>NC_067152.1:10982016-11282016 GCF_903995435.1 Acomys russatus
TTTTTTTATTTTTTGGTTTATTGAGACAGTTTTACTGTGTTGCCTTGGCTGTCCTGGAACTCATTCTGTAAACCAGGCTGGCCTTGAACTCACAGAGATCCTCCAGAATGCTGGGATTAAAGGCGTGCCCCATCACCAGTCAGCTTATCCTTTTTTTTTTTTTTGAGTCAGAGACTTATATATCATCCTGGGCCAGGCGTGGTGGCGCACACCTTTAATCCCAGTGCTTGGGAAGCAGAGGGCAAGTGGATTGCTGTGAGTTCAAGGCCAGCCTGGTCTACAAAGCGAGTCCAGGACAGCCAAGGTTACACAGAGAAACCCTGTCTCAAAAAACCAAAAAAAAAAAAAAAAAAAAAAAGAAAAAAAATATATCATCCTGGTCTAGAATTTTCTGTGCTGCCCAGGTTGGCCTGCTCTGTGCTAGGATTATAGGCATGAGCCACTATCTTTTCTTAAATACATTGATTTTAACCCTTCATGGAATTCTATCACATCCCAGTGAAACCCAAAATCCAAGCAAAGTTTACCAGCTGATACATGACCTTGGTCCTGGCTGTGTTTTCCATCATAATTCTTTAATGGGGCCTGTTTCAGCCACTCTGACTTCCTTGCTTCTTCTCCATGCCAATCAAATCCATGTATCAGAGCCATTGTCCTTGCTGTTTCTCATCTCCACTTATTTCTGCTTCTCATTAAATTATCGAATTTTTGCTTGTGTGCTGTGTCTGCTAAGAGGCTGTTCTCCCTATCCTAACTAAAAGAAAATCCCTGTATCGCTGTTATTCCTTCATCCTGATTTATTTCCCATAATGCCACTTTATGGGACATCTTTTAATAGTTATTATTTATATATTCATATGTAATATACTTTGTTTTTTATTGTGTATTTCTATATAACACATGAACCGTATGAGCAAGAGACTATGCTTTGCTCACTACCACATTCTTAGCACCTAGAACGGTGGCTGCACACTGCTTGGTGTGCCTTTGTCAAATGAATGGATTTGGAGAGTCAGTAAATGAAAAGTACCCTATAATAACTCTAAGTGTTTACTTAACGTGGTGGGAATGACTTTCACATGTGGATTTATAAATGGTTTTTCTTTTCTACTTTTTCTTTTTTTTTTGGAGGGAAAGAGGCAGATCTCTCTCTGTAGCCCAGACTGACCTCAAACTCATGGCAAGTGTGCTGCAGTCTCCTAAGTGTGGCGATCACGGATATAAGCCACTGACTAAATCCAGCTGCGAGTTGTTGTTCTTTTTTTTTTTTTTTTTTTTAACGACAATCTTATATTACCTGTGAACAAATAAAAAAACAAAAACAAAAACAAAAAACAAAGATGCCACGCAGGCAGACAGCATACACGTGAATTCCAACAGAAGCTGGGCAAATGTATGAGACAAATGATATTCTACGTAGACTATACAGCATAATAGTTAAGATCAACCCAGCGCTTGGCAGCAGTGAGATTCTAGGTATTCCAGCGCCTAGATTTCCTCAGCTGGACCATGCGGGCAGTAACAAAGTTGTTTTAGGCGAGCCCATATGTGTAACTCGCTTTGTTCAATGCCTGGCATGCAGTGAGGAAGGACTCCACAGATGGAAGCTCTTATAAGAATCTATAATAGTAGTAATAAGAGATTTTGGGGGGACATACCTAGCCCTCAAGATTGACATCAGAGTGGACCACCACATCATCTTCCATGTGGGCATCTGAAGCCCAGAGAGGGGATGGATCTTTCCAAAGAAGGCAATTTCGACGTCCCAGAAGCATCGGAATGAAAAAGACCCTCTTCATCCCTCAAGCCATTCAGTAGTCAAGGTAATCCATGAGTGGCAAGGCACGGCCCGGGCTCGCCATCCTCTGGCCCAGTGCCTGGGCAGCCTCAGTTTCCCCGCTTGCAACAGAACTGGAGCGGAACTGTAATGAGAAAATCCAGGCTGAACAAGCCGGAGCCACCTTAGGCCACGGCACCGGGATGCCTGTGGCGGCGAGGAAAGAGACGACAAGTCAGACTTCACGGCTCGCCGGCCAGCGGCAAGGTACCACACTCCCCATCCCGGGGCAGCACCAACGGGACCCGCCCGCGGCGGCCGGAGTGGAGGCGGGGCAGACGAGGCGTGCTCGCTACCGCGCAACACGGGGCCGCGCACGTGATTCGGGGCCGCGCACGCAGGCCTAGCGCGCACGCAGAGAGCCCGCACGGCGCGCGCCGCGGGAGGTTCTTGGTCGCGGAGGTGCTAGACGTGGCGAGGTGAGGCGCGGGACCGGGCGACGGGAGCGGAAGCACGCGGGGTCACGAGGTGCGGGCCGCCGCTGCCGTGACCACGCGGCAGGGGAGGTTGGTGCGGCCAGGGGAGTCCCGAGCCGGTTCCCCACGCGGCGGGCGGTGCGGTACCTCTGTACGCGCGGCTGTGCGTTGGAGCGCGGCCCCGGCCCACCTGACCCGCCGAACCCCCACGTGGGTCTCCGCAAACCAGTGTTTAGCACCGTTTTCTAGCCGAGGCCGGGATACAGTGACTTGCCCAAGATCATGCAGCTATAAGGGGTGCCATCTGCACAACACCCAAGCCCGGGACTCCCGTCTGCCCTTCACGGGGTCCTGCCCTTCGTTCCATTCCCTGCTCCCCCTAATAATTTGAATTGTAGCTCATCCCGCAAGGATGATAGTGTCGCTGCGTGTTTTGTTTTGTTTTTTGAGACAGGGTTTCTCTGTGTATCCCTGGCTGTCCTGGACTCGCTTTGTCGACCATGCTGGCCTCGGCCTCGAACTCACAGTGATCCCCCTGCCTCCGCCTCCTCCTGAGTGCTGGGATTAAAGGCATGCACCACCACGCCCGGCACGTGGTCTTTGAAGAAAAAAAGAGAGGAAGAAAGATTTTGTTTTGTGCAGCATTGTGTTTTGTGACGTGAAGTGTTTGTCAGAGCGTATTCTAGCATCCTTGACACAGTGGGAACTTCTATTGATAGGGCCCTGCTGTTCACCAGCTGTAAAAACATTGTGCAGATACCCCAATTTTGAGCACTTCCTTTCCTTGGGGGCGGGTGCAGCCTGTGTCAGGAGATTGTTTGGATTCCAAATTATATTCCACATACTGTGATACCATTCAGTACCAATTGTTTTACTCTTGGGTGTATAATGTGCCTTCCTTAAATTCATTTTTTAGGCCATGTATTTCAAGCCAACTTTGAGCTTAAGGAAGCCAAGAATTTCCTTGAACAGGAGTTCAGGGGAGGCAGGGGATCCTCCTGCCTCTGCCCCTGGAGTACTGGGTTTACTTGCATTATTTGGTGCTGGAGTTTGAATGTAAGGCATTCTTCATGCTTAAACACCCTATAGCTGAGCTACTGGACCCCCAACATTCATTCTTCTTCTAAGACCCAGTTTTCTTGGAAGTATACAGAGGAAAAACCCCCACCCAAAAAAGCAGCCCCCCAAAAACATTGGCCCTTAGTCTTATTAGCTAAACATCAGTCCTCAAGCTAAGGTAAATTAGCCTTTTATAGAACTAACATTTATTTGTCCAAATTGATGTGTGCTTTGCTTTGGTTTTTTGCTTACTTGTTTGTTTTTTGAGACAGAGTTTCTCTGTGTAGCTCTGGCTGTCCTGGAACTCACTCTGTAAATCAGACTGGCCTCCAACTCAGAGATCTACCTGTCTCTACTTCCTGAGTGCTGGGATTAACGGCGTGCCTGACCACTGCCTGACTTGTTTTGTCTTTTGAGACAAAGTCTCAAGCAGTCCAAAATAGCCAGGGCTGACTTTGAAGTCCTCCTGTTTCTACCTCCCTCTTGAAGGAGTAAATTACTGAACAATATATGTTGTGTAGGATTCCTTGATTTCCAGTAATAAAATTCAAATTTATTTATTTATTTATTTATTTTGAGACAGGGTCTCACTATGTAGCCCTGGCTGGTCCAGAGCTAACTGTGGACCAGGCTAGTCTTGAACTTGAACTCACAGAGACGTACTTTTCTTCTGTTTCCGGGGTACTGGGATTAAAAGGTGTAAACCACTACACCAGCAAGTTCCAGATTTTGTAGGGAAGATGTCCTTTAATTTGTGTGAAGGAGGAGGTCTGAGCATATTGCCATGTCGGTTCACCAGAATAGACCTCTGAACGCTTTTCTGGTCCCTGTGGCTCTTCTCTTTGTTCACAGGGGCTTGTTAATCTTTGGCCACTTCCGAAGTCTTGAGGAAGCTCCGTATCAAGGAAGATCAAACAGCAGTCTCCGTCAGAGAATGGACCGCCTGGGTTCCTTTAGCAGTAAGTACAGTGGGACAGCCCTCAAGTGGAGATGAGGAGCCAGCTAAGGTAGCCGGCCATCAAGGAAGCAACGCCTTTGAAGTTGAAAATGACGCCCAAGGGACCTGCGGGTGTCGCATCAAGTAAAACCGGGTGATGCCTGTTGTTTGCCTGCTGACTGTGATGCAGGTGCATCACTCCACGTCTTAGAATAAAATCAAGTTCGGTGAACCAGGCACCGTATGATTGATCTGTTAAAAAAAAAAAAAAAAGTTTTTTATTTTGAGCCCAGGGTTTCATGTAGCTTGGGCTGGCCTGGAAGGGACTTTATAGCTATGAACTACCTATTCTCCCAAGTGCTGGAGTTTCAGACACATACCATCATTGGATTTCATGGAAAAAGTGGTTTTCATTAGTGACCCAGTAAGAACTAGGAATGTATTTTTTAGGGTTTTGTTTTGTTTTGTTTTTGTTCCCTTAAAGGCACTCTGCGTTTTCCCTATGTATATTTAGAAAATTAGAATCTTTGGCTGCATCTAATTTTCTTTTTCATGTTACTAATGCTCCTAATAGAAACTGAAACTACTCCCGCCTTTTTGGTTTTTCAAGACAGGGTTTCTCTGTGTAACTGAGTTGGCTGTCCTGGACTCACTTTGTAGACCAGGCTGGCCTCAAACTCTCCTCCTCTTCCTCCTTCTTCTCCATTCAGTTTTGTTTATATGGTGTCTCTTGTAGCCCAGGGTAGCTTTAAATTTCCTATAAAGCTGAAGATGAAGCTGGCCTTGAACTATTGATTCTCCCTCAACATCCAAAGTGCTAGGATGATGGGTGTATACTACCACGCCCAGCCAGTGTATATATTGGCTAGCCTGGAACTCACTATGTAAACCAGGCTGGCCTGAACTCATAGAGATCTGCCTTCCTCTGCCTCTGCCTCTTGAGTGTTGGGATAAAAGGTGTATGCCACCACATCTGGTCAGTTTTTTTTTTGACACAGAACAATGCATCACATTCCCTTTATAACTGAAGCGTTTCCCTCTGTTCCACCCCCTTGCAGGTTAACATTGTTTTCTCTAAACAGATGGCACAGACTTTACGGAGAATACTTCCCTTCTCAGGCTGAGAGCCCATCTGGGACTCAGTTGTCCCAGGCTGCTGCTCTTCCTCCCTTTCCCTTTTCCATAACCAATGACATTGGCACAGCCTTCTGGCTCTGCGGCAGCATCGACTCTGAAGAGAGAATGACTGGTTATCATGTCAGTGGCTGATCACAGATTTGATTATCTTCCAAACCTCACATCTAAACATGTAAAAGAAATAATACTCCCCCACCCCTCCATTTCCACTCTTCTCTCTCAGGTAATTTGGCTGACATCAAATTTGCAGTATATACAAGCCTGGCCTGGAATTCCTGGTTTGCTCTCTACCGCCCAAGTTCTAGGATTCTAGAGAAAAAAAAACCAAAAAATCCTCATCTCTAGGGAAGACTATAGAACCATACTTCTTTAGAGTGGGGAGGAGGAGTTCACGTTAACAGTGCACCTTCGAGCCAGGCGGGGGTGGGTGGGGTGGTGGGTGGGGGTTGAGGGGTGGGGTGGGATGGGGAGCACGTCTTTGTTGTGCCAGGTGCCTCTCAAATGGGATGGGCCCCAGTTAACTTCCACAGCCACAGACAAGGCAAACACCGGGAGCCCTATTTTACATTTAAGGCAACTGTAGAATGGAGAAGTCGAAGCAACTTCCCCCAAATCGCTCCGCTAAGGCTTGCTTTCCTTAAGCTATGCTGCCTTTCCAACAGAAGGCTGTCTTTATTGATCAAGCCTGGAATCCAGCGCATCAGTATACATCAGAAATCCTACCGGGCACGGGACTTCAAAGATGACAAATACAATAATGATGACTCCACTGAGCAGCAGAGTAGCAGCAATCAGAGCCTTAATTACGATGCTCCATTTCTGCCTTTTCTTTAGGTTCACATCTGTGTCTAAAAGGAAAGAGGGGTGGAGGGGCAGGAAGGAGAACATGAGCGAAGTGCACCGGGACTGGATGGTTTCCTTGCTCACAGACTAATCAGGGACAGCCTAACTCAGAGACAGAGACTGAGTTTCCAGCTGGGGCTCGGAAGCAGGTGTGGGTGGCCTCATGGCTCTTCTCCAGCCTCTCTCATGAATGAGCCACCTTCCCTAGGATGCAGGAGTCTCCAGTCATGCATGGCTGGTTTGTGCACTTTTCTTGGGAAGAAAAGGCTTGGGTGTACAAAGAGTGTTTAACGCACCGTTCCCAGCCAGTCCTCTTGAGGTTCCCAACCTTAAAAACAAAAGCCACAGCTTCCATTTCGACCACAGGAAAAAAAAAAAAGAAAAAAAAAAGAAAGATAAAAACAAACGCACACCTTTCACCTTAGTGCTCAGGAGGCAAAGACAGGCAGGCTTCACCTCCAAGGCCAGCCTGGTCTATTTAATGTAGCCAGGCTAGCCATGGCTACATAGTGAGATACTGTCTCAAAAAGAAACAAAAGCAAACATCCCCTTTCCTGTCTTTTTTTTTTTTTTTTTTAAGGCGTGTATAGGAAGAACAAAGGTGAATTGTCACTGCTTTTGAATCATAAGCCAAATCCAGATCAAGAGATTCATATCTACTGTGAAATTACTAATCTCATATTTACTTTTCTACTGGTATGAACCAAGGTTGTTCATATCCCCAAACTTGAATCTTGGCCAATTTAGGGAGGGCTATTTTTCAAAACAGTGAAGATGAAAGCATGTGGTTGGTTGGTTCTCTGTTAATAATTGCTTACTATTTCAATATTATACATCTATACACACTGGTATATGGCTGGAATCATGCACCAGTTGGATTTAGTCTGTCTCCAAAGCTGGCTTCAGGGTGAGTTTGCTTTCATGGAACTAACAGATTATCATCTTTTAAAAAAGGATTTGGTATTTTTATTTATATATATTATATATACATATATACACACATATACATATATATTACACACACACACACATATATTTCCTGTGTGAGTTTCTTTGTACCATGTGCATGCAGGTGCCCTCAGGTGTCAGGTGTCATCAGATCCTTTGGAACTAGAACTACAGGTGGCTGAGAGCTACCTGACTTGGGTCCTGGGATCCAAAGCTGGGTCCTCTATAAGGCATCTACAAGATGGTTCTTAATCACTGAGACATCTTTCCATCCCCAAGGTAAAGGATCATCGACTGTGCCAAACTACAGATGTTTTAGGGAACTTCCTATGGAGAGCATCCCCCACCCCACCCCATCGAAACATGAAACAGCTTTTATTTTTTCCCAGACAGGGTTTCTCTGTGTAACCCTGGCTATCTTGGAGCTTACTCTGTAGACCAAGCTGGTCTCAGACTCAGAGATCCACCTGCCTCTGCCTCCCAAGTGCTGGGATTAAAGGTACACACTACTACCACCCAAAAAAAAAATTTTTTTTTAAAGATAAAATAACCTCTCAACTTCCAGGAAATTCCTAGGAGACCTAGAGTAATAGTGGAGCTAAACTGTCTCTTTTTCTTTGTATTCTTGTTTTAGCCCTACTTGATTTGTACCTTGTGTCAAAAGGATGGGAAAAGCCCCAGTGCTTGTCATTTTCCCTCCTTTATTTTTAGGCGTTGTGGAGGTGGTGGGGATGGGCACTGTCTCTGATGAAGCAGATCGATCCTTCGCTGGGTTGACCATGCACTGCGAGAGCCCCGGTAGAGAAGCTGTAAAACAAGAGAGAAGCAGCTGTAGGACAGCATCGCCCTGCCTCGGCGTTACCTGATATAACCCTAGCCCTACTCACGCCATACTATGTTTCTAACTGTGGCCCCGTTGACCTGCACGTTCCTAGGGCTTAGGCATAGGCACGGAATAATGCCAAGAATAAATGAGGACAGAGATGCTTTAAAGGAGATATGGATTAAATCCCCAGCAGGCCTTTGACTAGGATCAGAGGGAAAGAATGAACCATATCTTGCTTGCCCATCCTTCCTGCGGTCATAATAATAATATGGGTGGAGGGTGTAACACTATTGAGTTTCCTTGGTTAACAGAGGAGGTTCCAAAGTCCAGGGAAGAACATGCCTTTGCCTGAGTGACTGCTGCAAAGGTCTGCCTAGCTCACTGAGAAGGCAGTGAGAAAAGCGAGAGGACCAGAAGACAAGAAAGGCACCCAGCTTCATGTTCTCCTCAGTTTCATCCATTTAATGTTCAAAAACCAGCGTCTATTACGTGCCAGGCACTGCCTCAATGCTTTATATCATAGTAGCAAGAGAAGAAAGACGCCAGGAGCCAGGACAGAGGGAGCGGAGACAACGCTGACTTTCATACATCTTATGGCTGAGGGTAGTGGCACATGCCTGTAGTCTCAGTACTCAGGAGGCTAAGGCAGGGAGACAATCTCGAGTTCGAGGTCAGCATGGACTACGTAGGAGTACCAAGCCAGTCACGGCCAAATAGCATGACTCTGCCTCAAAAGACAAAGAAAAAAGTTATCGTTTATTAGGATAGTGCTGCTTAAAATATTAAAACTAGAGATGGGCATAGTGGCACAAGCCTTTTGATCCCAGCACTCAGGAGGCAGAGGCTAGCCTGGTCTACAGCGTGAGTTCAGGACAACTAGGGCCACATAGAAAGGCTCTCTCTCAAACACACACACACACACACACACACTCACACACACACTCACACACACACTCACACACACACACTCACACACACACTCACACACACACTCACACACACACACACATTCACACATACACACACACTCCAAACCAAAACCCAAAATAAAAGAAACAAAAACTCTAGAACAAGAAGCCAGTTGTGGTAACTCATACCTGTAATCCCAGCACCAGTGAGACTGAGGCAGGAGGATTACCAGGAGTTGGAGGCCATCTTGGGCTAACTAGTGACTTCCTAGCCAGTCTGAGCTACATAGTGTAAGGCTCTGTCTTAAAAGTCAAATTTAGAGCCGCGTGGTGGTTGGCGCACGCCTTTAATCCCAGCACTTGGGAGGCAAAGGCAGGAGGATCTCTGTGAATTCAAGGCCAGCCTGGTCTACAGAGAGAGCTCCAGGCCAGCTAGAGCTGTTACACAGAGAAACCCTGTCTCAAAAAAAAAAAAAAAAAAAAAAGTCGAATTTAGGCATGGGAGAGATGGCTTGGTGGCTAAGAGTGCTTGCTGCTTTTGCAGAGGACCAGTACCGCACTCATAGCTGCCTGTAACTTCAGATCCAGCCCTCTTCTAGGCTCCACTGGCATCCATATATATGTGATACACATTTATACGTTCATGCAGGGAGAAATACATGAAGTAAAAATAATAAATCTTTAAAAAACCAAAACCAATATCAACAAAACCCATAGCCTGCAAGCTAAAGTGGTTTGTAGTTTGAGCAGTATTCATAGGCGATGGTTGGGCCACCTGCAGTATAGGCTGAGGGAAGTACCTTAGGTGGAGGGGGACAGTGGGAATGAAGCCCCAAAGGCAGAGTGTGTCTGACATGTTATCTTTGTAGGGGAGCAGTGAGGCAGCCAGCAACCAGCACGAAGGAGGGAGGGAGGAGGGGTGGAGAAGATATACACTGTAGGCTCTGTGTGCCACGCTTTGGAAATAAGGATTTGTTGCAAGGTTTTGATCTAAAGAATGGCGTTTGGGGCAGGGCGTGTTATTACTTTTTTGAGATGGGGGTCTCACTCTGCAGCCTAGCCAGGCCTCCGACTCTCAGCAGTCCTACTTTGGCCTCTTGGGCGCTAGGATTCTGTCTGTGAGCCACTGTGCCCAGCTAAGCTTCATTTCAGCTGGCTACTCGCTGGACCGCTGCATTAGAAATGGGACTGTCGTGGGACAAGCTAGAGGCAGCCGACTTGGGAGACAGCAGGTGAGACGTGATGGGACGCAGACTAGGGATCAGTGAGGAAGAGCAGGTGGATTCGGCTGTGGCCTACAACCAGCTCCACCTGCTTACAGAGAGCTTACAACTCAGAGAGCGCTGGTTATCCCCCTCCAAACCCTTTTTTTTTTAAAGACAGGCTGTGACTATGGAGCCCATTACTACCATTGGACTCCCTGCATCCCCAGACTGGCCTCAAAAATGAAGAGAGACTCCTACCTCAGGTTCCCAACTAGTGAGGTTATAGGCACGCAACCAAACCTAGTCTTCTTTTCAATTCAAATTTTATTATTTACGGGGGGGGGGTGGGTGCATGCCAAGGCATCCACGTGGAGGTCAGAGGACAAGTTTGTGAAGTTTCTCTCCTGCCTTTATGTGGGTGCTAGGGTTCAAACTCAGGTTGTCAGCTTTGCATCGTTGGACAGCAAGCACCTTCACCTTCGGAGCCATTTTGTGAGCCCTTATTCCATTTTACATGGTTTCTTTCCTTTTTTTTTTTTTTTTTTTTTAGATTTATTTATTTACTATTATGTATATAGTGCTCTGCCTGCATGTACACCTGCATGCCAGAAGAGGCCACCAGATCTTATTATAGATGGCTGTGAGCCCCCATGTAGTTGCTGGGATTTGAACTCAGGACCTCTGGAGGAGCAGTCAGTGTTCTTAACCTCTGAGCCATCTCTCCAGCCCTTTACATGGTTTCTTATCATTGCTTGTCTTTAGCCACCACCCCCCTCCTTGAGACAAGTTTTCTTTTTGTAGTCCTGGCTGTCCTGGAATTTGCTTCTGTAGACCAAGCTAGCCTTGAACTCAGAGATCTGCCTGCCTCTCTGCCTCCCAGGTGCTGAGATTAAAGGTGTGTGCCACCATCGCCTGGCTGCAGTCAGTTCTTTTAAGTAGTAACATATATACATTTGAAGATAAACAAAACTCACTTTGGACAAGTTACATAATTTCTGAGTTTCTGTTTCCTCGTTTGTAATATGATTGTAATAAAAAAAATACTTGCTGTATCTATTTCTTAGGGGTGTTGTAAAGATGAAAAGAAATTAGAAATCAGGTATAAAAACACTTTGCAGGCTGAAAGGTGGCCTGAAAGATGAGGGAAAGCCTAGAGATTGTCTGTCTAAGCAGAAGAACTCTGCTCACCCTAGCCAGAGGGATAATGGTACAGACAGATATGGCCTGTAATCCACCTCCTGAGAAATGTGACTTCAAAGTCACTTGGGAGACAGAGGCAAGTGAATCTCTGAGTTTGAGGCCAGCATGGTCAGTGGAGCAAACTCCAGGACAGCCAGGCTATACAGAGAACAACCTGTCTCAACAAACCAAAATGAATGAATAAATAAAAAAATTTTGGGCTGGAGAGATGGCTCAGTGGGCAAGGGAGATGGCTCAGAGGTTAAGAGCACTGAGTGCTCTTCCAGAGGTCCTGAGTTCAACTCCCAGCAACCACATGGTGACTCGCAACCATCTATAATGTGATCTAATGCGCACTGTATACATAATAAATAAATCTTTATTTAAAAAATTTAAAAATACATTTAAAAACCTGAAAAAAGAAAAGCAACACAAGAAGAAAATATTTGTCAGATGTGATTGCGCATCCCTTTAATCCCAGCACTTGGAGGCAGAAACAAGTCAATCTTTGTGAGTTTGAAGTCAGCTTGGTCTACAAAGTGAGTTCCAGGCCAGCCAGGGCTACACAGTGAGACTATTTCAACAACAAAGTAGAGACTATTTATCAAATGGGTGAAGCAGCCATGTGTGTGGGTGCACACATGTACTCTCAGCACTCAGGAGGTGTACGCAGGAGAACCAGGAGTACAGGCTTATGTTCAGCTACACAGTGAGCTGGGGCACCTGAGTGCCAGTTTCAAAAAGACAAAACAAGCCTGGCAGCGGTGGCACATACCTTTAATCCCAGCACTCGGGAGGCAGAGGCAGGTGGATCACTGTGAGTTCAAGGCCAGCCTGGTCTACAGAGCAAATTCCAGGACAGTCAGGGCTGTTACAAAGAGAAATCCTGTCTCAAAAACAAAAACAAAACAAAACAAAATCAGACAGGGTGGTCTATCTTTCTTGTGACCTATTAAAAACAGGTCTCCCAGCACTTGAGAGGCAGAAGCAGGTGGATCTCTGTGAGTTCGAGGCCAGCCTGGTCTACAGAGAGAGTTCCAGGACAGCCAGGCCTACACAGAGACATCCTGTCTTGAAACTCCACCCACCTAGCCACCAAAAAGCCCCAAAGAGGTCCCTATGAAATCTGAAGCCTGATGGGTACCTGGAAAGCTTCTAAATATAAATCTAAGCAACAGGAACAGGAAGTACATACTATATCCTAACTGTGTGCCCCAGTCCCCTTTGTGTTGCTGTGAGAAGACACCCTGACCAAAAGCAGCTTAGAGGCACTCTCTCCATCAACTGGGCTGTGGCCTCTGCCCCATCTTATGTTTCTTCCTGCCTTTCGTCTTTGATCCATGTCTAGTGATGGCCGTCTGTGCTGTGGAAAGTTCTCGTCCTTACAATTCCAAACTCTTACTTTGTTGGGGAGTACTTTCTTTCTTTCTTTCTTTCTTTATTGTATTTATTACATATGAGTGCTTTATCTACAGAAGAGGGCATCAGATCACATTATAGATGGCTGTGAGCCACCATGTGGTTGCTGGGAGTTGAACTCATGACCTCCAGAAGGGCAGGCGGTGCTCTTAACCACTGAGCCATCTCTCCAGCCCTGAGGGTACTTTCATTGATGTTGTCTGGTTGTATTTTAGACCCTTTCCTCTGCAGACTGACACCATCCAGTGTAGTGACTTCAGAGAGCACCTCCCCTATCTCTTTCTAAGCCTGACTATTTGCCTTGTTTTTATTCCTAACCTAATTGAGACCTAGCACGTCTTGGTGATTTAATGTGGTTTAAATTCAGAATAGGCATCTTCAGACTTTGAGAGAAAGCTCGTTTCAAAAATCCATTTATAAGACGGTTGTTTGGGATTTGTCATCCTGCTTTCATAGAAATTATGGTGAATGGTGATTAGGACCAAAGTAACCTACACACATCTATACAGTCTCTTTAGGGCCCTGGCTCAGGTTCTGGATCCCAGAGTCTCTGCCTTGAGAAAGCATCTGGGGGAAGGGGGAAGAGTCTTCCTCCAGGAAGGGGCTCAAAGCCCGGAGGCCACCCCTAAGGCAAATGTTTTCAACAGGGCAGGTTGGTCTTTGGCATCTTTCCTCCCCTTGAGCCTCAGTTTTCCTGGTTCAGAATCTCTAACAACTACTGTCCTCAAATACCTCAGGTCCCACAGTAGTACCACTCGGAGAACTGCAAACCGGAAAATGGCTTCAGGCCAGTGCTATGGTCAGTTCAAGCAGGGCATTGGAGTGTGAGAAGGTCCAAATGAACTGATAATCAGTGAGTTTTGTTTTTGTTTGTTTGTTTCTGGGGGGGACAGGGTCTCTCTGTGTAGCCTTGGCTGTCCTAGATTTGCTTTGTAGACCAGGCTGGCCTCACACGCACAGTGATCTGCCTGCCTTTGCCTCTGAGTGCTGGGATTAAAGGTGTGCGCCACCACGCTCGGCCACAAGTTTTGGGTTTTTAAGAGCCCTCCCACCTGTTATCAGTGGTAGTGTTTATTTAACTAGTTAATTCTTATTTATTTATTTAAACAGGACCTCATATAGCCCAAGCTGGCTTCAAACTTGATATGTTGTATAATGGGATTGCAGATGCACTCCACCATGCCTGGCTTTTAGTGGTAGATTTTTTTTTTTAAGTATAATAAAGTGAGTGAAACAGCTAAGTCATGTAGGACAATTTACTGCTCTCGAGCGCATCCTGAGAGGATGTCTGCCACTTATTTCTCAGTCTCTAGGTTTTAAAAGTTTATTTCTCCCTCTTTCCACTTGACCCTTCTATCCCCCAGTTTCTCTACATGTTGAGTATTTATTTTTCCAACAGTACAGCAACAGAGCCTAAACAATGGCCTTTTGCAAAGGGAGGACGTCCTATACGGATCGGTTGCTCAGAACCTGCTTGACAGAAAGGATGTGTAAAAGAAGAGGCTGGCAGAAGAACGGCTGCTATAGGGGAGCAAGCAGTTTCCCACAGGGCAGTGTAGGCAGGAACGCAGCGGAACCCCCTACGTGGGGCTAAAAGAGCTGTCCACGCAGCAGTTCCGCTTCTTGGAATTTGTGCAGATGCACAGGAAAAAGGTATAAAGTCATTGTTTGTATTAACAAAAGGAAAGAACTAACCGAAATTCCCATCAAAGCCAAGCTAAGGAATAAATTGCAATATAATAGACTACTACTATGAATGAGGCAGTGCTGGTGACACAATATTCTGAGAAATAGGACTTGTGCTTAGCCTGTTCACGGCCTTGGATTCAGTGTTCTCCAACCCAGCCACATGTAAGTGGATATGGACATGGGACAAACCCACGCATGTGGAAAAGCCAAGGTGCAGAGCAGGGTGCATGGTGTGGCACTGCCTATGCTTTTCACACGTGTAGGTGAGCCGGCTCTAGGGTCTCATGCCTGTAATTCCAGCACTTGGGAGTTAGACGAAGTAGTTTCAAGAGTTCAGGGCTAGCCCTAGATACATAGCATAGTTACAGGCCATCCTGGCCTATATGAGACTTTCTCTCCAAAGGGATTGAGGAGTGGGGAGAGGGAGAGAAAACATATGTCATCCTATACATGCTGTCTTTGGAAGGCAATACAATAGGTACCAGTGGTCCCTTTCATCCCCAGGGACAGAAGACTGGAGGACTGAGAGGCAGGAGGAGGGAAGATTACTTTTCACTATAAATATGTGCTGTTTTGTATAGCTCACTGTGAGCATGAAAAATAAACAAAATTCACAAAATACTGGGTGTTGTTTTTTTAATTTTTGGTTTTTTGAGACAGGTTCTCTCTCTCTATATGTAGCACTAACTGTCCTGGAACTCACTACGTAGACCTGGCTGGCCTCAAACTCACAGAGATCTGCCTGCCTCTGCCTCTGCCTCCTGAGTGCTGAGATTAAAGGGGCATGCCCTTTACTTGGCCCACAAATTACTATTAAAAAGAAGACCCGCCCACCAGTGTGGTGGTGCTTGCTTTTAATCTCAGCCTCAGGAGGCAGAAGCAAACAGATTGCTGTAAATTTGAGGCTAGCCTGGTCTACATTAGTATTTATTGGCCAGCCAGGAATATGTGTGTCTGTGTGTGTGTGTGTGTGTGTGTGTGTGTGTGTGTGTGTGTGTGTGTCTTGTATAAAAATTAGATCTTATGAATCACAGAGTACTAGAGCTAAAAGGTCTTAGAAATTAGCAATAGGGGCCTGGAGCCAGTGAGTTGGAGTGGCACTTGCCACCAAACCTGAAGACCTAAGTTTGGTCTGACTCCCAAAGGTGCCTCAGCTGTGCTCTAACATCCATACATGTCCACGCCTACACACACAGACACACACACACACACACACACCTACACACACAGACACACACACACACACAGTAAATATATAAGTATAATTTCAAATTCTTATCAAAGGAATTAGAAAACGGGTTCTCAGAGATGACACTGATTTTTTCCCAAGAGGAGAACAGTATGTTTCACTGTGGCTTTGGCTGCTACTAAGCAAACACTGGCCACCACAACTTTAAGTTAGTGCCAACTTACCTCTATCAAGCCATCTGATCTCTTTACCTGTTAGAAGGAATCCATCCTGAAACTGGAGTGCGGGCATGAGGTGACAGCTTGGGGAAGTGCTGTTTCTGTGGGGGGCAGCAGCGACTCTCAGGTTCTTCAGAGTGTACCTGGTCTTCGGCCTTCTCCCGGAATGTACAAGGTGGACCCCCACTCTCCTCCCGGAGCCAAGGCACTGCAGGGTCGCTATAGTCTGAGGCTGGATGATGCCTTTGACGTCTGTGTGAATTTCTGGAAGAACTAAACAGAAAAACAAAGCTGGCTCTCAACCTGCGCAGTGTCCAGATAACCCGCTTCTGTTCATGACTCCTGGCAAACCCCACAGCTGCACTTTGCCCTCCTGTGTGTGGCTCACCTCCTCCTCCGTCCGTGTTTATGGTACTAACTGTGTAGGTGCTGCCTTTCTTTCTGCATGAAGTCCTAGGAAAATAAGTGAGTGCAGTAAATCCAGCACGGAGAAATGTTTATAGACGGTTTTCTTCAATGCAGACAGGGCTGAGTGCCATTTCCTTCTTTCCTCCTCCCCATCTGATTTATAGTGTGGAGATAAAGCATCTTTTAAATTTTAAAAATTTTTTATTCTATGTATATGAATGCTCTATCTGCATGTACACTTGTATCAGATCTCATTATAGATGGGTGTGAGCCACCCTGTGGTTGCTGGGAATTGGACTCAGAACCTCTGGAAGAGCAGCCATTGCTCTTAACCACTGAGCCATCTCTCCAGCCCTGAGATAAAGCATCTTTTAAAGGTTAAAAAGACAACCCTGGGATGGCAAAGTGATTTTCTGGGGAGATCTCCATTCCCTACCTCTTATTACCAAATCCTTGCTGTGCCTCACATCCTTTGGGAAGAAGCTGGGGAGCTGTTCCACGTGGCAGCTGCTCTTTCTGAGGTCTAGGAAGGGAAAAAAAAAGGGGGGGGGTGTCAGGATACACTGGGTCCTCTCTCTTTAGAGCTCTGAGACATGGACTAGGTTGGCCTTGAATTCAGAGAACTCCCTGTCTTCATCTTCCAAGTGCTGGGATTAAGGGCATGCTCTGGTGGCCAGAGGAATGGCTCAGTGGTTAAGGGCACTGGTTGCTCTTACAGAGGACTAGAGTTTGATTCCCAGGCCCCCGCATGGTGGTTCAGAATTTTTCCTAACTCTGTTGCAGAGGATCTGGTGCTTTTTCCCTCCCTCCTATGGCATCAGGTATACGTGTGGTACACATATATACATGCAAGCCAAACATTCACACGTAAAATAAAATGAATAAATCTAATAAAAGATATTTCAAAAGTGTTCTCTACCACATCCAGCTTTAGCTGCAAAAAACAAACGAACAAACAAACAAACAAACAAACAAAACACCAGACTGTATTTCGCTCTCTAGCCCAGGATGGCTCTGTTCTTATGGCAATCCTCCTTCCTCCATTTCTCAAGTGCTAAAATTACAGGCGTGAATCTTCTTAATTTGTACAAGTATGCCATTGCTATACCTTCCACTATTTTGCTTTAACCCCCAACTAGCTAATTTTAGAGGAGAAATGTTTAGGAAACTCTGAAAAATACTATTTCAAAGTATTTTCCCTAACAGGATTGGGGCAAAGCTCTGTGGGAGAGTGCTTGCCTAGTATCTCCCCCCCGCTCACCGACACAGGGTCTCTCTGTGTAGCCCTGGCTGTCCTGGACTCACTCTGTAGACCAGGCTGGCCTGGAACTCACGAAGATCCACCTGCCTCTGCCTCCCGAGTGCTGGGATTAAAGCTGTACGCCACCACCGCCTCTCTTGCCTAGTAGCGTGAGGCTGGCTTTCAAGCTTCAACACAAAACAAACAAAAATCCTCAAGTCTGTCAACAATTACGGACAAGCAACAAACAGTGCCAGTTCCCCTGCCCTCCCATATCACCTTTCCCTCAGCTCTCTCCCATCAGCATCTCCCTTTAAACTATTTCAGTGTCCCACCTCAAAAATGAAGGCAACATCTTATGAGGCATCATGACTTTGAGAGCTCTAGATGAGGCTACTTACAAACCTGTGGTACCATCTCACGTTGAAAGCTGTCAACCATGTTTTTATGTGATCCATGTAAGCAAGGAAAAAGAAAGCACCGTGCTCCCTGAAGACTTCTCATGAGACACATGGCTGTTTCCCTGGCCTTAATGACAAGATAAATGGGGCAGCTTCTGCAAGTACAACTTTTTGGGTATTGGCTACATCCCTGTCTGATGGAAGAGACTCCAAATGCTTTCTGGGCTTCCTTTTAGATGTTCCAGCATATCAGGCTAGAAAAGTACTTACCATTCTTGTGGGGATCATAGGATGCAATCATTAGGCTGAAGACTAAGATGGTATCCATGCCAACCTGAGCTCATGAGCACTTATTGCCTACGGCCCTCTCTTACTCTGTCTTACCCTCTTGCAGCCTTGCCTCTCGTTGCTTTTACTGTCCTGGAACCAAGTTTCACTCTCACTGTCTGGTTCTACCCCGACTATTTTTGCCTTGTTTCCTGAAGACCCAGGAATACAGCTGATTGGAGAAAGAGCTAAACCTGATTATTAATGATTGACTTTGAAGGCCTGCCCTGACTTCATTGCTGATGCCAACATTGAGAACTGTCATTATCTAGTGAAAGGGCATAAACACCTAGAGATAGGCTCTATAAATGCTTGCAGGTAGACACGTACTCGCTCACAGGCGTGCTTGCTGATGGCGGCACATCACATACACACCATCATTAAGAAATAAGGAGATGCCTATTAAGAGGTGCGATTTCTAAGAGAGACAAAGAGACCAGGATGGAATGAGTCAGCCTTACGCTGGGGAGAACGCCGGACGCTAGGAATCAGGAAAACAGAATTCTAGTTCAAGTCTATTTTGCCACCTTGGGGAAATTACTTGGTGACTCAGGGTCTCAGTTTTTCCCTTGTATAAGCCAAGTCTCAACCAAAAGAGCTCTCAGATACATTTACAGTTATAACCATAGTTCACATGAGCATAGACGTACCGATAGAATTGTGTATATTTTCACACTCGTGAGTAGTGGAATAGGTGTAGTTAAGACAACTTTCTTATGACTGTTGGGTGAAGAGGTTGTGAGAAAGCTACATGCGTTGCATGAGTGATACTGTCTGCAGTTGAGAGTAGCTACTGTTCAATATTTTCCCCCAACTCCTATCTTTTAGCAAAGACTACACAATTAATATTATGCTCTAAAGGCTTGTTTTTTGTTTGTTTGTTTTTTGAGACAGGGTTTCTCTGTGTAACAGACTTGGCTGTCCTGGAACTCTCTTTGTAGACCAGGCTGGCTGCAAACACACAGAGATCTAACTGCCACTGCCTCTGGAGTACTGGGATTAAAGGCCTGTGCCACCATGCCTGGCTAAAACTTTTTTTTTTTTTTTTTTTTTAAACTTTTTAAAAAAAGAGGGCTTTCCATATAGTCCAGACTTTCTTGGCCCTCATTCTGTATTCCATGCTAGCCTTGACTCCTGATCTTCTTGCTTCTGCCTCCAAAGAACAGAGATTACAAATGTGCACCATTATGCCTGACGCTAAAGACTTCTTGATGGCATAGCTAGGTGAGACATAAAGAAGAAAAGATCTAATTAGATATTTGTCAGCGTCCAGAGCCTCTGCCTTTTTACCAGCTGTAAATGTGTTTCATTGACAATGCCAACAGGGGCTTAGCTATGCATGAGAACGTTCTGGAGGCTGAAACTCTTGATTGATAATCACATAAAGGGCTGGTTCAGAGGACTTTCCATTGGGGGCTTTGTGATATTTTAATCAAATCCCAATTTAAACAGCACCTAAGTGTCCTGACACATCAATACTGCTTGAAACCTGACCAAACTAAGCATCAAAGTCGGCAGAGAGAAATTAATGGAAGGCAGATCTCTGAAGGGCAATTTGTTGGCTAAAATAGGGAAGGAATAAAGGAAGTCCTGGGCATCTAGCTCAGCAGGAAGTCTTCTCTGGGTCTGCTGTCTTCCTCTGCTGCAATTGCTCGGTGAGTGGCTCAAAAGGTTCAGTTGCTTTCCTGGGGTTTCATGAATTTGTTGACTGTTCCCCTACTATGATCACGCACTTCTCTACTCCCTTGTGGTGGTGTTGACACATGCTCTGTTGTTCTGTTTGAAATTTACTGTAGCTGGCACGTGACAGTGCTGCCACCTTGCAGCAAAGGTAGGAATGAATCTGAAGTTTGACTTTTCACCCTGTGTCATAGATGGAGGAAAATCTAATTTTTTCCCCAAAATAATCTCATGCGTAGCCAAAGATGAAATTGCAATTTTCTTTTCTTTTTTTTTTTCTTTTTTCTTTTTGGTGTTTTGAGACAGGGTTTCTCCGTGTAACAGCCCTGGCTGTCCTGGAACTCTCTTTGCCTGCCTCTGCCTCCTAAGTGCTGGGATCAAATGTGTGTACCACCACCACCACACCCGGCTGCAATTTTCTTTTATAAATTCTTGGGCCAGTTTTCTTTTCTTTTCTTTTCTTTTTTTTCTTCCGTGTGTGTGTGTGTGTGTGTGTGTGTGTGTGTGTGTGTGTGTGTGTGTGTGTGCTGTAGCTTAAATTAAATGTTGAGGCATGCCACACTGTGGAACAGAGACACAAAACTAAAACAAAGCCAAGATATCTAGTGGTAGATACGACGTGTTCAGTTGTGACCTCTGACCTCTGGAATAGAGTAGGAGAGAAGAAAAAAAACAGTCAGAGTGGGTCTGGAAGAGGACCCAGAAGCCTGGAAGCCTTTTAAGATTCAAGTTGGGGCCCTGTAATTGCACTGCTGCAAGTAAGTTCCCTAATCTCTTTGAGCCTTCATTGTTTCAATCCTTCCACCATGTGGATTCCAAGAAGCGAACTGAAGTTGCCAAGCTTGGCAGTGATATGCACCTTGACCTGCTGAGCCATCTCACTGGTCTTTTTAATGAATTGATTTAATGAATAATTTTATTTTGAGACAGAGTCAAACTCAAACTTATAACAGTCTGCCCCCTGTCTCCCCAGTGCTGGGATTATAGGTATAAGCTACCATGCTCATTTAGAAATAGTTATTATATAATCATTTTTTCTGTGCATCGTCAGATCCCCTGGATCTGGAGTTACAGACAGTTGTGAGCTGCCATGTGGGTGCTAGGAATTTGGAAGAGCAGCCAGTGTTCTTAACCACTAAGACACCTCTACAGCCCCGCCCGCCTCCTTAATGTAGCCGTTCCCTGTCTGCTTGTACACCTGCAGGCCCGAAGAGAGCAACAAATTTCTTTATAGATGGTACTGAGCCACTATGTAGTTTCTGGGAATTAAACTCAGGACCTATAGAAGAACAGCCAGTGCTCCTAACTGCTGAGCCATCTCACTAGCTCCCTATTATCTAACTCTTAGCAATACAAATTTGTTTTTCCTGTTTAAAAAAAATTTTTTTTTTTTTTTTTGATACAGGGTTTCTTTGTGTTGTCTTGGCTGTCCTGGACTCGCTTTGTAGACCAGGCTGGCTTCAAACTCACAGAAATCCACTTGCTTCTGCCTCTTGAGTGCTGGGATTAAAGGCGTGCACTGCCATTCCTGGCTCTGTCTTTTATTTTTTTTGCTCAGTGCTGTTTTTAAATTTTCATAATGTTTCACATAGCAACCTTTTGTTTGTGTTTACTGCTTTATAATATCCCATTGTATGAATATAGCACAATTTAAACAATCTATTGTTGTACTATTCCTGGAACATACTGGAAAGTTTCCCAGGGTATAAATACAAAGGTTGAAGCTGGATTAGAGGGTATGTAACTTGTGTTCAGCTTGACTATTTATAGTAAATTATTTTTCTAAGAAGTTTTCAATAATAATTCCATCTGTAGCCTATATTTGTTCTATATTCTTTTCAAAATTGTTATTAAATTTATTCATTTTATGTGGGTTTTGTCTGCTTGTATGTATATATACCACATGCACGCTTGGTGCCCTCAGGGGTCAGAAGAGAGCATCAGATGCCTTGGAACTGCAGTTATGGATAGTGGTGAACCACCATTGGGTGTTAGGAATCAAACTGTGTTGCGTCCTCTGCGAGAGCAATGCATATTCTAAACTACTGAGCCGTCTCCTCTGCTCCTTGTTTTATATATTCTTTTTTTATTTATTTATTTTTTTGCTCTATATATTCTTGTTGGAGGGCCAAAGAACTGTTCCAGTATGACATGAAAGAGCCTGAGCAGACCCAGGTGCATCCCTTCGGTTGATCTCAAAATCTTACATCATGGACACCTGCTCCCATGCAAACGTCCCGTGCTCTCTCCAAGCATGGGTGAAGGGTCCATGATGCTGCTTGGCTCTTGCATGTGCTCTGCTCTCCTGAATTAACAAAAGAATTTGATAACAAAGAGCCCCTGCGTCAAGTGGGCATCCATAGGACAGTGTGCTCCAAGTACTTGCAGAAAATCGATGGAGGGGGCATAAAGAGAAAAGAGCAAGTGATATTTTCTGTGTGCTTCCTATGTCCCAAGCTCCGTACTAGAGGCGTTATGTTTTGATTATATTTCATCCGAAATAGCAAGGGACCAGAGACATAGAAAAGGAGTCACTTGCTCACAGTCTAATTAGTGACAGGCTCAGGATTTTAGGCCTGGCCTCTCTGATTGAACAGCTCAAGTTTTTTGTTTGTTTGTTTGTTTGTTTGTTTGTTTTAAATAATCTATAGCACAAAAGAAGCTTCCCTTATCTAGATAACCAAGAATCAATTTTTCTCAGTGTATACTGACCATGGGTATCTCACTGACCGATTTAAGCTACATTTCCTTTGTATGTGCTTTTGATCGCGTCTTCATTCTTTGCTTTGATTAAGCAAATTGGCCACATCGGAACAGGAGGCTCCCAGGTGAACAGGATTTGTATGATGGCTTTCTATCTGTACGTCCAGGTCATTTACCAGCAGTGATTTTCTCTTTAAAGATTGGGACACTGAAATGTGGTTTAAGATCTAAAAGAGGAAGCCAGGCGTGGTCAGTACATGCTGGTATTCTCTCTGGAGGTAGAGGCAGGACAGTGAAGAATATGGCCTAGCTCAGGCTGTGAGTCTTAGAAAAAAAGAAAAAGAAAAAAAAATGCCTAGTATGGTGGCCTACATCTTTAACTCCAACACTCAGGGAGGTAGAGGCAGGTGGATCTCTGTGAGCTGAGGCCAGCCTGGTTTACAAAGCTAGTCCAGGACAGTCCAGGCTACACAGAGAAACCCTGTCTCAAAAAAAAAAAAAAAAAAAAAAAAAAAAAAAAAGCGAAAAGAAAAAGTAAAGCCTGAAGAAATGATAAGATAAAAAGAAGTTGAGTTTCTTGATAGGAAAGACTGCAAATATTATATTATTTTTATTCTTTATTCTGCTTCATCTATAACATCAGCAACAGGGGAGTTGAGGGTATTTGAAGAAGACAAATGCCTAAACATGCAGCAGGAAAATCTTAAGTCTGGTATAGAAGCAATGGAGATACTGGAAAAACTTAAACAGAGGGTAATGACTGGGGAAGGAAATAATTAGCCAGGAAGTCTTTTGTGGGTGTGGGTGTGGGTGTGGGCGAATGAAGTGTGTAGGTTGTAAAGCAGAGTAACACAAAGTCAGCATCCCAGGACTGAGCAACAACTAAATACATCATCTTATTTTCCTGCCTTTAAATAAAAGGCCTTTTAACATTCCTCCCAGTGTTTAGTTTTGAGGTACGGGTATATACGTATGAATAGGTATACACACTATAACACACACAGACACACACACACACACACACACACACACACACACAAACACACACACACAAACACCTGTGTGTAGGTCTCATGCAGGAAGAAAACTAAAATGTGGGGTTGCCTAAAATACAGCTGGGGGAAATATACAGCTAGGGCTGGAAGTGTTTGGGATTGGATAATAAGGGGGGGAGGAAGAGCTGAAATGCCATGTGAAGACCCAAGTACCCTGTGAAAACTCTGGTGTCCATGTGAAAATACCGTGGGCAGTCTCCAGTATAAACACTGTCCTTCATTATGCAATGCAATCTTGCCTTTCGACATCAGGACCAGTCTTATAAAAAGGCCTCCCCGAGGAGATTTTCTGACTTTATGGTGGGAGGTTCTGCAAGGCTCTCAACTCTGGACAAACCTGAATGGTTGACCAGGGCAAAGGGACTGGTGTTCAGATAAGGCCTATCTGACTTTTATCTTAAAACTGGAGCCATAGTTTTTGGCAAGGGGCTGGTTCTCTTGAATTCTGATTATCAGTAGAGCTGCTAAATAATTTACCAGAGGCTTTGCCTCCCAAAGGCAAAGTGAAGATTTATAAGCAGAGATCAGGAGCACAGTGGCCTTTCAGGTACAGTGCTTACCTATCTATCTATCTATCTATCTATCTATCTATCTATTCTTTCTTTCTTTTTTTTTAAGACAGAGTTTCTCTGTGTCGCCCTGGGTGTCCTCAAACTCAGAGATCTCTCTACTTCTGTCTCTCTGGTGCTGGGATTAAAGGCCTGTGTTGCCACCACCCAGTGCTAATCTTTATTTCAGCCAATGAAGCATCAACTAATATCTACGCCTCGCCTTATTCTCAGAGTTATAGAAAGGGGTGCTAAACTGTAGGATGCTACGATCCTACAAAATTACAGCAGAATTAAAAGACTGTACCGTGTGCTGGTACATACTGTTGTTAGGATGCGCAGGAAAGAGATCGAAGCTGGGGAAGAGATAACTTTCAAGAGAAAATGAGGCTTTCCTTTTTCTGAGTTTATTTTTATTTTATGTTCATTGGCGTTTGCCTGCACGTATGTCATGTGAGGGTCTCAGAAGCTCTGAAACTGGAGTTACAGACAGTTGTGAGCTGTCATGTAGGAGCTGGGAATTGAACCCAGGTCTTTGGAAGAGCAGCCAGTGCTTTTAACCACTGAGCCATATCTATCCCCAGCTCCATTAGACTTTCATATTAAAAAAAATACAGAAGGAATGATAAGTCCGACAGCATAAGGAAAGGTATAAGAAAAATTATGGTGAATGTTAGAAGCCAAGGGCAGACTATGAATATTGGGGGTCACTAGGAAATGGCATCTTGGTTTTGTTTTGTTTTGTTTTATCTTATTTTATGCAGGGTCTCACTATGTAGTTCTGGCTGACATCAAACCCTTTATATACACTAGCCGGCCTTTGAACTTGTGATCATCCTGATACTGCCTCCGGAGTGCTGGGCTTACCGGTGTGCCACCTGGATATGTTCAGTGTCTGAAGAACCCTCAAGCTCATGGTCTCTGCATTTATAAGCATGTGTACAGGAGCAATTCAGCATTCTTTCTGAGCCACAGACTCTTTGTCCTGCCCTACTGTTTGGCCTGGACGACCTATGGACTCCACCATTATACCAATAGAAGAATACACATTGCTTGTTTAAAGTGATATGTTTCAGGTATTTGGTGGCATTTTGAATATGCATTTCCTGGAGGGCCTGGGCAGTTTCACCTTCTTAAAGTGAGCACAAGGACCTGAACCTCTTTTTGTTGCTGTGGTTGTTGTGTTTGGTTTCTGGAGACAGGGTCTCTCTGTGTAGCCTTACTTTGTAGACCAGGCTGGCCTTGAACTCACAGCAATCTGCCTGCCTCTGCCTCCTGAGTGCTGGGAAACCTCTTGATTGGCATATTTGGTAGGGTTTTCTGGGTCAAGAGAGTGCTGAGCTATCTTCACAGGCCACCTCAGGCTGCTCACAGGAAGAGCTGGCCTCCTCTTCACACAATCTTTTTTTAAAAAATAATTTTTAGCCGGGTGTGGTGGCGCATGCCTTTAATCCCAGCACTCGGGAGGCAGAGGCAGGCGGATCGCTGTGAGTTCGAGGCCAGCCTGGTCTACAAAGTGAGTCCAGGATGGCCAAGGCTACACAGAGAAACCCTGTCTCGAAAAACCAAAAAAAAAAAAAAAATTAATTTTTATGTGTATGAGGGTCTTTCTTGTATATTTATTATGTACCACATGTGTGCCTAGTGACTGAAGAGGCCAGAATAGCATGTCAGATCCTCTGGAACTGGAATTATAGACTGTGTGAGCCACACAGGATACTAGGAATTGAAACCATATCTTCTGGAAGAGTGGTCAGTGCTACTGAGCCACCTCTCCAGCCACTACATGACATTTTTATTTATTATTTAAAAATTCTTTTTCTTTGAACATTTATTTTTTTATTATATATACAGTGTTTTGCTTGCATGTGTGTCTGCATGGCAGAGAAGGGGACCAGGTCTCATTATAGTTATGAGCCACCATGTGGTTGCTGGGGATTGAACCCAGGACCTTTGGAAGAGCAGTCGGTGCTCTTAACTTCTGAGCTATCTCTCCACCCCGACATTTTTATTTTTTATTTATTTTTTTAACCTAGAGGCCTTGTACTATGTCTTTCAGGGCTGTTATAACAAAATACCACATCACAGAAACAATATAGAATTCCTCACATTTTGGAGGCTGGAAGTCCATTATCAAAATGTTGGCAGCATTGATTTTTTTTTTTTTTCCTGAAAAAACTTCTAGGTTGTCAATCACTGTCTTCTCCAAAGGATCTTCTGTTTATCTGTATCTTAATATCCATTTGTTTAATGGCACTAGTCATAATTTACGAGGGTCTACCCTAAGTGATCTTATTTTAATAATATCTTTAAAGACTCTGTCTCCAGCCCCCACCCCCAGATATCTTGAAGCACTGTAGATCAGGACTTCAGCATTGGATTTTGGGGATATAATCAGCCCAGAAAAGACCTTGTTTCAGCTTCTAAATGTGTACTCACTCCTACCTTCGACCTGTTAGTCTTGTATGTTTTCTCCACCCTTTGGCTTTCTTTCTCCACCTCTTACAGACATAGAGCTTGTGTGGCAAGGACCCAATGGAGACCAGCTCTAAAGAGCCTTCAGTAGGATGGGCAGGTCTTGGCCTGTCCCAAACAGCACAACACTCAGCAGTGGTTCCAGTTCCAGGAGTTACTGTCTTACAGACACAACCCTTTGCTAGTTCTCTGCTCGGGCGTCATAGCGTTTGATAACAGATTCTTTGGAAGTGGTTTTGGTCTGTCCTAGCTCATTCTTGGTTTTCTTTCCTGTAGCTTTTTGTTGTTTTGTTGTTTGTATCTTTCTTCAGTCTCCTGAGGCCAGGCTAGGCACAAACTTGAAGGCCCGATTTTCCTTCCTCTGCCTCGTAAGTGTACTCTTTCTTATAGCTCTTTCATTAGGCTTTTCCTTGAGTAGTTCAGTTTTGCTTTTGTTTTATTTTGACTTTTGTGTGTGTGTATATATGTGTGCATACATGTGCATGCCTCAGTGTATTTGTGAACTTTGTTCCGTTTTCTCCTTCTACCATGTGGATTTTGGGTTAGTACTTAGGTCCTTAGGTGTGGTGGCAAACTCCGTTACCTGGTGAGCCGTCTCACTAGCCCTCCTTCAGAGCTGGACTATTTGAATGCCTCACTTGAGGATGGAACTATACCCCACAGTGCTTACGTTTTTTTTTAAGGGTAAATCCATTAGTGTGGCATTCCTAAAGCAGACGAACAGCACCACCACTAAGAATCCTAATGATAGAGATTGTACCATTTAAAAGATAAAAGAATCATAAGAGCCACCTTATTTTTAATTCTTTACTTGGTCATTTCTGCATGTCAGCTTCAGAGAGCACTACTACAGAGAGGCAAAGCTTCTCAGATCATTCTTAGTCAGTAAGTTGAACATCTTGTTAAACCAGAAAAGTCTTGCTCAATTATCTTTTTTTTTTTTTCCTTTTCTTTTTTTTTTTTTTCCTAGAGCTTTGAATTCCCTTTGTTCAGCTGACATTTATCCCAATGACACAGTTACTGTTAAAATATAGGTCACTCACTGCTTTGTATAATTTATAAATCCTCCAATTTGTTTCCAATCCTCATTACTTCAGAAGTGAGTGGGTAAATTCTCGGAGAAGCTGCTGCCACCTAATGGCAAGAAGGGGATCCCATTGTTCCTGTTGACCAATATGTTCCCTGTCTTAGCTTCTATTCAAGAATTTGTTTCCTGGGGTGTGGCTTTCCACCCTTCTCACTTTTTGCCCTCTGGCATTGAACTACTACTCTTCTGGCCATAGCGTCCTCCTCTGCACCTTTCCTGGCCGTCACCACAGGCTTGTGTAAGGAACTCTGGGTGCTCCTCTGAATTCTTCTAATAGGTTAGAACTCACCCCACTCTTGTCAAATGGGTTTTCTCTCATTGTAACTGCACCTACGGACGCCCAACGGCTGTATTGTTTCGGGAAGTCTTCCAGTCACCTTTAATCTTCAGTACACTTGCTGTGAGGTGACAGAACTAGAGAAACTTGTTGGTTTCGCCTCAAAAGGCCTGAATGGAAGTCAATCTAAGAAGTCAGGACTCACTGCTGAGGGCGGCTTGAGACTGCTGTCCTTTGCACCCTGCCTTGCCCACCAAACTTTCTTCACTAACACTTCTCGTCAGTACTCCGTAATCCAGTGCTAGCAACTCCTTTTGAGGTAGGCTGGGGAGCTAAGCAAAGGGGCTGGTGATGGAGTAGTTCCACTGGCTAGCCTGCACTCATCTCTCATCCGAAGGCAGTGTGGATGGCCATGATACCGACTGACCTCATCAGAGTGTCAGGATTAGCAATGCTGTGGTCCACCCAGGGCCAGCACCGTCACCTACCGCACCACTTGGCTCCCCTGGGTTCTGGGATCCCTTCCCAGGTTTTGGTTTGGGAGGGTTCGAGAGGAACCATTTCTTCCACTCCGCTCTCCGCCGGGAGGTGGAGCCGTTGGGCTGGCCCCAAACCCGCCCAAGCAGAAGGGGCAACCACTACGTCCGGGACCCGCCCGCCCTCGCACCGCTCGGCCCCGAATGGCAGAGCGGCGCTCGGACCATCGGCATCGCCTCACGTCGCCCCGCCCCGCGCCGCGCGCCCATTGGCTGACGCCGGCCTGAGCCCGCGCCTCGACCCCTCCCCCTGGCGCCCGGACCGCGCGGCTTGCCCGGAGCCGGGTCGGAGGTGAACGGCCTAGAGTAACCCCGGACGCGCGCGTACCTAATGGGGCTGGGCGGCTGAGGTGGGCGGCCGGGCGGGGGCGGGCCGGGGGGCGGGGCAGTCCGCCGAAGCCCCGCCCTCACCGGCCGGGGTGCCGGCCCGGCCTGCCGAGCGCCTGTCAGCCATCGCGGAGCCGCCGGCGTCGCCTCCAGCCCAGCACGCCTCGGCGCAGGGGCTCCGCGACCGCCGGGTCCCTCCGTGCCGCCAGCCTGAGGTGAGGGCGAGGGCCGCAGCGCAATCCCGAGCGGCCCGGGCCGGGGAGGGGCAGCCGGCAGGGGGCGGCCTCCCAGCCACCGCCGGCACGCGGTGGGGCTCCATCCCATGCAGACCTCGGGCCGGACAGCCCGGTCCACTCCTCAGCTCCGCGGCCTCTTAGTCCCCTCGCCCGAGCTCCGGGCGGGGAGGGCTCTGGGGTCCCGGGGGGCTTGCGGGCCGAGACCCCGGAACCTGGGAGGAGTACCGCCTAGGGCCCTTAAGGGAGGAACCGGTGTGTCTGCCCGGTGCTTGCTGGTCTGATTCTTTGCGTCCGACCCTGTTCTCCGAGAGGGAGAGGAGGACCACGTGGGAGGCGGGTGTTGAGGATTGGGTCTGGTTGCACGGAAAGTCTTGTTCCTCTCTTGCGGGGAGAGGTGTGGGGCGCAGAGGCACGGGCTGCTGTAGCTCTCACTGTGCCTTTGTATCGCGGGGAGAGCCCGGGCCAGGCGGGCTGTCCCTCTGCCAGTTCCTGCTCTCAGGATGTGAGGGTTTCTATGAGGGACGTAAGTAGTAAAAGCCTACTCGCCAGTTCTAAACTCTTCCCCCTTGGCGTTCGCCTTGCTGATTTAGGGCAGCTGTTGGAGATAGGACGAAAGAAGGTGATAGGAAGATTTCAGAGGAAAATGTGCGTGGAGGAGATTCTGTCCACGTCTGGGCCGATTTCTTTCTTTCTTTCTTTCTTTCTTTCTTTCTTTCTTTCTTTTTCTTCTTTCTTTTCTTTCTTTCTTTCTTTCTTTCTTTCTTTCTTTCTTTCTTTCTTTCTTTCTTTCTTTCTTTCTTTCTTTCTTTCTTTCCTTTTCGGTATCCGGCAAGTGGACATTTCCAATCAGCTTTAAAAATCAGCGGCTTCATCTAGGCCTTGTGGGTTTTGCTTGTTTTTTTAATAGAAGCATACAGGAGTATAGCTGCTCAGGGGAAATAATTTTAGATGGTTTTATTAGGAGATTTAAGACAAATCAAAAGACTCTAGGAGTTCCTAATTTCCTGTCTACATAAACAGTGTTTCAGAAACTCCCCAACGTGCAGAATAAGTCTAATAACCTGACCTTCACTCTCAGAAGTAGATCTCTCTTGACTTTTCTGTTTCATTTTTCCCCTCTAATTCTACAATTCAGGTTGAGAAATTTGCTTTCCTTGGTTACATAGTGTCCTCTTTCTTAGTGGATAGGAATACCCTAGTTTGTCTGTTGCTTCCTGAGGGGTGATGCCCTTGACGTCTGCTTTGGGGATTTCTGTGTTCATTTAACAGGCACTTGTTGGGAAAGCATTGTTGTCCAGCAGAATCGGAGCGCTTTTAGCAGTGTAGGTAGTAGGTGCTTGGCTTTCTGCAAAGTAGCAAGCTTCTTCCCACTTCTTTGACTTGTTTCTTTATTTCTAAATACTATCTAAGCCTTAACAGGAGTATTGATATAACCCCAATAATAATGAGCAAAACCTGTGGGTTTGTGAAAGATGTCAACACTAAAATACTAATTTGTGAAGCTGCCTGCGTTTCTTAGTGTTGTAGAGTTTTTATGTTTTACCAGAGCAGAACAGAAGTATGTCAAAGGAAAAATTAAACTTTTTTTTTTTTTTTAATAAGTAGGAAAGTTGGGAAATAGTGGACCTTTCACTTAATGAGTTAGTACATGAGACCATGACTATGTAATATCAAAGAGCTATCATTGTGAAAGCTAGCGTTGGAGAGCTCTAAAGTGCTGTGAACGAGTTCCGGTGTAGAACACTTTTCAACTAATGAGTAGGAAAATTTTCCCTGTTACACAGACTGGTTTAACTGGTCTGAGGCCAATGTTTTGTTTTTATTTGGAAGGTCTCCGTGTGTTCAGTCTTGAACTTGGCATCCTCCTGTCTCAGTGTCCGAAGTACTAGGATTATAGGCATGTGCCACCATGTTTTGCTCTGTGTTCTCTGTTTATACAGTGTTATCGATTTATTTTTTTGTGAGGAGGTCAGAAGACAGTCTGAAATCGGCTTCCTCCTTCTATGTCATGTGAGCCTTGGGGGCTGAACTCAGATCATCAACTCAACAACAATTCCTTTTACCAGCTGAGTTACCTCCTGGGATGCACTACCATACTTATTGTATTCTTTACCTGTGTGTGTGTGTGTGTGTGTGTGTGTGTGTGTGTGTGTGTGTGTGTGTGTGTTTGAGTGCAAGCTTACATGAGGCCAGAAGACCGATTATGAGAGTTAATTCTCTCCTTCTACCATGTGGGTTCCTGGCAAGTGCCTTTATGTGCTGAGCTGTCTCCTTGGCCTTTGCATCTTTTTTATGTAGTGCTAGGTACTGAACCCAGGCTTATGGTTGCTAAGCAGGTACTTCATCAACTCAACATTCAGCCCCACTGTACCTTTCTTTAAAATAGGCATGTCCAACCTGCAGCCCTCAGTCCACATGAGCCCCAGGGTATCTGTGAATAGGACTCAAGATATGTGTACGTGATGTCATTTTGGAATGTCCAAAACAAACAAACAAACAACAAAAAACAAACCAAAAAACCCCAAACCCCAGATATTCTTGCCTTTCCCCCCCCCCCCATTTTTAGAGTGACCAATACCTTAATTATTAGATGAGAAAACAAAAATAAAAATTTTCTAATAATGCACTTACATTTAATGTTTCTACTTGGGAGAGAAAAACTACTCTTTAAAGCGATTCAGAAAAAGGTTATTTATTTACCTTTAAAAAAACTATATGTCTGTGGTACAGGAGGGAGCAAGCTCAGGTCAGAAGACAATTCCCCTGTCTCCAGAAATCGAACTCAAGTAACTAGGCTTGTGCTTGAGGCCTGCTTACTAGATGAGCCATCTCACCACCCTTAGCATGTTCTTAAAGACTGATAACTATAGAAGCCATGCATCAAGCATATTTCCATAATTTAAGTCAATACGCTTATGAGGACAGTGAATAAACACTGAAGTCTCATTGACTGAAAAGAAAATCTTCATCACTGTTGAGGGAACTGCCGTTCGAGGGTAGTCCTCATTGATCCGTCCACTTTAACAGATTCCTATTTTACTAGTTTTATGCCTGTTTATTTGGCTTTTAATTCATGAAACATCAGTGAGAATTCTCATTCTTTATTGAATGTAATGGTTCATTTGACCCGATATCGATAGAAAACTTGAGAGTAGTGTAGCAAGGATGCTGCACTTCCATGGATGAGTGCATCTGATCTGGCCTAAGCTTTTACTAGTCTAGCCAGTTAGTCTTCCTTAAGTGTATCCCAGGGATTGAGCTCTCTTACCAATTTGCTACTTATTCCTATATGTTGCCATTACACCATCTGGTTTGAGGATGTTTAAGGAGATCAGTGAAAAGTTTCACAATAAGGGAGTTTGTTGGGTGTGGTAGCCCTTCATTAATCTCAGAACCCAGGAGGCAGAAACAGGAGCAGTTGCATGAGTTTGAGGCCAATGTGGTCTACATAGCAGGTTCCAGGTGAGCCAGGGGCTGCATAAGACGAACCCTATCTCAGAAAAAAAAAAAAAAAAAAAAGTAGGAAATGAAACCAAAAAGGGATGTTTCTCACTCTACCCAAGGTGAGGAATTGGTGACACTTTCCAGTCTTGTTATTCGAGACTTGTTCATTCCATCCTTTCTTTCAACATTCTGTTCTGACCCCTCCTTACAGGAGGAATTGTAAAACAGTTGCTATTTTATAACACTGGGGCCTGAAATCACATGACCACATATACAAGTTATGAAGAGGCCATCTTAGAATCAACCTGTATAAATAATTTTTTTTGACATGATAACACAAAGTTTGAAGTTTTTGAATGAACTTGTAAAGTTTGAAAAATAGACCTGAGATTTGAGGAAAACAGACCTAGTTTTTTTTTTAAGATCTCATTTATGAGTTGCGGCCAATCCCCTACTCACAAGTAAAGCTTTTCAATATGTCTTCAGTTATTCAAAGTTAGTCAGTGCCTACATGTATGTGTGCATGTTTACACACATGTAATGTCTGGTGGTAATAGGCTGATGGAAGCTTGATTAATTAGTTCTTAGTTTTATTAGGGGTAGTATCAGATTAGGACATGATGATGGATGTGGGTTGTTTGTATTTTATTAGCATTTATTGATATTCCTGGCTTTGGCAGACAAGCTGTTTAATTTCTCTGATTCCATTTCACATAAGCCAATATTTATCGCACGCTTGTAATCCCAGTACTTGGGAGGCAGAGGCAGAGGCAGGTGGATCTCTGTGAGTTCAAGGTCAGTTTGGTCTCCTGAGTCCAGGATAGCAAAGGCTACACAGAGGAACACTGTTTCTGGTGAAATCCCCTCCCTCTAAAAAAAAAGTACCTAAAGGAGATTGTAGTTCAATTTTCTATTTTTAAGATTTTGTTTGTTTTGTTTTTTGTCTTTTTTTTTTTTTTTTTTTTTTTTCTTTTCGTCTTTTTTTCCTGTGTAGCCCTGGCTGTCCTCAAACTCTGTGGACAAGGCTGTCCTTGAACTCATAGAGATCCACCTGCTTCTGCCTCCCAAGCACTGGGATTAAAGGTGTGTGCCTCCACAACCTGGCAAAAATATTTTTTATTGGCTCTTCCTGTTTCAAACTAGCAGTTTATGCGCATTTCGTCATCTGACCTAATCTAGTGCTTCATAGGTGAGCTAAGTCATAGGTCAGATTCCTTCTTTATTTTTGGCTTTTGGTGCTAGGGTTGAATTTAGGGCCTCATGTATACTGAGCATTCACTGTACCACTGAGTTTCAATCTCAGCAGGGAGCTCTTATTTTCACTTTAACTTTCTGTGTAGTGTTAGGGATGTTGCCTTAACCTGTAAATATTTTTCTTTAGATCTCCAATGCTAATATTGTAGAAGACTTGGGAACAGTGACAAAAATCAATTTATTTTAAAAGTATTTATTTATTTATGCACATGTGGAGGCCTGCAGAGGGTGTCTGGTGTTTGCTATCATTCTTTGCTCATTCTTTTGAGAGAGGATCTATCCCTGAACCTGAGGCTCAGGTGAACTAGTCTGGAAGCAATCCTGGGTTTATCTAGGCAAGAAGTCATCATTGTCCATGGTCCTTTGAGCTGTGGGTACAGATGTTTTCCTAGACTCTTAGCTTGTTTCATGGGTGCTGGGATCTGAACTCTGGTCCCTGTGATTGTGGAACAAGCCCTCTTAACCACTGATCTGTTTCTCCTTCTCCAGCTAGCTGTCTGTCTGTCTATCTTTGTTTATTTGTTGTTATTGTTGTTTGAGATGGGGGTCTTATGTAGCCCAGGCTGGCCTTGAACTCACAGTGATCCTCCTGCCTCCGCCTCCTGAGCGCTGGGACTAAAGGTGTGTGCCTAATAGTTATGAGATGTTTTAGTATTTGTCCTTTGAGACATGTTCATACAAGCTGCTTAGTACCCACTGTGTAGGCCAGGCTGACCCTGACTTCAACCGTCCATCTCCAGGTCTTCTGTGTTGGTATTAGGGGCTCCAGGTCCGTCACCTAGTTTGGTTGCTTGTTTTCAGACGTGGTTTTTTCCAGTTTACTGATGGCCTCCAACTCACACTGTTGCCATTGTAGCCAAGGCTGACTGTGAAGTCTGCTCCTTCTGCCTCTTTCTTTCAAGTACTGAGGTTTGTACTGCCATGACTGGTTAGATAATTTACATTTTAAAATTATAATTTTTTTTACTTGCTAGAGATTAAGTCTCTTCATGTAGTCTAGGCTGGTCTGGAGCTCAGAGTTCCACCTACCTCTGGCTTCCAAGTTCATGGGATTAAGGGTGTGATGTTTTAAAATTTATTTATTTATTTTTATTATTTGATTTTTCGAGACAGGGTCTCTCTGTGTAGCCTTGGCTTCCCTGGACTCATTTTGTAGACGAGGCTGGCCTCGAACTCACAGTGATCCACCTGCCTCTGCCTCTCAAGTGCTGGGATTAAAGGTGTGCACCACCAAGCCCAGCTAAGTTTCTTAATTTACAGAGATTGTATGTATTATACTTGGAGTCTGGGCTTGCCAAGTCATGGAATTATAGGTAGGGGCCACTCTTTACTTGGCAGGTCCACAAAGTTGATTAAAATCCTGCTGATTTCTTTTTTTCTTTTTAAATATTTTATTTAGTTTTAATTTATGTGCATTGGCATGAGGGTGTCAGATATTGGCGTTACAGACAGTTGTGAGCTGCCATGTGGGTGCTGGGGAATTGAACCCTGGTCCTTTCGAAGAGCAGGCAGTGCTCTTAACCACTGAGCCATCTCTCCAGCCCAATCCTGCTGATTTCTACTTTGGTTTTTCTTGGCAGATATATTTGTGATATATCTTTTTGTGTGTGAATAACATACTTATTGCAACTTGATTTTTCACAAATATTAAGCATTGTCTATTAATGTCTTAGAGTAGATTGTAGCCTTAGTTTTATATTGCGATGTATAAATGCTGTATGGGGCCTAGTCGCATCCTGGGATTTCTTTCCAGCACAACTCTTTCTTCGGAGGCAATAATGGTTTAGTTCTGTTGTTAGCTTCCATGTATTAACTCTTCATACATTTTCTAAATCTCTCAGGACACTGATATGAGCCAGATAGTCCATTAATTTTCATCTATAAAATCTTTCTCAGACTCCTGGCTGGCTCCGGCCTAAATTGCTTGCCTCTTGCATCTGGCACTTAATGGCCATCCTGGGCTCCCTCTTCCCCATCACCCTGGGGAGTCTCTTTACCATCTTCCCCGCTGCTGGAGAATTCATGTCCCACATCTTCCACATTCTTGCTTTATTCCCTCAATCCCTCATTTGGGTGGAAATATCCTTTTAGTGATCTCCTGAGAAAGAATATGTGGGAGGAAAATATTTTTTTTAACTTTTTAATCTAAACATTTTCAGCTTTCAATGAATAGTGCAATAAAAACCAGTGTTCCCTTGACCTTGATTCATCAGTTTTTAACATTTCCACGTTTGCTTTACTTCTCTCTGTTGTGTGTGTGTGTGTGTATGTTTCTTAAATGAGTCATTTCAAACTAAGCTGAAAAACCCCAAAATACATCTGCTTGTTTCTTCTAATAATTTGGATGTTTTCTGGTTTAATTACTTACTCTTCTCCCTCCCCAATTTAACATGAATGTAAAAATATGTTATTTATAATCCCATTTAAGATTTCTTACTCATATTAATAGCTTTATTTTTTTGAGACAGGGTCTCACTATGCCGCCTGGCTGTCTTGAAACTTGGTATGTAGACCAGGCTGGCCTTGAACTCACAGAAATTCGTGTCTTGCCTCAGCTTCCTGAGTAGCTGACATTTGAGGGCTGCCACAGCTGGCCCAGCTGCATTCTCATTCTTGATTATTTGTATGAGGACAGATAACCTTTTCTCCTTTCTGGAAGCTTATGGAATCTTCTCTTGTGTTCATTTTCTTTGGGATCTATCTTTCTTTCTTTCTTTCTTTTTTTTTTTTTATGATAGTTTCCTTGTGCACTACTTTTTTTTCCCCCCTCCAATCTGGGGATTGAACCCAGGGCTTCATGGATACTAGGCAAGAGTTCCATCATGGAACTACACATAGAGCTCGTTGGTGGAGCTTCTTAATCGGACAGTCATGCTTGCACTGTCATATTCAGAAGTTTTTTTTTTTTCAGAAGTTTTTATTGAATTGTTACGGTAATTATAATTTTTGTGTGCTTGAATTGGTTCTTTTGAGAGCTGCTTTTCACAATTGGGCCATTTTAGTAGGCTTTTAACTTTCTTTTGTTTCTTATTATTCATCTTTTTGTTTTGTTTTGTTTTTTGAGACAAGGTCTCTCTGTGTAGCCTTGGCTGTCCTGTACTCATTCTGTAGACCAGGCTGGGCTCGAACTCACAGAGATCCTGCTGCCTCTGCCTCCTGAGTGCTGGGATTAAAGGCGTGCGCACCACCGGCTGGCTATTATTTATCTTTTTAACTTTTTCTGATTTATAAATACATTTCCTTCATTGTATCGTTTTATAGTGAGCTCTTTATTTATTGCTATGATTATGTTTTTAACTTTAAATTAAAAAAAATCTATACGGGTAGGGGTGTGATCCACAGACCTGTTTTTAGGGTTTATTTTTAATTAATAAATTATTTTTTCTGGTTTTAGGTTTTAAGAATTATTTTTGGGGCAGTGAGATGGCTCAGTGGGTAAGGGCACCTGCTGGCCAAGCCTGAGGGCCTGAGTTTCAACCCCAGGACCCAAGTGCTAAGAGAAACTGACTCCTCTAGGCTGTCTTTTAACTATCACACACACTCATGCTTGGGTGCACACAAAATAAATGAACAAATTATAACAAATCATATTTATTTTTTTAATATGGACTTAAGTATGAGATCACTTACTTAATCCCACAAAGTTGAGATAAGCTTGGGTAACAGTTGAGATACTGTATTTAAAAGATAAAAGAAAAACACAAAAATGGGTTCTTTCTAGGTTTTGTTTTGTTTTTCTTTTATTTGTTTTTCTGAGACAGTCTTAATGTATAGACAAGTCCGGCCTGGAACTTGAGGTGATCCTCCTGGGATCACAGGCTTGTGCCACCATGCCTTGCATATTCCTTGTTTAAAAATATTTCCTTAAAAAATATACCCTTTGTGTTTTGTATATGTAATATTCTCTCTTAGATCTTTTAGGATAACAATAAGTTCTGTAGATTTCAGACCTTTTTAGGTAGTAATTTTAGAGTTAACGAAAACTGTGTGGACATACTCTACAGAGAACTTGTGCACACCTTTGGCTAAGCTTCACTAAGCATGAAGAGCTCACATGGTCATATGGCCACAGTACCTTCATCGAACCTAAGGAGTTAACACTGGACATGGGGTGTATGCACTGACAGGACATTTGCCCGGCATCTGTAGACCCTGGCTTGTTCAGTCCCAACACACACACACACACACACACACACACGAAGAAACTGAAGAGATTATCATTCATAGAGTATTGTTTGCTGCAGACACTTTCCAGAATTTACCCTTCCTACCCCCATACTGTTTTCCTGTCAGGTAGCTAAATCATGATACTGCGTTGCACTTGGTGGTTATGGGTTTCACTTGTTTTTTGTTTTTGTTTTTGTTTTTGTTTTTACAAGTAGTTATTTGTTCTTGATTCTTTCATTTGCACACTTGGTAATACTTAATTGCCCACTTATATTTAAGAAGGTGGATGGAAGAGGTAATGAGAGATTGTGACAGTGTGAATGGGCCTTGCTGACTGCTAGCTGCATGGCAGGATGATGGGTGGGAGACTTAGGTTCCTCAGTGTCACCAGCATAAGGTCCCTGCATTGTCTAGCACCCCCACTCTACCCCACCCCTATGCTTCTGCTGTTAAGTTTCTGCAGAACATCTTGTGAGGTCTTAATGTTTACCTAATGTATCCCACCTTACCATGTGGCTTATCCCCCAGTCTAGAAGCTGACCCTTTCTGAAGAATTAGACTCTAGCCTTGCATGGCCCTAACTGCTTCACTGCCTCAGGGCCAGGGAAGGAGCTGAAGCTTCTGGAGCAGATCCTCTGCCAGCCCATTCTTCACTTAGTTCTTTTCACGAGCACAGGTGAAATGATTTGGGCATTCTGTTCTGATTTCGGCTTTGTGGGTTTATCTAGCTACTTAATACTTCTTACTTTTCCTGCTTTCCAAGAAAATATCTGGGTGTCTGTCACTGTTTAACCCAAAATGCGTGTGTGTGTGTGTGTGTGTGTGTGTGTGTGTGTGTGAGAGAGAGAGAGAGAGAGAGAGAGAGAGAGAGAGAGAGAGAGAGAGAGAGACACAGGGACAGGGAGAGAGACACAGAGAGAGAGAGAGAGAGAGAGACAGGCAGGCAGACAAAGAGAGAGGGAGGGAGAAAGAGAGTGGATGTGTGCATGTGTACATGTGTACATGCGTAGAGGTCAACTTTGAGGATTCCTTTTACCATGTGGTTCCCAGGAATCAAATTCAGGTCTTCAGGCTTGGAGGCAAGTATTATCTTACTAAGCTATCTAACTAGCTTCCTACCAAAAACCAACTCTTAAATTTTTTCCTTTCTTTTTAAAGCATTAATTGATTTATTGGTGTGTGTGTGTGTGTCTGTGCCTATGCGTGTGTGTCTGTGCCTATGCGTGTGTGTCTGTGCCTATGCGTGTGTGTCTGTGCCTATGTGTGTGTGTCTGTGCCATAGCATGCCCATGGAGGTTAGAGGACAACTTACTCTATGGATTCTGGGATTGAACTCAGGTTGCCAGACTTGGTACAAGTGCTTTTACTTGCCAGGCCATCCCTTTTATGTTTAAGAAAAGGTCTCATGTGGCCCAGGATGCTCTGCAATTGACCATCCTTCTACCTCAGCCTTCCAGACACTAGTGTTGTGAACTGATATTAAAATTAAGATATCTAGGGTAAGGTCAATCTTATCAAAGCATGTTGTATGAAACTCTCAAAAGAACCAACTTTAAAAAAAAAACCTGGCTGGGCATGGTAGCACACGCCTTTAATCCCAGCCCTTGGGAGGCAGAGGTGGTGGATCTCTGTGAGTTTGAGGCCAGCCTGGTCTACAAAGTCCAGGACAACCAAGGCTATTACACAGAGAAACCCTGTCTCAAATAATAAATAGATAGATAGATAGATAGATAGATAGATAGATAGATAGATAGATAGGCTGGAGAGATGGCTCAGTGGTTAAGAGCACTGTCTGCTCCTCCAGAGGTCCTGAGTTCAATTCCCAGCAACCACATGGTGGCTCACAACCGTCTATAATGTGATCTGATGCCCTCTTCTGGCCTGCGGGTGTATATGCGTGTAGAGCACTGTATACATAATAATGAGTAAATTTTTTAAAAAAGTAACTTAAAAAAAAATCTGGAGCTGAAGAGATGGCTCAGCAGTTAAGAGCACTGGCTCTTCCAGAGGTCCTGGTTTTATTTCTAGCACAAACCTCCGGAACTCCAATTCCAGGAAATGCCCTCTTCTGGCCTCCATGGGTATCAGGCACGCAAGGGGTGCACAGACGTACATGCAGGCAAACACCCATACACATAAAATAAAAGTGAGGGTAATTCAGCTACCTATGTCCCCTCTAACTGCAGATCTGATTTAGTAGATTTGGAGTGGAATTTACACATAAGTATTTTAGAAGTTTATTTTGGTTGTTGTTGTTGTTATTTCTTTTTTTAATTCAGTTTTGTTTTGTTTTTGTTTTTTCGAGACAGAGTTTCTCTGTATAGCCTTGGCTGTCCTGGACTTGCTTTGTGTGTGTGTGTCTGTGTGTCTGTGTTTTGAGACAGGGTTTCTCTCTAGCCTTGGCTGTCCTAGGCTTGCTTTGTAGATCAGGCTGGGCTCGAACTCACACTGATCCACCTGCCTCTGCCTGCTGAGTGCTGGGATTACAGGCGTGCACCACCGTGCACTGTGGCAGTTTTGTTTTTTAAGCCAGGGTTTTTCTGGCTGCCCTTAAACTTTCTTTGTTGACCAGGCTGCCTCCCTCTGCTGCTAGGATTAATTGTGTGTGCCACCACCTCCCAGATTGGTTTTGTTTTGTTTGTTTGTTTGAGACAGGGTTTCATATAGCCCTGACTGGGCCTAGATCTTTCTAGCTGCCAAGGGTAACTTTGAACTCCTGAAACTCCTGATCTTCTTCCACTACCTCACAAACACTAAAACTGCATCATAGGCCAGAGGTCCCAGTAGTTTTGCAAAGTTTTCAGATGTTTCTTATACATAATCAAAATGGAGAATTTCTTCCCTGGGTACTTTTAAGTTGTTAGCTTAGAAGCAAACCTAGGATTTGGGAGGCAGACCTTAGAGGCCAAGGACTTAATATAATGGGAGTGTTGCCCCTTCTCCCTGGGTGCTAGTCTTTGTGGATACTTAGAACCATTCAGAAACATACTCAGCCTGAGTTGTAGAGAATTGAGTTATTTTCTCTCTATTGCCTTATTTTTAATGAAATGTTAGAAGTAGTCAGTGTCATGATGCATTTATTTTTCAGAAAAGCTATTTTACAAAATGATAAGCTTGAGTTATTTGGTATGTTTAGAAATAAAGTTATTTAATATGTTTTATATAGTTAAGTGATTAAACTACTGAACTTTATTTATGCTTCTAGTTAAGTGATATTTACCAGAAAACTTGATACTTTGAATTTTACTATTTTTGTAGTACACTGAATGAAAATAGAATTGAGAAATAAATAGAATTGAGAAAAAAAATATTGGGATTAAAAAGCCAAAGAAACAGAAAAAGCAACCTTCAAATCTCCGTTTTTCTCTTTGTTTAGTTCTTTTTGGCGGCGGATATCTGCTGAGACACTAAGAATTGTAAGAGGTCAGTTTCAAATAATACTCTTTTATGTTTACAATGTAGTAGTAATTTCCATGTGCTGAGATGTTAAACTGTGGGGTTTCTGTTGTCTTCCACAAAGAGTATTGGCTGACTTAGGTTGAGTAACCCAAGTGAACAAGGAGTCTGACAATAGTGATGACCCACTACTGTCTCTCAATTTAGGACTAGAATCAATGGAAATGGGACAGGCTGGGGCAGCTTCTAGAGTGTCTGGACGGCTACTCAGTGATTTTCCAGGCATGACCTCCCTTTCTGGTGGTGTGCATGCTTGTGCTGGCGATCAGGGTTCTGTACAGGTGCTTGCAGTTGGGCAGGTATCAGCTGTTAGACACCGAGCTGTGCGGCCTGTGCAGCCCTTAGAGAAGGCCGCCTGGGTACTGTTAGTATGGAGAGGACATTTTGAAGCTGGATGTGTTGAGCCTTTCACTCCTCAGTCCAAAGACTGTATTTTATTAACATTGGCCTTTTCTACTTTCATGCTTTCAAAGAATCATTAATTTCTCATGAATTCTATTTTATTTTTGTGACCCTCAGATTTCAGTAAGATTATAAATTAGAATGTACACGTGTGTGCTTTAGTTCCCGTAGGAAGGCAACAGCTGCAAGCCAGGTCTAGTGGTGTGCAACCGTAATCCCAGCTTTTGGGAGGTGGAGGCAAGTCATCCTCAGCTATGAAAGTTTGGGGTTAGCCTGGCTGTGAGATGCTGTCTCTCCTTTGCCCCTCCCTGCCTCCAAATTGGCCAACCGTTATTTATTAATTTGTTTGTTTGTTTTTATTATTTCTGTTGCTGTGTCTCTTTTTTTTTTTTTTACTTTATTATTGTTGTTATTATTATTATTTTGGTTTTTTGAGATAGGGTTTTTTTGTGTAACCTTGGCTGTTCTGGACTCCCTTGGTAGACAAGGCTGGCCTCGAACTCAGAGATCCTCCTGCCTCTGTCTCCTAAGTGCTGGAATTAAAGGCATGGACCACCAGTGCTTGGCGTAATAGTCTTTAAAGTGGTCAGTATGTTGGAATGTCCCCTTTTCTTTTCCTGTCATCCTTTTATTTCCCCTTTTCTCTAATGATTTGATTTTCTTTTCAGACTGAACTCCATATAATTTGCAGACTTAAGATTTATTTATTATTTATACAATGCTCTGCCTGCATGTGAGCCAGCAGGCCAGAAGAGGGCGCCAGATCTCATTACAGATGGTTGTGAGCCACCATGTGGTTGCTGGGAATTAAACTCAGAGCCATCTCTCCAGCCCAATTTGCAGACTTTAAAAAAAAAAAAAAAAAAAAAAAAAAAAAAAAGGAAGCCGGGCGGTGGTGGTGCACACCTTTAGTCCCAGCCCTTGGGAGGTAGAGGCAGGCAGATTGCTATGAGTTCGAGGCCAGCCTGGTCTACAAAGCTAGTCTAGGACAGCCAAGGCTACACAGAGAGACCCTGTCTGGAAAAACCAAAAACTAAACCAACCAAACAAAAAAGAAATATATTATTGCAATGCGAATATATAGTAAATATAGAGAGTTTTCCCCCCATTGCTGGGGATTGAAACAGGGTGTCCTGTATGCTAGGAAGTGCTTTACCACTGAGTTAGTCCTCTCGCTTGGAATTTTTATATTTGTTTTTTGTTTTTGTCATTTTAATGTACAAATAACGGGTTTGAAATTTTTATATATGTATATCATTGTATATGTCTCAGTCACCCTTACCCTACCTTTCTCAGTCCCTCTTCTCACCCTCATTGGTCCCTTCCTTACCTTAAATGTTAACTTTGCATTAATATGTCATATATATGCACATATATACATACACAGATATGTTTACATCTAGATTCTACATCGCAGAAAAAGTGACATTTGTTTTGCTTCCCCCATATTATTCTCTTATTCCTCTCTCCCCATCCCATAGACCCCTTCCTTACCTCTCTCACTTCTGTATTGTTCTTCTTTTTATCATCATCATTATTATTTTCCCCTGAGACAGGGTTTCTCTGTGTAGCCTTGGCTGTCCTGAACTCGCTTTATAGACCAGGCTGGCCTCGAACTCACAGAGATCCCATGCAACTCTGCCTTTTGAGTGCTGGGATTAAAGGCGTGTGCCACCATGCCTGGTTTATTTGTTTGTTTATTTATTTATTTATGCTAGTTTTAAAAATAAGAATTAGCTTAAGTATTCTTTAACTGTCTTCTAGACTGTTTACAGGTTTTCTTTCTTTGTTTCTCTCTTTCTGTATATTTTGTATTTCTGGCTTTTGTTTGTTTTTGTTTTTTGTTTTTTCCAGGTAGAGTTTCTCTGTGTTAACAGCCTTGGCTGTCCAGGATGGAACCTGATTTGTAGACCATGGTGGCCTTGAACTCACAGAGATTCACCTGCTTTTGCCTCCTGAGTGCTGGGGTTGAAGCCGTGTGCCACTCACTACACCTGCTCAACAGCACAGTGGTTCATAAGCTTTAGGCTTTGTTAAAACATATGACTTTACCCCAGTCTTGAGCTTCAGAACAGTTGGTCTAAGGTAGGCCCAAGAATTCCCACTCTTACAAGTTCCCTCACAGCAGCTTCAGGTCCAGGAAGCACATTCTGGGAACCTTACTGTCCTAGCATTTGAAAATAGTTTTGTCTCTAAACAGATAAACTCTGACTTACAAATCACACTGAAAGAATGGTGAATATGTAATTTTTAACATACTCACTGTCATCCAGACATTTAAAAAAGGAGTCAGATCTTGTGGCAGAGGTATGTAATCCCAGTTACTCAGGAGGCTCAGTCAGGAGGATCACATTTCTAAGCCAGCCTGGTTCCACAGAGCAAGTTCAAGGTCAGTCTGAGCAACATGGTGTGATTCTATCTTAAAAGAAACCAACAAACCAAGTTAGAAGGGGGCAGAGGGTATTGCTCCACCCATTACCACCCCCTTCCAAAACATTGACATTGTCTTGTCTGATATGATCAAACACTGCTCTCCATATACTTTTGTACCTGATAGTGGCTTATAGTATATAAAATTATCAATAGATGCATTGTTTTCTAACAATACCATATCTTGGAACACCTTAAAATTAGGAGTTTCTGAATCACTTAATTCAGAAAATGATTGGCTAAGCCACAAATTGTGAAGTGCCGAGTTGACATGTGTGTAGGTTTATGCTTTGTAGACCAGGCTGGCCTGAAACTCACCTTTGCCTCCTAAGTGCTGTGATTAAAGGCATATGTCTTTAATATACTTGGCTGATTTAAAGTTTTTAAAGTAAGTCTTTTGAAGGGAAATAATACTTTTAGTTTGGTGTTTTCATGTCATGGGGCTTTGAACTGGCCTTTGGTCAAGTTTGTTCATTAGCTGTTAACAGTAGCTGATCCTGACTAGTGAGTTCCTGTGGCAGAAAAATGGTGTTTGAGATGACACACCAACTATTTTGAGTACAGATTTAAATTTCGGTGGTAGATTTACTTCCTCTATGAATTCTTTGTACAGAATTGGACAATAAAAACATTTGGGGGTAGCTTTTAAAAATAATCATTTGAAGAGAAACTAAACCCCATGAAAACACAAGGTTGGTTTGTTTGTTTAAAGTGTACACATACTTTAAATGTGTATGCTTAGTAAAATTCACAACCTTTCATTATATGGTGTTTGGAACTGGGTGGTCATTATGTAGTTTAATCACTGAGTTTCAAGCGATGGCCAGTCTTCCTCAGTTCTTAGCATTCACTACCCACAGTGCTACAGATGCATCACAGTCTCATAGCAGCGTATGGAGAAGGGTTCTCGTAGACCAGGATTATCCCTTCAGCATCAGCGTTCATGAAGAGATGGGTAACTTACAGATTGTGAGAAATAGTTCTCTGAGGAAACTAAAGCTTTTAATATAGAAGCATAGTTACCATGATCTTTCTTTTCCTTCCTTGGAGGGAACAAACATACTGGAATAGAATAGCCAAGGAGGCCAGCCTGTAATCCCAGCATGTGGGAGGCAGAGGTAGGCAGATCGCTGTGAGTTCGAGGCCAGCCTGATCTACAGGGCGAGTTCAGGACAGCCAAGGCTACATAGAGAACTCTGTTTGGAAAAACAAAGCAAAACAAAACAAACAAACAAACAAAACCCCTCAAAAACCAAAAAAGGAAAAAAAAAAAAAAAAAAAAGAAAAGAAAGGAAAGAAAGACCCTATTCAGATCTAGCCAATGGACAACACATTCTCCACAGTTGTGTGGAGAGCAGGAACTGACTCTGACATGAACTCTGGTGCCCCCTATTTGACCACCTCCCCTTCGTGGGGAGACCTGGTCTCATTCAGAGGAAGGGTAAGACCTGATAGGCTGTGATCATATGATGGAGGAGGAGGTCCCCTTCTGTCACAGACCTAGGGGAGGGGAATAGGGTGAAAGAGGGAAGGAGGGGGCAACGGGAGGATACAAGTGAGGGGAGAACAATTGAGATGTAATCTGAATAAATTACTTAAAAAAAAAAAAAAAAAAAAGAATGCCCAAGAATGGCAGTTCTCAGACTTAGCCTTCTTTCTGCCGGCCCCTTGTGCTTTATGACTTGCTATCTTGAGTGTCCTCACCTATAGGTTATTTCCTATAACCTACTTTTCTCTTCATTTCCCTACAGCTCTGAGAGCTTACTTTGAAAGAATAATGGATGAACCATCTCCATCGGTCAAAACTCTGGAGTTGAACCAGCACTCCCGATTCATAATTGGGTCTGTGTCTGAAGACAACTCGGAAGATGAGATCAGTAACCTGGTGAAGCTGGACCTGGAGAAGGAGGAGGGTTCCCTGTCTCCAGCCTCTGTCAGCTCAGATACACTCTCGGACCTGGGTGTCTCTGGCTTACAGGATGGTTTGGCCTTTCCCATGAGGTGAGGAGAGTTGCTTCATGGTTAGTGTGTTTAGTCTGTCTTGTGATTTTCACTGCTTATGTTTTGAAAGGAAGAAGAATATGTTAGCTTCCCCTTCATCCACCTGGCCCATCTGCTATGAGTAGGAAGTGACTCACTTTTCAGGCTTGGGGAGTTATCTTTTCCTAAAGTTCCCCTCAGCTTTTTCATTTCTTTGTATGTACTAGGTCCATCAGTGTGACCCAGTGTGCAAGAGTTAGGTTGAGGAATTTCAGCTTCTGTATACTTTGATCAGTGATATTGTAACTCTTGTTGATTGATGGAATTTTGCAGACTTGGCCAGATCTGTATGTTTCTTGTTTTTTGTTCATTGAGACAGGGTTTCTCTGTGTAGCCTTGGCTGTTCTGGAGTTGCTCTGTAGACCAGGCTGGCCTCAAACTCACAGAGATTCACCCATCTCTGCCTCTGAATGTAGGGACTAAAGGCGTGCACCACCCTCCCCGACATGAGTGCTAGGGACTGAACCTAGGGCCTTATACATGCAAGGTCAACGCTCAACCACTGCTCTACATCTTTAGCCCTGTGGTTTTCTTGTTTGTGTTTTGAGACAAGGTTTCATTACCCCTGGTTGGACTGGAACTTTCTATCTAGAGCAGGCTGACCTGGAGCTAGCTTGTTGAGACCTTCCTGCTTTTGCTTCCCGAGTGCTGGAACTATACACGGTGCCTATAGACATTTTGGTTTTCTTTGTTTTGAAACTGGGTCTAATTTAGCTCCAAATGCCCCTGAATTCTTGATCCTCCTGACTCCGCCATCGGGGTGCAGGCTTTATAGGTGTGTGCCACCTCACTCATGTTAAAGTGAATTGTTTTTTGCTTTGTTCTGGGACAAGGTCTCATGTAAGTCAGGCTGGTCTCAAACTCACAATATAGCCCAGGCTGACATTGAACTCCTAACCTTGCTGTGCTGGCCTTTGGGGTGCTAGAGTTACTGGAGTGTTGGGGTACTGGTATAAGCAACCATCCTTTTTGATTGATTAGATAACTAGTTTAGCTTTTCAGTTCTTAGGTTTAACGAGTTTGGGTCAGGTAATTTGTGAGTATACCTTAGGAAATAAGTCTCATCCCTAGAAATTTGAACACACAGACACATACAGTAAAAAAAGTAAAATGTTATCCAGGTGATTCTCATGTACACTGAGGTTAAATATTATAGTTCTAATCTAGATAAACACAAGTTAGGGTAGGCACTGTTGCTGTTATTATCCTGATAGCCTGTTATTAATGGGCCATAAAATAATTAGGGTTCTTTTTATATGCTCGATATTGATCCTATGGTAAAGTTCCATTCTGGTAACTCTTTGTTGCTCTCCATGGGGCTTGTAAGAAGAGGCAGTCAGTGTGTATCAATAATCATTCCCGTTTATCCTCCGTGGAGGTCAGAAGAGTAAAGCAACTTAGTTATGCTTTATTCATTATTTCTGGGCCTTGGAATGAAGCAGATAACTTACCTAAAGTTTAGTGCTGCATTTATGCATTGTCAGTACAGGATCTCTTGATCTTTATGCTTACCTAGAACTTGGGGCTGTTCTGCCTTAGCCTCCTGACTGCTCTGGTTACAAGCACACACTGCCTTGCCTGACTAGCTGAATGCTTTTGTTTTAGTGGATGAGAAAACTGAGGTCTGGTGAGGGGAAATAACTTGGTTAAGGTTGAGGAGAGAATTTAAACTCAAATGTCCCACTTGAATTTTGGTAATTGTTTTGCTCTGATTGCTTGATCTTAACAGCCTTTTTTAAACTTTTTTTTTTTTTTAACTTTTGTATTTCTGATCAAGTTGGTTTTCTAGAGTGAGTGAACAAAAGTATTTTGTGTAACCTCAGGTCAAGAAGAGGCATCAGGGGCTAGAAGCTAGGACTTCATGTAAACATGACTTGCTACTTTCTGGTCCCTTAGGTTGACCATTAGGTTAGTACTGGTGGTATCCTCCCCCTCAAAGTCATTTGGAAGTGAGTGGGAGTTGTGAACTGCTGAGACGCCTCACATTTGAAGGACAGAAGACTTCTGGTACAGAAACTTTGGCAAGAGGACTGGATATGGTGGCGCACACCTTTAGTCCCAGCACCAGGGAGGCAGAGGCAGGTGGATCTCTGTGAGTTCAAGACTAGCCTGGTCTAGAGTTCCAGAAGATCCAGAAGTTCTAGAAGATAAACCCTGCCTCAGCACCACTACCACCACTACCACCACTACTTTTGTAATGGAGTATGTCATCCAGTACAACCAAGAGTTAAGTCTCAAAATGTCATAGGCCTCTATTGAGAAAGACCAGCTTAATGCTAGAAGTTACACTGCTCTTTATGAAATTTGTCCAACTTAATTTTATGTGAAACATAATGTTCAGTTGTTGAATTAGGACACAGAGTTTGGCAGTGGTGCAATACATGCCATTACAGGAAACTCAGCTGATGATATTCTGAGGTAGTGTGTAGGTGCCAAGCCATTCCCAAGGTTCAAGGCTGTCAGGCAGAGGCTGCGTGGCCAGTGGCATGACTGCCTAAGAATGTCTTGGATGCCTCATTGTTGCCACAACTGTCATGGTGGTTGCTCATGGGCAGGAGTGTGATCAACAGCCTGGGGAGAGGACAGTTGCCAGTTTCCACTGACTTCTCTGCTAGTGTTCCAAATAGAACAAGGTTTCTTCCTTGATCCATGTCACTTGTGGATATGGTAGTGTCTTTGGGATTAATTTAAATTCTTTCTTTGATAGGAAGACTTTAGTGACACCTGTAGCTAATTAAATTGTATGTGACCCTTGGCAATCCATAAATTTTCCTTGAACTCATTTCCTTTCTGAAAAGTGAAGATAATGATTCAGGCACTGCTTTCACTCTTTGAATACTAAGTAGAAGCTGGTTGAGTTTACTAGCAACTCCTAGAAGGAATAGCCTGATCTTTCACGCTTCTGGAGTTAAGGGGACAGCCCCATTCTTCACAAGTGTTAACTGCAGCCATCTGAAGCAAAGTAGAGTAACTGTTGTGAGCTTGATTTCAGGTGCTAAGCGAACATTTTAGTGGTCTGATGATGAGCAGGATCAGAAAACAGACTTTTCTAGGGATGGAGAAGACATGCATCATGTTTCTCCGGAGTCACTGAAAAATTGGTTAAATCACTTCCTAAGCTTTATTACCCAAGTATTTGCAAACAAAGGCTTAAGAAATAGTTACAACTTGGTGGGAGCAGGCAGGTGTCATTGAAGAGCTGTTTAGGACTTTTATTGTTAGGTAAGATCAACCTAGGCTTATCAGCTATAGCTTGCTATGTCTCTGAGAGCCATGAATTAATTGAGCAGTAAAGAAGAAAGACTGTTAAAAGACTAAATGTGTACATCTTGATTTTGGTACCTAGTATGTGATTTGGTGGCATCTAATAGAGTTGCCTTATTTGTTTAATTTCTCTGATGCCACTAAAGGTCAGATTTTTCTGCATACTTAAAATGCATCACATAGTTTCAACCCAGGCTATCAGTCAAACAAGATTGTAAACAGTTTTTCAACTATTATACTGAATTCCTGATTAAAGTCCAGTTATAAGCAAGTTTTCCCCTACATTTTGGCCCTTAACCTCTTAGGGTACCATGATTCTTGTTTCTTTCTTTCTTTTTTTTTCCCCTGAGGCAGGATTTCTCTGTGAGGAGCTAGCTGTTCTCAAGTTGGCCTCAAGCTCACAGAGACCTCACTGTCTCAGTGTCTCTAGCGCAGGGATTAAAGGCATGTGTCACCACTCCTGGCAGGCACTGCGATTCTCAGACCTCCTTCATTTTATGTCTGAAACTCCATCTCAATTTTCCTTTAAACACCTTAAAATAATGTGGTTAAAATACTGAATGAAGGAGGGGAAATAGGGTGAAAGTGGGAGGGAGGGAGGAATGGGAGGATACAAGGGATGGGATAATAATTGAGATGTAATATGAATGAATTAATTTAAAAAATGCTAAAAAAAATAAAATAGAATACTGAATGAGGGGGTTGGAACGATGGCTCAGTGGTTAAGAGCACTGACTACTTTTCCAGAGGACCTGAATTCAATTCCCAGCAACCACATGGCAGCTCACAACTGTCTGTAACTCCAGTTCCAGGGGATCCAACAACCTTACACAGATACATATGCAGGCAAAACACCAATATACATTAAAAACAAAACAAAACAAAACAAAAACCAACCAACCAACCAAACCAAACCAAACCAAACAAAACAAAACAGAACCTGAGTGGTCAGGTTAAGGAGTTTATGTGGGAAAGATCTCTACTTGTTATCATCTGAGTGTATGTGAATTGGGCATAAGATGTACCAGACTGGGTTCAAGGAGAAAGTAAACTCTCTTCTTCAGGGAGGGCTCTGTGAATATGAATTGTATTCCTGCCCCTTATCTTTTGAAAACTGAGAATTTAGATATAAGATTGCTTATAAGATGTTTGTCTCTTCAGGAGAACCTAGAGATTTTTGAAGCACTTCTTTTTGTTCTTTTGTCTCTGTGTAGCCCTGTCTGTCCTTGAACTCATTTTGTAGACCAGGCTGGCCTCAAACTCGTGCGCCACCCCGCCCAGCTAATTCTCTTTTTTTAATCTTTACTTATGAGTATGTGTATGTCTGTCTGGGTATGTGTATGCTACATGAGTGCAGTGTCCTTAGAGGTCCAAAGAGGGCATTAGATCTCATGGAACTGTAGTTGCCTGACTACTGTGGGTGCTGGGAACTCAACTGCTCTTAACCACTGAGCCATTTCTCCAGCTCCTCTGGATCCTTTTTTGCATTTACCTATATTATACATATGTACTTCTTTTCCTTCCTTTCATCTTTCTTTTCTTCCTTTTTTAAGACAGGGTTTTGTGTATCCCTGACTATCCTAGAACTCTCCACGATCCTCCTGCCTCTGCCTCCCAAGTGTTTAACCACCATGCCATGCTACACATCTACCTACCTTCCTTTCTTCCTTTTTTTTTTTTTTTTGCTTTTATTGGCACATATTCATTGTACACAGGGCTGTATTTCTTTTATTTTATAATTCATTTAATTTTATTTCATGTACATTAGTGTGAGGGTGTCAGATTCTCTGGAACTGGAGTTATAGACAGTTGTGTGAGGTACCATGTAGGTGCTAGGAATTGAACCCTGGTCATCTGGAAGAACAGCCAGTGCTTCTAACCACTGAGCCATCTCTCCAGCCCCCTATACACATATTTTTTTCCTATTCTTTTTATTTTTATTTTTTTTACTTTTTATATTTTATGTGTATAAGTAAGTGTTTCGATTGCAAGTATGCCTATGTACCACATGTATAGTGCCTGCAGAGGCTACAATAAGATATCAGATGCCTTTGAACTGGAGTTAAAGACTGCTGTGGCAGTCATGTGGATGTTGGGAATGGAGCCTCTGTCCTCTGGAAGAGCAGCCAGTGCTCTTAACCACTGAGCCATCTCTCCAGCCTCATACACATTTCTTTATACTGAAATGAGGTCATACTGTGCACTCTTTATAAACTACCTTTTTTGGTGGTGTGGGTGTCATAGATTGAATTCTCCAGCCTGAAATGTTATGCAAGCAATACATCTAGTATCTCCAGACCTAATATACTAAAACTCTCCAATAATTTTCTTTTTATTTAGTTTCACTTTAAACTCCTTGAGTTTTATGACTTTAATCAATTTAATGCCTCATGATAGAGATAAAATTAAATAATAACTGCAAAGGCTTTTCAGGAATATAAAATGTGTCACACCCATTATGATGTGGTTCAAATGTTTATAAACTTACTTGAGACATTGCATTGTTAGGTAGCCCATGTTGGCCTTGAATTAAAATCTCCTGCCTTAGCCTCCAAGTGCTGGAATGATTTTGTTATGAAAGAGCCCTTATGTGGCATAATTTTCTTGTTTTGGTTTTGAAACAGGGTTTTACCCTGAAGCTCAGGCTAACCTTGAAGTTACTTTGTAGCCGAGGCTGGCTTTGAACACACAAGCTTACTGCCTCTCCCTCCTGAATGCTAGCTTTACAGGCTTGTGCCACTATGCCTGGCTTGATAGAATGTTTTGACCAGAAAACAGAAGTCTTCTACATAAAACTTGGATGTTTAGTATTATTGAAAAGCTTGGTTACAGGAAACTTGCACTGTCAGTGTTACAGTTCTTACACTGAGAATAAGCACTATTAAAATCACATGCCTTTCCCCCTTTCCCCAATTGTGTCAAGCTTTAAAGTGGCAAGTAGGGAACTGGCTCTAGTTTGCAGTTCTCCTCATAGCATGGCTTATAGATAGGCCTGTGAGAGTGCTTTATGTTTTTCTTAGCGTTTCTCATTTGGCTTGCCTGAGTTTTCTTCCTCCCTCCAGTAGCTTTCCAATTTGTCTTTCAGTGTTCTTTCTTTAATATTCTGAGGTTCCCAGTTGCCATGGTGCCAGTAGTAGTGAGTTGACAGAGAAGGTCATTATGAGATCTGCAACTTGGTACTCTTGCTGGGGTCAACAGTCTGCTTTCTGTCCCTTACCCTTCCCTCCTTTCCGTTCTAAAAACAGGAGCTGTCTGTGACCATGTATGTATTTCAGTCTCAGAAGTTTATTCTATAAGCTTATGTGATTGTTACATGTAAAGCTTTGCTCCATGATCTTATATTTCTCCTATAGTTCGTATGTTTCTGCCCTGCCTTCTTTCCATTGACATAAATTCAGAAGTGACATTTGCATTTACTGTTTTATATATTTAAATTATTAAAAATGCTATGTTCATTGTAGAACAGTTTAAACTCTGACAGGTATAAAAAAGAACTAAAATTCTAAAATAGTTTCATCTAGTGATAATCACTATTTAATACTTAATTTTTTTTTACTACTTAGGCTTTATTAAAAACGATGTTCTAGTAAGTACACAGTTCAATTTTTTTGTTTTTATTTATTTATTTTGAGACAGGGTTTCTCTGTGCAGCTTTGGCTGTGCTGAAACTCACTCTGTAGACCAGGCTGGCCTCGAATTTACAGACATCCACCTGCCTTTCCGTCCCAAGTACTGGGATTAAAGACATGTACCACCACCCCTGGCTCAATTCAGCTTTTTTTTTTTAAGGTAATACTTTCTTGTGATATTAAAATATTTTTAAGACTTAATTTTAAAGTCTTATTTTTAAGTAATTTTATACTTACAGAAAAGTTACACTCCTATGTATCTTCACTGTTACCCCTACAGCTAACTAATTTTACGTAGCTTTAATATACTTGCCTAGCATTGCCATACTTAGCAAATGTAATTACATTAAGCCATTCAGCAAAGTGAGAGGATTCTTCAGAGAGCACTTGTATGCTCAGTTTCTAGATTCTACTGCTAGCATTTTTCTATATTTGCTTTATCATAAGTCTATCCATATCTCTATCCAGGCACTAGATTTTCTTAAATCTTTCAAGTTTTGATACAGTATAGTTTTACTACTATTCCATTTTTTTTCATTGTGACTTGTGTGTACGCATACATGAGTGTGTTTGTGGCGTATGTGAATGTGGTATGCATGTGGGCATGTGAGGGCGTATTCTACCGTCTGTGCATATGTGTACAAGCTAGAGAAAGTAACCCATTATGTCACTCCGCCTTACTTGAGACAAGGTCTCTTCTTGAACCTGACAACCAGCAAGTCCCAATGTCTTCGACTTCCCACCCCCTTTCTCTTTTAGCATTGGGGTACAGTACAGGCATGTGATGTGACTTTTTAAAAGTTTTTATTTTTCGAGACAGGGTCTCTCTGGGTAGCCCTGGCTGTCCTGGATCTCCCTCTGTAGATCATGCAGGCCTCGAACTCAGAAATCTGCCAGCTATTGGAGTTAATTTACCAGTATGGCCTAATAATAAACATTATTAGGCCTATAATTATTATTACAGCAGTATTTTTTTAACCTGCTAGCAATCAATCTAGACACAGACACCTGTCATATTTTAAAATAGCCATAGTTAACCTGGGGCAGGGCAGATACTAATCCTCTAAACTACTTTCCATAGTGGAGCAGGTATGGGATCCCTACCCCAATCATATGCCATCTGCTTCTAGTAATTCTATCAAGCTACCTGCCATTCATAATCCCAAATACTTGCTAATTATCATCTGGACCAAGTCTCCATCCAAGCTGGCCATGTGCTTCTCCACCTAACCCATGATGGCACAGCCTTCTCCTTTCTCTCCTCCCTCCAGTGTCCTCCCAAGATTCTGTCTCCCCAAGCCCTGGAATTTTAGCTACACATATCCCATTTGCCCTGCCCAGATGTGATGGTCTTTTATTGGTCAAACAGGTTAGGCTCTTAGGTAGAATATAGGTGGGGATGAGACAGCAAGCAGTAATTAGCATCAAAATACATCAGATCAACCTCCAACAGCCAGCCCCTGCCCCTCAGGTTAAAGGCATGCACCACCATCCCTGGCACACTTGACTTTTAATTAATTGAATTTTTTTTAATTTTTAAAAAGCTTTTGAAGTAGGGCTTTTGGGTAGCCCTGACTGTCCTGGAACTCCCTCTGTAGATAAGGCTGGCTTCAAATTCAGAACTGCCTGCCTCTACCTCCTTCTGAATACTGAGCTAAAAGGTGTGTATTTCACACTTGACTGAGTTAATCTCTTATACCAACCACAAAGGCTAATATTAAAACACCAGTATTAGCCGGGCTGTGGTGGTGCATGCCTTTAATCCCAGCACTTGGGAGGCAGAGGCAGGCGGATCGCTGTGAGTTCGAGGCCAGCCTGGTCTACAAAAGCGAGCCCAGGAAAGCCAGGACTGTTAGATACAGACAGAGAAACCCTGTCTCGAAAAACCTAAAAAAAACCCCACCAGTATTAAGTGTCAGCAAAAATGTATAGCACAGGAAATGTCTCACACCACTGGTGGGAATATTGATTGATAAAACCACTTTATAAAAATTATTTAGCAGTGTCTTTTAAAAAGCTAAACGTGTGTGTGTGTGTGTGTGTGTGTGTGTGTGTGTGTGTGTGTATGTATATATGTGTACATTCACATATATACATATACACATATATGTATATACGCACACACATATACATATACATATGCACATATTTACATATGTATATACACATAAATAGGCACACACATGTATATATGTACATATGTACATATGTGTCATGTGTTGGCCTTTTATTGTTGTGACAAGCTGCTTGAGAAGAGCAGCTTAAGAGAAGAGAGATTGCCAGGTGGTGATGGCACACGCCTTTAATCTCAGCACAGGGAGGCAGAGGTAGGCCAATCTCAGAGTTCTAGGCCAGCTTGGTTTATAAGCTTGAGGTCCAGGACAGCCAGGGCTATACAGAGAAACCCTGTCTCGCAACCCCACCTCCAAAAAAGAGAGAGAGAAAGTTTATTGTGGTTCACAGTGTCAGGGGGTGTCAGTTTGTTGTTAGTTGTTTCTATTAATTAGGCCCGAGCAATAAAAGTATCACGACAAAAAGGGCTGATGGATCAGAGCTGCTCAGCTCATACAGCTGTGAACAGGAGAGAGACAAAGGAAGGGATGGGATGTTGGGCAAGATCCAGCCTTCAAGAACATGTTTCCAACAGCCCATTCCTTGTCACCTCCAAGTTTCCGCCACCTGCCAGTAATGCCATCAATGAGTAGAAAAACTCAATGAGCTTAATGATGCAGTCACTCCCCGCCTGAAGAGGCTCACCATTGAACACCGTCGTGGAGACTGGTCCTTTAACACCCGAGCGCTTGTATTTCATTCCTTTTCTTTCAGGGTAGGGTCACACTTTGTAGCCCTCGTTAGCTTAGAACTTGTTAATAGATCGGGCTAGCCTCATACAGCAGTCTGCCTGTCTCTTAATTCCTGACTGCTGGGAGTTAAAGGCATGTGTCACCACACAACCTTTCTGAGACATCTTTATATGAAGATGTGCAATGACAGAAGGGCTCCCATGCCACTTTCATTCCCCTTGGCTGTCTTCACTGAGCATTGACACAGTAGAGAAGGAACGATGCAGTGATACAGAGAACAACCAGGGACTTGCATTATTTTTCTTTTTTCTTTTTATTATGGCTGGTGGTCATGTTAGGCCTAGATGGCCTTCCTTCCTTCCTTCCTTCCTTTCTTTCTTAAAGATTTTATTTATTTATTTATTTTACAGTATTCTGCCTCCATCTGTGCCTGCACACCAGAAGAGGGCACTAGGTCTCCAGATCTCATTATAGATGGTTGTGAGCCACCATGTGGTTGCTGGGAATTGAACTCAGGACCTTTGGAAGAACAGACAGTGCTCTTAACCTCTGAGCCATCTCGCCAGTCCAATGGCTTTTCTTTCACCTCAGCATACTAGATTAAGAAAACTTGGCATGGTTGTGAACACCTCTAATCCCATCACTGGTAAGGCACATGCAGGTGGATCTATGTGAGTTCTAGGCCATCAGGTACATGGTGAGCTCCAGGACAGCCAGGACTACATGGAGAGACCCTGTCTCAAAAAAATGAAATCAAAAGAGATGAAGACGTGTTTGTCTTACTTGGGTATCTTGTATCTGATCATATATCCTCTGTCTGCGCTCCAGTCATTTGTCTACTTCTGATCTGTTTACTTCTCTGGAGGGTTATTAGGCTGTCACTATTCAGCATTTTGGTGACTTTTTTTCTTTTCCCCTTATAGCGCAAGATTCAAGTCAGGTTGGCTCCAGTGAATTGTAGCCATCCTGACGACGGCTCAGGAGACTGTTTTGTAGCTTGCCTTTTCTCTCACCACTATGGTCCAGTATCATGAGCACCTACTTAATCAAAACCAAGTCAGGAAAATACTGCTGGATGACATTCCACCATTGATTATTTATATTTCTGTGGCAAATTTAATTTTCAAGAGATATGTGTCCCACAACTCTGTTTAGCCTGGATTTTCCTTCCCTGCTTAAAATGAGTTGGAACCTCTTTGTTCAAAATATTATTTGGGTCCCCTTTCTTTTTAGAGGCTACTCATGTCTCTCTGTGTGTGTTTTGTTCCACCTCTATGCTTTATGATCAGGTTTTGGTGAATAGCCTTTGAATTTTACTACTTAGGCCTGAAATTTCACCTTTTCAAAGTTCCTTAGTTAAGGCATATTTCCTTCCTGCTTGCCCCCTCCCCCCATGCCTTCCCCTCGGGGATCAGAATAATCGGTATTGTTTGTTTTGATTGGATCTCAGAAATTACCTACCTTGGCTGTGTAGTCCTCCTGCTTCTGTTTCATGACCCTGCTGTTTTCTTGTCTTTGTTGTTGTGGTAAGTGTTGCTTTCTTTTTACCCAGGGCTCTCCCTGCCAGGTGTTCCTGACCGCCAGGGACAAAGTGGCTGTTGGTGAAACATACCTGCTACAGCTAAAGTAGAGCTGCTGTTTCTAGCCAGACAAGATTTTAGATTTCTCCTCCTCTCCTCTGAGTCCTTGTAGAAAACCAACTTACTTGTGTGAACCATGTGTAAGGAGAAAATGCAAAAAAGAGAGATGGGTGGGAAAACACCGAGGACAAAGTAAACAAAACACTAGTAGTTTGAGGTCATCCAGTGTGACTAAAGCTGCCAAATATATAAGCAAGGCATTCTGTCCCTTGTTCTCATGTGTTTGAAGCAGCTGTAGGGAGTTTTGGGGTGGTGGGACTGTGGTTTAGGTTTACAAGGCCAAAATCTGAAGAAAAATCTCCCATCCTTTGCCATTTTGATATGGAGGGTTGTGCAGCTGAAAAAGGAACTATCACATACTTCAAAACTAAGTTTTAGGTGATTTAGTTGGGCAACATATATCCTTAAAAGCTAAACTACCAACAGCTAGTCCAGCGTGAATTTATGGAGAGATTGATTGGATATTTTTAATCTATAAGAAAATGATTTGTTATGTATGTGTGAGTGTTTTTCTTGCATATGAACATGAGTTCCACGTGCATGCCTGGTGCCGGCAGAGGTCAGAAGGCGGTGTTAGATTCCCTGCAGCTGGAGTGGCAGGGGTTGTAGGTGCTGGAAGCTGAACCCAGGTTCTCTGCAAGAGCAACAAAGGCTCTTCACTAGAGAGCCCTTACCAGTCTCTAATTTTGTTCTTTCAAGAAGCGAGTAAAAACTGGCATAATTATCCCTGAATATTCCTTATTTTGCATGCAGAATTTGGATAAAAAATATGTGCAATGATGTGATTGTGTAGCCTCATTAAAAAAAAAAAAAAAAAGAACTGGTCCTGTTTGGTCCTTGTGGTACTGCTAGTCCACAAAGGGAACCCAGTCAGTACTTAGTTGCTCACTGGATTTGGCTGGCATTTCAAAAATTAAGTGTCTTCAGCTACTGTAAAGGAGGAAAGCTCTTTGTAGTACATAGCATCCTGTTGAAAAGTTTTGCTGAAAACTATTTTAGGATACGTTTCTAGGCCAGAAAAGTGCCCGATGAGGGTGTCTTGCAATGTAGCCAGACCGGAGTTGTTGAGAATGCCAAACTCCCAGCCTTTTCCTAAGAAGAGGACATGTCCAAAGCTTTCGTTGTACAGATTGAAGCATCTTCAGGCCTGTGTCTTCTAGGAGAAGATTGACATAAAAGGCCTAAATGATGGTCAGTGAGATGGATCAGTGAGAAAGCTTGGCATGCTGAATTTGATTCCCATGTAAGGGTTGAAGAGAACTAACTTCAAAGTTGTCTTTTGACCTCTGTATATGCATGATGGTACACATACTCACCTCTACACACACACACACACACACACACACACACACACACACACACACACGGAAAATGATAGCAGTCATTAAAGGCCCTATCATCACTCCCCACCCTCCTCCCCCAGACAGGGTTTCTCCATGTAGCCTTGGCTGTCCTAGACTCCCTTTGTAGACCAGGCTGGCCTTGCACTCAGAGAGATCCATCTGCTTCTGCCTCCCTGAGTGCTGGGATCACAGGTGTATGACACCGTGATCTTTTTTCCTCATTGCCTTGTTTTGTGTTCTAATTTCTGTTTTGAATAAAATTGCCTGAAAATTCACCAGAATTATGAAAGATCAACAGATTTAAAAATCACTGAGTTTTCAGGCCAGGACAGCCTACACAGAAAAACCCTGTATCAAAAAAGAAAAAAATTTCAAAAAAATCATTGAGGGCTGGAGAGATGGCCCAGAGGTTAAGAGCGCTGCCTGCTTTCCTAAAGATCCTGAGTTCAATTCCCAGCAACTACATGGTGGCTCACAGCCATCTACAATGAAATCTGGTGCCCTCTTCTGGCCTGCAGGTGTTACATACAGGCAGAACACTATACATAACAAACAAACAAACAAAATCTTTTAAAAAAATCATTGAGTTTTCAAATTTTTCACTAGAACAATCCCCCATTTCCTTTTTAATCTCTTCCAATCTTTTGAGAGAAAACTAAACAAAACTGAGACTCAAAGAAATAAAAAGTAACTGAGATTACATATAAACCATATATGTAAACTGGGTGTGATGGTGCACTCCTGTAATCCTGCACTCAGGGAGACAAAGGCAGGTGAATCACTGAGTTCAAGGACAATCTGGTTTACAAAGTGAGTCCAGGACAGCCAAGGCTACCTAGAGAAAGTCTGTCTCAAACAACAACAACAACAACAAATATCTCTACATGTTTGTATACACACGTGCATAAAGATTTTTATTGTCAAAGGAAAGTTAACACAATTTAAAGATTTTTCCTTGGCTTTATTTTCTTTTTTCCTCCCCAAGACAGGGTTTCTCTGTATAGCCTTGGCTGTCCTGGAACTTCCTCTATGGACCAGGCTGGCCTCGAACTCACAGAGGTCTGCCTGCCTTTGCCTTCCACCACCAGGGCCCAGCTATTTTTCTTTATTTTTAATTCTAGAATAGAGTAACACTTCCATTAAAATAAAAAAGTGTTCTAATGTGATAAACAATAGAGAGCATGCTATAATTTTTTTAAATTAAAAAATGAATAGCTGGGAGTGGTGGTACACATCTTTAATCTCAGCACTTGTGAGACAGAGGCAAGTGGATCTTAGTTTAATGCCAGCCTGGTCTACAGAGCAAAACCTTGTCTCAAAAAATTGAAAACTAAAAAGCTGATTGGTCTTTCAAAGCCACTTTTCTTGTAAGGCAAGCCCAGGGAGACAAAACAGTAAAGTAGCTATAGCTCACTTCAGTTTACTTGGGCGTCCCTTGTGCCACTAGATTGTTCGGTCTACAACTGAACTAAATCTGCAGCATCTCCACCCCTTCCTTAGGTTTATTTATTTTATGTGTATGAGTGTTTTGAGTGAATGTATGTCTGTGCACACATATGTACTGCTGTTGCCCTGAATGGGAGTAGCCACCTTCCAGGTGCTGGGAGCTGAGTTCTGGTCCTCTGTTAGAGCAGTAAGTATTCCTAACCACTTAGTCACCTCTGTAGTCCCTTGTTTTCATATTCTTGAGACAAGAGTCTCACTCTTTAGCCCATATTGGCCTGGAACTCCAGGTGGCATGGCGGACCTGACCCATCACATCCACAGAGGATTGTTCCCTTTGCTGTAATGTGCCAGCATGTAGACCCCACAGTGGTCCTGGGGAAGTGCAGTGTGTAGTGAAAAGGAAGGTTTTCTGAAGATATGGGTGTTGTGAAGAAATCCTATGTAAAGTTTCCTTTGGCTTCTCTGTATAGATCCAGCATGTCTGGCTTGCACCTAGTCAAACAAGGTCGAGACAGAAAGAAAATAGACTCACAACGGGATTTCACTGTGGCTTCTCCAGCAGAATTTGTTACACGTTTTGGGGGAAATAAAGTGATTGAGAAGGTAAGTTACACTTACTAAACTCTTTTGCCTAAAGTATGTTATATTTAATGCTTAGATTTGTTGTTTCTGTTTGTTCAAAATGGTATTTAGGTTTTTAGGGACTTTGCCTTTTTAATGTAGTGCTGTTCTTTCCATCTCCCTAGCATGTTACTAATACAGAATTTTACTGTTTGCTGATCTAGTTATATATTTCTGTATATAAATAATATATAAATATATATATTAATGCTGGTAACTTGTCATAGTTGATAGGGAATTGAAACTCTGCTTTTAATGTTCTTTCTGAAAGATCTTGTGGTTTTTGTTTTTTTTTTGTTGTTGTTTTGTTTTTTTGTTTTTGTTTTTTCCCCTGAGACAGGGTTTCTCTGTATAGCTCTGGCTGTCCTGGAACTCACACTCTGTAGACCAGGCTGGCCGCCATCTCAGAGATCTGCTTGCCTCTGCAGATCTGTTGGGATTAAAGGCCTGCACCACTGCTACCATCACTAGGTCTTGTGGTTTTACAGGCAGAGCTGCATCAGCCTGGCAGGGAGGGTGTAAGGAGTGATTGGCGACCTTGTATAGTGCCTGTGGGAAGACAAATGAGAAAGCACTGGATTTAGAGAAGCAGAGAGAGGTTCCGAAGAGAAGAAGCTTAAACAGTCTAGCAGATTCAGGGCTTACTGGCTTCTCTCAGATAGTTGAGATGTTTAGAGCACATATGCTCCATGAAATACCTGAGGTGTCAGGTGGTTTGAAGCATATGGGAAGTGGACATAGGGAGATCAAGGGTTTGCAGCCAACCTGGCTTATAAAATGAAACTTGTCCTCCCCCCGCAACCCACTCCCCCAAAGAAAAAAGCAATTCGATGTCATTGTTATCCAAAACGTGTCAGAGCTGGGGGAGGTATCTTGCTTGAAATAGTTTATAGTGATTAAAAGATTCAACTAATACCCTATGAGCAGTAAAGGGGGAGGAGGTCCCCCTCAGGAACAGTCATAGAGGAGGGGAGTAAGGGGAAAAGGGGAGGGAGGGAGGAATGGGAGGATACAAGGGATGGGATAACCATTGAGATGTAACAAGAATAAATTAATAAAAAAAAGGGGCGGGGGAGATTCAACTATAAGAATCAGTATTCCTACTTCTAAAAGTATTGCTTCATCAGTGTCTTATTTTCTCTTAATAAAGGTAGATTATGTATCTATTATCCTGAGATAGTTCCAGGAGTATGATTGTAAGATATATATAAGGAGATAGAAGGTCTATTTACAGAAATTTCTCAGGATTCTTTGATTCTTCAGGTTTTCTTGTGACCTTGAAGCTGAGCAGTTTCCTTCACTCTAAGCTCTAAGCACTGGGGCTCAGCATTTTGGAGAACAGCAATTGATGCCAAGAGGTCTTATTACAATAGAGATTACTGTTATAACAGCACACAGTGTAACCTTTTTCCCTTTTCTTATTGGATATATAGTGTGTCTCTTAGTAATAGGTAATTATAATAGAATAATTTACAAGCAAATTATGATTTAAATTTTTTAAGAAATAAAGTTAGAAAGGAATTAGATCTAGCTAGCACATGTTGAAATATTTGCTTAGCAAATATTTTAAAATATTGCTTGATGTTGTAGGAGCCATTTCTCAGCAGCTTGGACTAGCAACAGTTCTTGCTTGAAATTCTTTTTCAGACAAAGCGAAATGTGTAAAAATTTATCTTTGTTTTTCTATCTTTCCCTTTCTTGGCTACCTTTTCTTCCATATCCCATATCGTATCCCTACCTCTCAGGTTCTTATTGCCAACAATGGTATTGCAGCAGTGAAATGCATGAGATCTATCCGTCGGTGGTCTTATGAAATGTTTCGAAATGAACGTGCCATCCGGTTTGTTGTCATGGTTACACCTGAAGACCTTAAAGCCAATGCAGGTGAGTTACTAGCTTTATGTCACTTTAGGTATAAAACACTGAGTAGCTGGGCTGGAGAGATGGCTCAGTGGTTAAGAGCACCACCTGCTCTTCCAAAGGTCCTGAGTTCAATTCCCAGCAACCACATGTTGGTTGGCTCACAACCATCTATAATGTAACCTGGTGCCCTCTTCTGGCCTGCAGGTAAAACAAGCAGACAACACTGTATATATAATAATAAAATTAAAAAACAAAAAGCCAAAAACAAACAAACAAACAAACAAACAAGAAAAACACTGAGTAGCCCTGTCTGTGAGTAGGAGAATGTTACCCTAGCGAAATTCCCAAGCCCAAGACTACCAGTGAAATCCTATGCAAAGATTGTTCTTTTAAAATTTGTCAGTAATAATAATAAAAAAAATAATAAAAATGTGTCAATAATAGAATCACAACAGTGGCTGTGCTATATCTAACTATACATGTCCCTGTGTTCTGAGGTACGGAGGTAGAAATTTAACACATGTATCTGGGCTGTGAGGTTTATGACTTTTCCAGTGCTAAGTGTTTGTTAGGCCACATACTTTAGTGTGTCTATCTGAAAATGTTTGGAAGAAAATGACATTTCCATTATGACTTATGTGGAATTAGAGAGCATTTTAGAATAAAGATTTCCATTTTTCCTCCGACCACTGAGGGAGAGACATCTTAGGACCCAAATGGGTTTTCAGTAGTTTGTTTGTTTATTTATTTATTTGAGACAAGAGTCTCACCATGCACCTCTGGCAGGTCTGGCACTCAATATGCAGACCAGGCTTGCCTTGAACTCAGAGAGATCTGCCTGTCCCTGCCTTCAGACTTCTGGGACTAAAGGCATGTGCCTCCCCTATTTCAACCTCATCCCCTTCAATTGTTTATGTTTTATGTATGTGGGTATTTCACCTGCATGTATGGCTGTACCATGTGTGTGCAGGCCTGTAGAGGCCAGAAGAGGGCATCATATCTTCTGGAACTGTTGTTACAGACAGTTGTTAGCTTTCTTGTGGTTGCTGGGAACAGAACCTGGGTCCTCTGCAAGAGCCACAAGTGCTCTTGACCTCTGAGAAACCCCCCCAGTCTCTCTTACACACTTTTTAATCATTATCTTAAGGCATAAGGCACACACATATGAAAAAAGTATCCTTTTTGCTTATTTTGGTTTGTAAATGTTGTCTTCATGTTGACAATGATATTAAGACAATTCCTAAGAAGTAAAAGTTATTATGCTGTAAAGTGAACAAATTTAAAAAATAAAATCAAAATTAATCATTAAAATATTATGCCATCTTACGTTGAAATAGATGTCACAAATACAGAAAAGTAAATGCTGAGATCTGAAACCTGTAAAAGGAAGTTGATAAAGATGAGATCTTAGATACTAATTATAAACCACTTTATTAGATTTCTTTCTCCCCCAGTCCATTTATACCAGTATGCCTGCTAGTCATTTGTTTAATCACTCCACAAACATGAGATAAGTACTATAATAGCAACATGTGAAAGGGTTCTGTGAGAACACAGAAAGGAGGTATCTAATGTTTAGGAAGGTGATGAGGAAGACACTCCTGTAAAGAGCTCCTGCCTGCCAAGAGTAGGGAAGAATTGTGAGAATTAAGGGAAAACGAAGAAAGAACAGCCAGGGATGGTATGACACCAGTGCTCCTCGGGGATTACATGTGGCTTGTTAAAATTCAGGGTACACTGTAGTGTTTGCCAGGAGAGCCTTGTTTCTCATCAATCGACGTCAGGCTTCATCTTTGTGTGTGTGCGTGTGTGTCTTTGTGTCTTTGTGTACATATACATATTGGACAGTTAAGTTTTAAATTTTAAAACACGAAGCTTATAAAAAATAGTGTCAATGAACCTTTCTCATCGACCTGTTATCCAGTATCAGCAATTACCATCTCAAGTCCATCGTAGTATCTAGTTTCTTTTTTGTTTTATCTTATGTATGTGGGTGTTTTGATTTCATATGTATCTATGTACTGCTTGTATGCCCAGTGCCTGTAGAGGGTAGGAGAGGATCTTGGGTCCCCTGGAAGTGAGATGGTATGTGGGTGCTGGATATTGAACCCACATCCTCTGGAAGAGCAACCAATGAATGCTCTTTAACCATTAAGCCATTTCTCCAGCCCAGTATTTAGTTTCTGTGTATGACTCTACTCTCACTCCTGTCCTGGAACTCACTCTGTAGACCAGGCCAGCCTTGAACTCACAGAGATCCACCTGCCTCTGCCTCCCGAGTGCTGAGATTAAAGGCGTGCACCACCACACCCATCCCTAAAATATTATTTTAAAAAAATTTAAAAATTGTGAAAAATTTTAGATAAGAGAATTGGTTATTCGCGTGAAGAGTGGGATTCATCCTCTTAAGACTGTTGGAGAGCAGGCAAAATTGACAGGTTAAGAAGGATGATAATAGTCCATTTCAAAATTTAAAGTGTGTATGTGTATGGGGGGGGGAGGGAGAAGAGGGAGGGAGGACGGGAAGGAGAGGGGAGGGAGGAAAGGAGGAGAGAGAGTATGTTGTGTGGGAACCACGTGGGTTTTGGGGATGAAACTTGGTTATCATGCTTCAAGGCAAGCATCCGTACCTGCTGAGCCACGTCACCAGCCCCATTTCATAACACCATCTCGTGATTTCTAGAAAAGCTGCAAAGGTGAATGATTCATGAACTAATGGGATGGGCTTGAGTATAGTCATCCTCAGTGACTGTGCAAGACTGCCCCGTGTCCCTCTACTGATGCCAAAACCTGCAGATACTCAAGTCCCTTACAGGGTTTGTTTATAGCCCTGCCTATATATTTGCTTGTGTTGAGACAGGCCCCTGCTGGCCTCGAATTCTTAGCATTCCTTCTGCCTAACTTCCAAAGGCTGACAGTACAAGGTGAGCTGCCACACCCAACTCTCCTGTGCCTTTAAATCTCTAGTACTTAATACATTGTAAACAATCTATAGCTGTGCTGCTTAGGGAGAAATAATTCCCAATGTTTACTACTAGTAATTGGTTGAGTCTATGTGGGCCAGTGGACAAGGAGTCCTTGGCAGATTGAGGACAGTGTCCTTAATTACTAGAGAATATATTCTAGAATATTGCTATTGCTTGTAGTTACAGGAAGTAGGAATTGAAGAAGTACAGTTTATAAGATTAAAATTGAGTTTGTTTTTCTGCCTCCAAGGCTTCTATCTCTTAAGTTGTAAATACAATAAATTTATTATTATTATTATTATTATTATTATTATTATTATTATTATTATTATTATTATTATTATTACTACTACTACTACCATTACTATTAGTTTTTTGAGACAGGGTTTCTCTGTGTGGCCTTGGCTGTCCAGGCTGGCCTTGAACTCACAGTAGGGAGGCCTGCTTCTGCCTCCCTTACTGTTGGAATTATAGGTGTGTGCCACCGTGCCTGGCTTCCCACATCTCTTAAGAATAAGTTCAGCTCATATTCATTCCTGTCATACCCAGAATGTAATCTGTATGTAGGCTATGCCAGTGCTATAGTGAAACAACAAACATCCATTTGCGGGCGTCTTCAACTCTGACATCATGTTCAAGACAAGTCTCATTATCGACACCATCATCCCTTTGAGCCATCTTGTGTGTGTCAGTTCCTCCTGAGCTGCACATGACCTGTCTTCTGTGCCTTTGTCCACTTTCTCTTTACTGTTTTCTTGAATGTACTGTCTCTACTCATGATCCAGGCTCCTCATACTAGCTATGTAGCTGAGGATTCTGAACTTCTGTTTCTCTACCTCCCAAGTGCTGGGATTATGGACATGCACTACCATACTTAAATTTATGTGTTGCTTAGGACCTAACCCAAGGTCTCTTAGCCTTTATGCATGCTAAGTAACACTTGCTGATTGAGCCACATTGTCCTTAATAAAAGCAATTGATTTGTATAGAACTTTGAAATCTTGTTATCTGGCATCAATCAATATCACTGAATTCTCTCTCTCTCTCTCTCTCTCTCTCTCTCTCTCTCTCTCTCTCTCTCTGTTGTGTGTGATATAAGTGACATATGGTTTATGTAAGTGACACTGTGGCTGCTAGCCACAGTGGAAAAGTTATGTAGATTTGACTACATAAAAATTGCTATTTTGGGGGCTGGAGAGATGGCTTGTCCTTTCAGATAACACAAATACTTAATATTTCAGTAGTCTATACTTCATTTATCTCATTGATGAAAATATTTATTTGAGAGTACTTAGTATTTGGAAATGATTAAGATAATATATATCCCAGGGTCTGAAGAGATGGCTCAACAGTTAAGAGCACTTGCTTTTCTTGCAGAAGACCCAGCCCTGCAATGACAGCTAACAACTGTGTGTAACTCCAGTTCTGGGGATCCAACGCTCTCTTGGCCTCTGAGGGCACTGCACATACATGGTGCACAGACACAAATATAGGCAAAACACTCATATGCTATAGTAAATACAGCAAAAATTTCAAAAAATTTTTAATTGCTATATCTTAGCAAAAATGAAAATATGTTCATGATAGACAATAATATGGGAAAACACTGACAACAGTTTTTGCCTGAAATATAAGGAAAAAACATAATTTCATACAAAATGTGTGGAGATTATGAATAAGTAGTCCATAAAAGAAGACATAAAGCAAGTGTGGTGGTATAGGCTGTGGTCACAGGCACCGAAGGCTGAGGCAAGAGGCTTGCTTGATCCTAGGAACTCAGGGCCAGCCTTGGTAGCATAGGAAAATTCCTATCTCAAAAATCAATCAATAAAATAAATTTAAAGGAGAAAAGGAAAAGAAATAAAAGAAGTAATAAGCATATGAAAAAAGATTCTGTGTCAATGATAACTAGAGAAATGCAAATCAAAGCAGTGGGAGTGTCAAAATTGAAAAAAATATATTGTACAGGTGGAAGTGTAAGCAATTCAGTTTTTTCCTACATTTATTTTGTGTGTGTGTGTGTTTAGGTCAGAGAACAACTTGTGGGACTCAGTTCTGTCCTACCATGTGAGTGTGAGTGCCAGGGCTTCAACTCAAGTTGTAAAGTATTACAGCGATTGGCTTTCTCTACTGAGCTGTCTTGCCGGCCTGATTTGTCACTCATATTGCTAATGAAAATATAGAATAGAAACATGAATATCCTTTGACTTAATAGTTTTACTCATAGGAACAGATCTCAAAGATACAATTGTACAATGATAGAAGGATATGTAATACTTAGTATTTTAAGATTTATTTTACTTTGTGTGCATTTATTTTACTTTTGTGTATGCACGTAACTATACTAGGTATTTATTTACCTGATTACCTGTGAAGACCAGAAGAGGGCACTGGAGTCTCAGGAACTGGAGTTAAATATGAGCTGCCATGTGGGTGCTGGAACTTGGACTTGGGTCCTCTGCAAGAAAAGCAAGTGCTCCTAACTGTTGAGCCATCTCTCCTGTTCCCAGGATATATATTATCTTAATCATTTCCAAATTTTAAGTCCTCTCAAGTAAATATTTCCATCAATAAGATAAATGAATTATAGACTACTATACTATTAAACATTCATTTAAAAATTATATTCAATAAAATTATGTCCTGTCAGAATGTGGAAGGGAGAGCCACAACGTGTTGTGAAGTGACTACAGTTTATTGTTATATACGGTTACAGAGGTGCTAGAGCATGCGCTGTCTCTGGGATGGACAGGGACAGTTTTGACCTGTCTGAAGCATGTGAGGCACTGTGGCCCAGGCTGACCGCAAACTTGGCGTTTTCTTTTCCCCTGCTTGCTATGCTGGGGTTGTAGCTGTGTGCCACTCTGTTTCCCGAGCTTGACTTTGTAAAGACAGTGCTGTTACCTCCTGAATGTGTAGCCTCGTTCTCTCGGCGTCACCATGCTTCCTTCTGCAGAAGACAAGCAAGAAAGAACGTTAAAGTGAATGTTTGAAAACTGCTGCTCTAGGTGATTCCTTAATATGTGGTTTAAATTCAGAATCTCCAACAGAGTGTTATAGAAATTATCCCGTTAATTTTATTTTAAAATTTGTTATGTATTCTGTGGTTACTGGGGATAATCTCCATCTTTACCATAGTTTTATTATATCATAATAATTTGGAAGAAAAATTGCATTCTCCTCATTAATTTGTTTGTGTTTTCAGAATACATTAAAATGGCAGATCACTATGTTCCAGTGCCTGGAGGCCCAAACAACAACAATTATGCAAATGTGGAATTAATTCTTGACATTGCTAAAAGGATCCCTGTACAAGTAAGAGTCTTGGAGAAACAAATCTGCTCATTTTGCACTTAGTCAAATATCTAGAACTTGTATCCAGAGAGCTTTATGTAAAGTCTGTTTTTGGAATTAAAATTTTTAAATGATTCTTTTTTATTTAATATGCATTGATGTTTTGACTGCATGTGTGTCTGTGTGGGGGTGTGAGATCCCTTAGAACTGGAGTAATAGACAGTTGTGAGCTGTCGTGTGGGTGCTGGGAATCGAACTCAGGTCCTCTGGAAGAGCAGCCAGTGCTTTTGACCACTGAGCCATTTCTTCAGCCCTGGAAAATTCTTAAATACCTTTATATAAAATAACTAAAACAGACAAAGAAGACGTGGAAAGGAAGGCATAGGCATAGTTAGACAAAATAGAAATAGAATGTTGGGAGAGATCTTTCAGAGATTCTTCTATTCTGTGCATCTTACCTCCAAGCTATACCAAGCACATATAAGATGATTTCCTGCAGACTGTCTTAACTAAACTATGGCATTGTTTTATAAAATAATTTCTTTTACATTGTGTTGGGAAGTTTAAAGTAAATATCTTTTTTTTTTTTTTTAAGTAAATATCTTAAAGCCCAATGAGGAAAGAAAAATCCTCTAGACCAGTAGTTCTCAATCTTCCTAATGCTGTGATCCTTTAATATGGCTCCTCATGTTGTGGTGAGCCTTCTCCAGCCATAACATTATTTTTGTTGCTACATCATAACTAACTTTGCTATTATTATGTATAATGTAAACCTCTGTGTTTTCTAATGGTCGTAGGCAACTCCTGTCTTAAGTTTTGTTTGATCCCCCTCCCAAAGAGGTCATGACCCACAACTTGAGAACCACTGTTAGACTTATGTGACCTTTTTACCATAGATATGCAGTCGGAGGCCAGTGGCCAGGGTTTCTTTCGAATGCTCTAGAGCCTAGCCAGTGGGCAGTGAATTGCATTTCCTAAAGAGCAAGACTGTGTCTTTCTGAGCTACTTGATTTTGCCCTCTTTAGGACTTGTTATTCTGTGCAAGGTTTGCCACTGGGCTGCGGTGGAACAGTTGTGCCACATCTAGTAGGGCCAATCTGGTTATAGTTTGTAGTTTTCTTGGTATCACTTTTAAGAATAATTCATATTGTTTTTCTGTTGTAGGCAGTGTGGGCTGGCTGGGGTCATGCCTCTGAGAATCCCAAGCTTCCGGAGCTACTTTTAAAAAATGGCATTGCTTTCATGGGTAAGCTTTTATGAACTATAATGCTCCTGTAGTTCTTGTGTGGGTTTTGTCCATATTCTACTCTGTAATATTACTTTCTTTTTAAAAAAATATATGTATATGTATATATATGTGTGTGTGTGTGATATGTACTTTGTCTGCATGTACATTTGCACACCAGAAGACAGCATCAGACAAGTGTGTGAGCTCCCATTGTGTGTACTGGGAATTGAACTCAGGACCTTTGGAATACTTGTAACCACTGAGCCATCTCTCCAGCCCACTTTCTTTTGTTTTTATGTCAGTAAGCAATTCTTAGAGTAACCTTCTTCACTTCTTTTTAAACCCTTTAATTTCTTTCTTCCTTTTTCTTTTTCTTTCTTTCTTTTTTCTTTTATTACTTGTTTTTTCAAAACAGGGTTTCTCTGTGTAGCCCTGGCTGTCCTGGAACTTACTCTGTAGACCAGGCTAGCCTCAGACTCAGAGACCTCCCTGCCTCTGCCTCAGAAGGCATGTTCCATCATTGACCCTTCGTCTCTAAAGCGAGGTCTCTCTCTTTCGCTTTTCTTTTTTCTTTTTCTTTTTTCTCTTTTACTTGATCTTGAGGATGTTTTCCGTTCCTGAGTTCTTTAATCTGAGATACTAAAAAGACAGGTTTTTGAAATACTGACTGTTTACAAACATTGCCATTGGCATTAAGATAGCATGCAGAAGGACCTGGTTATGATAGTAAAGTGACTGTCTGCTAGACATGTCCTCAGATATGAGCAGCACCTTTGCCTTTAAATATATGATTTATATTCTACGAGTGAGCTAATTCTTTCAGCTTTTCTCCTACTATCACGGCAAAAGAAAATAACAGAGATTACACGGATCTGGTGTTTCTGTGTCAGCCCCACCTTCATGCTCATGATGCTTCCTGAGCATTATTAAGGGAAAGATCTTTGTTAGGTTTCCTAAGACCAAGCAGGTATATTTCATGTGTACCTGAGGGTTTACCAGCTTTACTTCAGGATTTAGGTTTAGAGAAGTGACTTTGTTACTTAGTTAATGTAGGCCACAAATCACAATAACTGTATTTATTTTTCAGGAACTTAAAGATCAAATTTCTATATATTGGTCTTTCCCTGAGTGCAACAAGGTTACTACCTTGTATTCTAGAAATAATACAAAGATAAATCAAAATGTAGTGGTCACCATATGTCATGTCATGATTGGGACAAAACAACTATAAAAATAATTACAAAGCCAAATACATGTACCAAAAGGAGGCAGAGACGCTGCTGTTAAGGTTTCTTTCTTGTCTTGTCTTGTTTTTAGGCCCTCCAAGCCAGGCTATGTGGGCTTTGGGGGATAAGATTGCATCTTCTATCGTGGCCCAAACTGCAGGCATCCCAACTCTTCCCTGGAGTGGCAGTGGTAAGAAATTATTTCTTGGCATTTTGTTTGTTTAATTTTTATATGTGTATGTGGTGTGTGTGCGTGTGCCTCATATATGTGTGTGTGTATGCCTCATATATGTATGTGGGCATATGTATGAGTGCAGACATGGAGGCCAAAGTGTCAAAGGCCTTCCTTTGCCATTCTCTATTTATTGAGGAAATATCTTTTACTTAGCCTAGAACTTTCAGATTCAGGTGTTGTAGCCAGCCCACCCAGGTCTCGCTCCTGTGTCTGCCTCCTGAGTGCCAGAGTTACAGGCAGCCGCCATACCTGCCTGGCTTTTACATGGGTTCTGAAGATCTGAACTGAGCCTCACACTTGCATAGCAAGCACATTATCCACTGAGCCATCTCACTAGCCCTCTTGTTTATATCTTAAGGTACAGAGAGGCTAAGTAGAATATGTGGCCTGGGCTTAAGCTCTTTTAGATGGTATTGAGGTACTTGGTAAGAAATAGAATGTCAGCTGGGTGGTCGTGGCACACTCCTTTAACAGACTCGAGAGGCAGAAGCAGGCGTATATCTTCTGTGAGTCTGAGGCCAGTGTGGTCTACATAGAGAGTTCCAGGACAGCCAGGGTTATGTAGATAGACCCCGTCTCAAAAGTAGATAGGTAAGTATGTATATGTATGTATTTGCCTGTGTTCTATATGGACACAGAAGAAGAGGTCAGTAGTCACCTTTCTCCTATGGTGTAGAAGGATAAAAAGAAAAAAGAAAAAGGGGGGAAAAAAAAAACCACCAAAAACCCTGAGAAATCTTATCCTTGCCAATTCCTTGAAGTGTCATGTGGATTTTTTAAATGAATGATAATAATATGAACTTGTCCTTTTTTGTACTCACACGCAGGAAGCAGACACACTAAAAACTTTTAAAAACAGGAATGGCCATTGTCTTGAGGTTCCTCTGGCTCTCCAGGGGATTCCCATATCCTCTGCAGACCTGCTGGGTCAAATAGTTTAAGAGGTTGAATTTGTTCCTGTTTGGATGGAGAGACTGTAGTGTTCCCCTTGGAGCTGAATGCAGAGACATTCAGGGAGCATAGAATCATGACTCTGCTGAGACCAATAAAACCGCCATTGCCATTTCCAAAGGCTCATAAAGATTGAATTATTTCTCGGACCTCTGGCCCCAGAGCAGGCCTGAAAACATTGGAGGCATTTTGCCTGTGTGTTGCTGTGAGAAATCTGCCATGCTCCTCCCTCTCTCCTTTCCCCTTGCCTGCTACTCCCCCCATTCCTCCCCCCAATCCTTGCTTTTGTACAACTAGGACCCTGCTCACTCTCCTGGCTTTTTCTAGCGTAAGGACCCCAACTACTAGCCCATGCTATAGCTAAGTACTGTTATCTCCAGGCCCTGAGCAAGGCTTTACAGCAACCTTCTACCCCTCACCCTTTTCTGCCTTCAGGTTTGGTAAATATGATAGCTCTTAAAGGAAGGTATCGTAGAACCAAATGTGTGGGACGTGTTTGCAATCCCTGCACCCAGGAAGCAAAGGCAGGAGAGTTGCAAGTTCAGGACCAGCCTCCACTGCTTATCAAGTATTAATCGACACGGACTCTCATGGTCTCAATCATTATTGTCTATTGTAGGTCTTCGTGTGGATTGGCAAGAAAATGATTTTTCGAAACGTATTTTAAATGTCCCGCAGGATCTGTATGAGAAAGGCTATGTGAAGGATGTGGACGATGGTCTGAAGGTAAGGTACTGACCCCTGGGGTAGTCGATTCTAGTTACACATACAGGAATCCATGCTAGCATGGATGTTCTAAGGCCAGCGCAAATAGTATGTGGGGGAGGAAGTGACTTTAAATGGTTTAGTTTCGAAGGGGACTGGTGACCTCAGAGCATTTCTTGGGTGGTCAACTCAGTTTAAGGAGGTGCTGAATCTTCCCGCTCTGTCAGCTGTTAGTGTGTGAATGACGGCCACCAGCCACCCCTTTCCCTTTGCGAATTTAAAGCTGAGAGGTGAGGCAGGCGCATGTTCGCCGTCAGCTTCACTGGTACAGAGGTATTCGCAAGAATGGCTTATGTGTGCAGCAACAGTGAAATTTATGGGATGAGTGGAGAGGTAGTTGCCTAGCCTCCTCCCTCACATCTGGTAACTGGCCGTGCTGAATAACTAGACTTCCCACCGTAGAGACAGCATTTGTCATTCAGCTTATTATATGCCCGAGAGCTCACAAAGCATGTGTTCTGTGTTTTGGGCTGATTTCAGAAGAGGTTGAGCAAACATGCCCAGTTTCTTCTTCCAGATTGGCCAGTCAAATAACTTTTCCCTCTGAGGAGTGAAGGGTGAGCCCAGAGAGGCTGACAGATTAGTATGTGGCTCTCTCTCCACCACCCTTTAGTGCCTCACAGTTCCCTCCAGCTTGTTTGTCTTTCACTTGTGAGCTAGTTGGAAGCCTCAGTTATGCCTCTTGGATGATGATTAAGCTGCATCTTAAGAAGATACAGCATTTTAGTCTGGCCTGATTATTGTTAATGAGAGAGAGAGAGAGAGAGAGAGAGAAAGAGTGTGTGTGTGTGTGTGTGTGTGTGTGTGTGTGTGTGTGTGTGTGTGTGTGTGTATGTGTGTGTGACGAAACTCCCCATCATGAATTCACCTCTGAGCTGGGCAGTGGTAGTGTAGACTTTTAATCCTAGCACTCATGAGGCAGAAGCAGACCCTTCTGTGAGTTCAAGGCCAGCCTGGTCTATGTAGCAAGTTCTAGGACAACCAGCAATACACAGAGAAACTGTCTTGAACCACCTCCCTCCCTCAAAAAAGGAAAAAAGAAATCGTCTCTGTTAATATAGTCATTTTCTTTCTTTTAGCTTTGTTTTGTCCTGTGTTGAGGCAGGGTCTCATCCTGTAGCTCAGGCTAGCCTGAAATTCACTACATACTCTAGATTGGCCTTGAATTTATGGTCCTCCTACTTTAGCCTACGAAGTGGTGGGATTACAGGCATGTGCCACAATTCCCACCTCATATATTTTTAAAAAGGTCTACTTTACCAGCTTCAGCAGGCTATCCTTTAAAAAAATATTTTATGTGTATAGGTAGGTATTTTGTCTGCATGTATGTCTGTGTATCAGGTGTGTACATTGCCCATAAAAGCAGGAGATGGCATTGGACCCCCTGCAACTGGAGTCGCAGATGGCTGTGAGCCATCATATGGATGCTACGAATCAAACTTAGTTCTCTAGAAGAGCAATCAGTGCTCTTAACTGCTGAGCTGTCTCTCCAAGCCCTGACCCCCACCCCAACCCCAACCCCCTTTTGAAGGAAATGTATTGTGTATACTCCACAGGACAATGAGCTGGGAAGTAACTAGTGCTTTCTGTGTCTGTATAATTCTACCTCTCTGTTCATCACCAATTGCCAATTGATAAAATTTATCTTCCCATTACATTTTTTTAATGTGGGTATAGACAAGAATCTCGGAGAAGGAACAATCTACTGACACAAGTTAAAATTTAGAAGGGTTATTTTTGTTAGGTGTGGTGATAAATGTTTCTCATCATAGTACATGGAAGACTCGGCAGAAGGCTCACTGTGGTTTGAGGCCAGCCTAAGCTGTATAGTTAAGTAGCCAGCCTGGGATAGAGAGCAGAGGTCTTTCTCAAAAAGCCTTTTCTGAGGATGCTTTTAAAAGCTATTGGTACAGTGCTGCAAAGCCTGGACAGCCTGGAATATTCTCACAAAGGGATGATTTGATTACTTAGAATTTTTATTAACTGTTTTCCAATCGGCTTTAATATGGCTTGATTGTTTTCCGTGGATTAAAAACGAAAGCTACTTTATTTCTTCTCATGACTACATAGTATTCAGTGCGGTGTATGATACTTAATTTCACCAAGGCTCTATTTGAGTCTGTCTGTAACCAATGTAATTAGAACTTTAGAATCGTTGCCTGGCCACTCTGACAGCCTGAATAACTTTTTTAAAAAGACTTAAGTAGTTCACTTCATATAAACGAACAGTTCTGGCATAGCTTCAAACCACACATGCATAAGACTTGGTAAGTCAGAAATTTCGGTATCCAGATTTTTTTTCTGATCCTACTTCCCCGCCTTCCAAGAACAGGGTGTCTCTGTGTAGCCTTGGCTATCCTAGACTCATTTTGTAGTCCAGGCTGGCCTCGAACTCACAAAGATCTGCCTGCCTCTGCCTCCCAAGTGCTGGGATTAAAGGCGTGCACCACCACTGCCCAGCCTGATCCTACTTTTTATAAAAGTAACAAATATCAAAATATTATCAAAATCAGTCAGAAAACTAATGTTCAGTTTGAGGGTGAGCTGGCTTAGCATAGGAAGCTCCGAAGAAAAGACGCTGTCTAAAACAAAGTAGAAGCAAAGCCTGCCACAGCAAAGGTCCCAAAGATGCATGGAGACAGTTTTAGTTGCATGTGTATGTGTGCAGGTGCCCTTGGCCAGCGGAGTGTATGAGATCTTCTGGAGCTGGACTTTCAGGCAGTTGTGAGCTGCCTCATGTAGGTGCAGGGAACTGAGCCTACATTCTCTGGAGGAGGAGCAGACTCTCATAACCACTGAGCTATCTCTCCAACCTTTGATGATTACATATTTTTTTTAGGTTTAAATATATGTTTATTTAACTTGTTTATTTTTAAGGCAAGTTCTCTCTCTATACACCTGATTGTCCTGGAACTCACTATGTAGACCAGGCTGGCCTTAAACTCATAGGGGATCTCTCTGCTTCTGCCTCTAAAGTACTGGGATCAGTGGCATGTGCCACCATCCCTTGCTAGTGACTATATTTCTCTCCCTCCATCTCTCTCTTCCTCTCTCCCCCTTTCTCTCTTCCCTCCTTCTCCCTTCCCCTTTCCCACCGTCTCTCCTTTTCCCTCTCTCCCTTTCTTTCTGTTTTGTTTTAAGATATGTTCTCTTTATGTGGCCCTAGCTGTCCTAGAAATCTCTGTGTAGATCAGGCTAGCCTTGAACTTGAAGAAACACACCTATGTCTGCCTGCTGAGTGCTGGGATTAAAGGTGTGAGCCACTCTGCATAGCTCTTTAATGACTGTATTCTTTTGTTTTGTTTTTCAAGGCAGGGTTTCTCTGTGTAGCCTTGGATGTCCTGGACTTGCTTTGTAGACCAGGCTGGCCTCAAACTCATGAAGATCCGCCTGCCTCTGCCTCCTGAGTGCTGGGATTAAAGGCATGTTCCACCATGCCTGTCTTCAATGACTGTATTCTTTTTTTTTTTTTTTTTTTTTTTTTAGATTTTTCGAGACGGGTTCTCTCTGTGTAGCCTTGGCAATCCACCTGCCTCTGCCTCCCAAGTGCTGGGATTAAAGGCGTGTGTCACTACGCCCGGCTCAATGACTATATTCTTTTTTTTTTTTTTTTTTTTTTTTTTAAGATTTATTTATTATGTATACACTGCTCTGCCTGCATGTACACCTACAGGTCAGAAGAAGGCACCAGACCTCATTATAGATGGTTGTGAGCCACCATGTGGTTGCTGGGACTTGACCTCAGGTCCTTTGGAAAAGCAGACAGTGCTCTTAACCTCTGAGCCATCTCTCCAGCCCAATGACTATATTCTTAAATGTAGAAAATACCAATTCTTTTTCTCTACCAATAGAACTCTTTTATTTTTCTCTTTTTTCTTGAAGGCAGCTGAGGAAGTTGGATATCCAGTGATGATCAAGGCATCAGAGGGAGGAGGCGGGAAGGGAATCAGAAAGGTCAACAATGCAGATGACTTCCCTAACCTCTTCAGACAGGTAGAGTACAGCTGATTTTGCTTGCTTGAGCTACTGTGTATATCAGAGACATGCGACTTAACTTACACTGTAACTTAGATATACAGAAAACACTGTGTTTTATTTTTCTGTGTATGTAATCTAAGCTTTGTCTATAGCCTTTTCCTGATTATTTACAGGAGTGGAGGGAACTAATGAAATATCTAATTTAATATAAATTCTATTCAAATATGTAATTCAAACACCAGTTTTTCTTATGTAGAAGATAGCTCTTCTCTATGTGGTGTGTGCTGCTCACAGTATTTTATAGCAAGAAGAGATGATTGTCTTTTTACACTCAGTATTCTTGTTTTGACATTGCAGGTAAGGGTGTGTTATGATGGGCTGATAACATTGCTTTGCCTTTTCATTGGCCAGATGCCACACTCTCTGATAGGCTTTACCTTATTTCACATAAAGTTGCCTGGAGTCCACTGAGTTTCTACCATGTCCTCTATCTTGTTGGGCCCTCAGCATATGCTGTGTGGCCATCACACCCCGGCACAGGAAGCTCATAGTGGGTCCTTACTATGTTTAGACTGGGTGCCTCAGAGAGCTCATCCTGTCATTTCTCTGCCTTACCTTTGCCCAGTGTGCCATGCTATAGGTAAGTTGTAAAAGGGAGGCAAATTCTTCCTTGTTTTTCCCTAAGAATTCCCTTTACGTGTTCGATTTCTTTTTTTCCTTCTACTGGTACTTAGGGAAAGATGTGTCAGAAAAGAGAAAATGGGCACAAGTCTGACCTTGCCTTGTTGTCAGCCCTTCTTATGTTTTGTGCCATCTTTTTGTGTGGACACCCCTACTTATCTGTTATTTGCCCCACTCCCTTAACAAAAAACCATCCAGTGGCATATTTCTTGCTTAGTTGTCAAGAGGTAAGAGGAAAAGCTATGGTTTGATAAAATTACAAAAGCATTGCCTTACTGCATTTTATTTTGAATGTCAGAAGTTTAATATTACCTGTCTTTTTCATCATATTCCTCTGGTAAAGTTTAATTTTGCAGGTAGATTAATGTTTCATGAAGTTCAGAAAAAAGGCCTGCTCTCATAATATAAAAGCACTTAAATTAAATATAACACAAGCTCCATAGCCACTCCTTAGCTTGGAATTAAGTATATGAAGACTCTAGAACACTAATAATTTGTTATATGAGGAAGTCCTTAATTTCTGATAATGGCCAGCTAAAATCAATCTTTCCATCCAAAAAGCAAGTAAAATTGCTGAGTCATGTGCCTGGTTTCATGGTTTAATAGGTAGAATGATTGCTTTGCATGCAGGATGCCTTAGGTTCAATTTCTGATACTGTATAGACAATTCATGGTGGTGCATGCCTGTGTTCTCAGCAGTGCTATATACACCCAGGCATGTACCCGCATGTGCGCGCACACACACACACACACACACGCACACCCGCACACCAGGAGGTGTAAGCAGGAGGGTGGTATCATAGGGAGCAAGCAGGAGGATCAGAAGTTAAGGTTATTTTTTACTTAGTTATATTGTAGGGAACCAAAAAAGAAAACTGGGTTAGATTTTTTTTTTTCAATTCTTTAGTCAGTTTTAAAAGATAGGAAGCTTTTGAAGACAGTAAAGAAATATAAAAGACTGGGCAGTGGTCGTTCATGCCTTTAATCACAGGACTCAGGAGGTAGAGGCAGGTAGATCTCTGTCAGTAAGTGGCCAAGGCTGGTCTACAGAGTTCCAGGACAGTCAAAGCTACACAGAGAAACCTGTCTTGAAAAACCAAACCAAACCAACCAACCAAAGTAACGAAAACAAACAAACAAACAAAAACAAAAAAACCCAAGAATTATAAGAGGAGAAAGAAAAACTCAGAGATGAGCCGGTTCTAGTTCAAGGTAAAACAACTAGGAGGACATGGTAGCTCATACACTTAACACTAGACCTCAGGAGTCAGAAACAGGAGAATATTAACGTCACACTTTGTCTACATAATAAGAGCCTGCCTCAAAAAGCCTCAAGGAGGAGGAAGAAAAATACAAAACTGGTCAGAATTTTCATTTGTTTTAAAGGCTAAGAAGACAAAATTTAGACTTTAGCGATGATTGAGCAAGTAGTTTTGGAGGCCCCAAAGATGCTCGCATTGTATAGTGGGACCCTGAAAGACTGTAGCACAGGAGAAAGAGTGAACCAGAAGTACACCAACCCTCACAGGGACTAACTCTCAGATCCACAGTACTCACCTTGACTCAAGTATTACATTAACAATTGCCAGTGTGCCTACCCATCTGCGTGCATAAGGCAAAGGCCATCCTGCAGAGGAAGATTATATGTAGAACTTGGGATTATTACTACTGATCTCTTTCATGTGGTATATTAAACACTGAATTAAAAGTAAGTAGGTATATAAATTACATGATTCAAATCCAGGAACAAAAGTCAGTAGAAACAGATCCAAAGAGGAATTAGATAATAGAGTTCTTCTCAGACAAGGGCATTAGAGTAACTATGCTTAGTACATTTAAGAAAATTAAAGCCAGGGCTGAAAATTTTGGCAGAGAATTAGAAATCATAAAAAAGAAACACTAGGACTGAAAATACAGTAACTAAAATTAAGGCATCAGTATAAGAATTAAATAGCATGTTAGATAAAATTGAAGAAAGAGCCAAGTGAGGTGGTGCACGCCTTTAATCCCAGCACTCAGGAGGCAGAGGCAGGTGGATCTCTGTGAGTTTGAGGCCAGCCTGGTCTACAAAGTGAGTCCAGGATAGAGAAACCCTCAATCGGGGGGGAAAAAAAAATCAAACACACACACACACACAAACCTAAAAAAACAAAAACAAAACCAACCAGTGCATTAGTTGCAAAGCTGACCCTGAGAACTCCTGTCTCTTTATACCTTTTACTGTACAGCACAAGATCTTGTCTCCTATTATCAACAGGAGAAATCCTCTTTCTCACCCTCTGGATTCCAACTGTCCTTTTGATTTATTTTGACCAACAGAAGGCAGCAGAAATGGTGTGTAAATTCTGAAGCTTACTTTTCAAGTGGTTGTGTAGTTTATACCTTACCTTATTGGAATGAGCCCTCAACTGCCATATGAAGAGTCCATCCTACCCTACTAGGGAAAGAGAGAGACCATGTGAAGCAGAGAAGAATTCTTTCAGCTCAGGCTCCAAGTCCTCCTAGGTGACTGTTAGCACCACGTTTGAATAAGTCAGTGAGACTTTATGAGACTTTCAAACCCTAGTTGAGCTTCTAGATAACAACAGTGCACAAGAGACAAGTTTGCCAGCTACGTCTAGCTCAGAATACTTTCCCAAGTCACTAGTTTTTGTTGTTGCTGTTGTATTGTTTTGTTTTTAAGTTTATTGCTACAGCAGTAATAGAATGCTTGCCTAGCATACGTTAGGCCCCAGATTCAATCTCTAGCAATGCCAAACAAACACACACAGTAAGGGGAAACTCTTGTCAGTGCATAGTTGACACAGATTGATAGCAAGCATCATGAAAAACATGTGACACTACCTTTAGAATTAGCTCATGGGTTAAATATGCCCAGAAGGATATTAATGACATTGTAGGAATGGTGAGCACACTGCTAATGAGTCTAGAAAGTAGTAAAGTATTGTTGATGGAATCTGAAGAAAATATTTATTCATGTTCTGTAATAGTGTAACAGCTGGCAAAAACCATTATCTGAGATAACTTTAAAGATAACACAGTTTAGAGCGGGAAAGATGACTTGGCTGTTTACAGCTTACTGCACTTGTAGAGTACCAGAGCTCCATTCCCAGCACTATTTGGTGACTCACAACTGCCTGTAATTCTAGCTCAAAGACATTTGATGCCTTTGTCTGCCCTCTAGAGGCACTTGGACTGTTATGCACATATCCTCACACAGATGTACATGTAATTAAATTACAGTAATTTTTAAAACTTCAAAGATAATGTAATTCATAGAGTTATGAATCGGATTAAGAAGATCTCAAAATATTGAAAGTATCTATTAATACTGAATATCACTATAACAGATGAGGAGTTGTGAGTGTATCTCGGTAGCATGCTTGCTTTAGCATACATGAGGCCCTGGGTTTGACTCCCAGCATCACATAAACTATACATGGCTGTACATACTGCTGAGTTTGAAGCCAGCCTAGCTATATGAGACATTGTCTCGATAGTAAAAGGGGCTGGAGAATGGCTCAGTGCTTAAGAGCATGGACTTTTCCAGAAGACCCAGCTTTGATTTCCTGCACTCACATTGTAGCTTACAACCAGTCCCAGGGTATCTGACACCTCCATTTGGGCTTCTCAGGCACCAGGCACACATAGTCATAAATGCAAGCAAAACATCCATTTCTGCTTTTTGGGTAAAGGAGACCATAAACACATACCCATTTGGATTTCAAGACTGCTGTGAAACCAGAGACTACTGAGTATCTCCAGTCCTTTCCATTTGAACAAGAATATCCTTTGCAGCTCTTTCTCCCAGTCTCATCATTAAGTGTTGGGGTTTGGAGCAGATAACTTCTCTTTTTAGTTCTCAGGTCTTTGGATGAAGAGAATGGGACTGAGGAGCTGCACCGAAGGGAACTCTTTTGTTTCTGGACATGAGTCATGAGAGCAGTGGAAGTCACGCCTGATGACATGATTGGATGAGACTTTGGGGGTCTTGGGAGGGGGTGAGTCTACCTTGCATGTGGGAGGTATGTGAATTATTGTGGCCACAGGGTGGACCATAGTACGTTGTTTGCAGAGATGGCCACAATAGCTCCTCCCATTCCTGTATGTACACCCTTTGCAATGTGACTGTGCCATTCTTCCCGTGGAGAGGTGGCATATCTTTCCTCACTCCCTGAATTGTTGCCATTTTTGTGGCTTGCTTAGCTCACTGTTAAGTGGCCAAAAATGATACAGATATATTGGAGCCTAGACTTGAAGAGGACATGCAGCTTCCACCCTCACTCTCTAAGAACACTGTACTGAAGAGGCTTGGTCTGTGCTGCGTACCACACTGAAGAGCCCATTGGAACATGAGAGACTGCATCTAACAGAAATGAGCACATTCTGGTTGAGGCGGTCTCCACTTACCAGCCAACAGTCAGCACAAACCAGACTTGTGGAAGAGCTTACTGAGCCACCAGATGCTATTCATTTGCTTGCAAGAAGCAGAAGAACTGTGCAGCTGAGCATGCTGAGGAAGTTAAAGGTTGACACTTTGAGCAGGCCACCGAATTTTAAAGTAACTTACGTAGATAACAAACTAAAGTAGAAAAGCTAAGTATAAAGATGTGGGGTATAGTGGTGTTATCTAGCGTCATACACGTTAAGACTCAGCATGAGGAAGAGAATGATGCAAACAGTATTTGAAGAAATAATGGGGCAGAAGGCTATGTTTGAAGAGATAATGTCCAAGAATTTATTCAAACTAATTAAAGCTGCCAAGCACTAGTTCAAAATAAAACAAAACAAAAAACCAAAACCCTTTGAGTCTCAAGCATGGTAAATACAAGGAAAATCATACAAGCGTCACATCTAAGCTTATGAGTAAATCTGCCACCTGCCTCCCCCGACAAACAGACAGGCACGCACGCACGCATGCACGCACGCACGCACGCACACACGCACACACACACACACACACACACACATACACAAAGGAAAAAAGAAAGACAGAGCCACATACATACAATTTGAAAGCTGTTGGAGCAAAAAGATTACTTGCAAAAGGTTAAGATTAACAGATTCACAATTGAGTCAGGCATGGTGGCACACAGCTTTAATCCCTGTAGTGGGGACACAGAATCAGGTGGATATTGGTGAGTTCTAGGCCAGCCAGGGCTACACAGTGAGATCCTGGGGGGAAAAAAGAAAAAGGAAGAGGAGAAAGAAGAAGGGTGAGTAACAGTTGAAATCTCAGTAGACACCCGAGAAGCCAGAAAACATTGAGATAGCTTTGAAGTGCTAACAAAAATTAATTGGTGATTTAAGACTTCTGTGCCTACTGACGTGCGTCTCACAACTCAAGATGGAAGACTTTTGACTTCAGCCTTGTCAATTGTGATGTAAATTAGGAAAGCATCTAATTAGGAGCAAAGTCTGTATGTGACTGTCTTGAGTAGATGGCGATATTTTTGCCCTGTTGTGGGATTTGTTTATGTGTGTGTTTTCAAGTATTTTGTTTGCCCTTTTAACATACTGGATGTTTTGTTTTTGTATCCATTAATTAATACTGGTGATATAACTAAGAATGCAGCACGTTAAAGCTAGACAAAGGCATGGACTATACTTCTTCCGTTCTGTATTCCCACTGTTCACCTGGTCCATGACACTTTTAGGCATCTGCTTATTGAAATCAAAGCAACTTTTTACTATAGAAAAAAAAAAATCCTTACTAAAGAATCTTGTTTCCTTTTCCAACGCAGGTTCAAGCTGAAGTCCCCGGATCACCTATATTTGTAATGAGACTAGCAAAGCAATCTCGTCATCTGGAGGTCCAGATTCTAGCAGATCAATATGGCAATGCCATTTCTTTGTTTGGCCGTGACTGCTCTGTACAGCGTAGGCACCAGAAGATCATTGAAGAAGCTCCTGCTGCAATTGCTACCCCAGCAGTGTTTGAACACATGGAACAGGTGTGCCTATTAAAGGCTTTTGTTGCTGCTTTCCCACACAGACACTACTCACTCTGCCCATACACTACTATGGGAATGGAAGACGTATAAGCAATGATTCTAGATAATGGATAAGATTTTTTTCTGTTTCTTGGAGAAACATCTTACGTTGTTTTTGTTCTTTTAGGAAAATTGTCAAGAAACTTACCAAAGTCTATTAAAAAAAAAAAAAAAACCAAAAAATAAAAAGAGTCAGGAGGTACTTGGGCAGCAAAGTCAGGTGGATCTCTCTGAGTTCTAGGCCAGCCTGGTCTACAGAGTGAGTTCCAAGACAGCCAGAGCTACACAGAGAAACCTTGTCTCGAAAAACCAAATAAGTAAATAAATAGAAAAGATAACATTTTATTTTGAATAAGATAAATAAGAGAGACATGTTGAGATTTTTAACAAATTCATGAAGAGCAAATGGCTTATAGTTTGCTGGATTGATTAACATCAAGTGCTCTGTTAAGTATGGTGACACAGAGTTCTAACCCTTAGGAGGCTGAGGTTGGAAGATGGAGAATTCTAGGCTAGCCTGTGCTATATAGTGAGGTCTTGTCTAAAAAGAAGTTATTTTCAGGAAATTTGTTCAAGTTCATTGACTTCTTACAAAGCCCTCTAGGTTTCTGTGAGCTTAGTTGTCTCACACTTCTGTATAACGAGGGTTTTCTTTGTCATGAAGAGTGCCTTGGAAATAGCTGTAGCTTAGAGATGTGAACATGGTTTTTTGTGTTTCCCAGAAGAATGGCCCACTCTTCATGTCATTAATGATTCATTTTCTGTCATTCTGAGTTTTAAATTAATGAAGTTATATTTTGTCTTAGAAGATATTTTCTGTTTCATATTTTCACTCCTCTTCTGCTATAATAGAAGCATCTCAAATATAGTGGTTTAAATGAGGTGTAACTTTCTAATGATCTCTTCATCCTAGTTCAGATATAGGCTTGTACCAGAGGCCTTGGTTTATTGATTTTTTTTTCTTCCCTAAGATGAGGCTTAGCAAACTGTAGCTGATAGACCAAATCTAGCCTGCTATTTGCTTTTGTAAATAACATTTTAGTGGAACACAGCTATGTTCAAATACTTATATATTTGACTATTTTATTGCTACAATAAGAGAGTGGAGTAGCTATGACAGTGATACACGAAGTTGAAAATGGTTACTACTTGGTCCTTCACCAAAGAGTTTGCCAGCCTTTGCTCCTGTGTGGTGTCAGGATTTCTATAATAAAGCAAACTCCAAGATTATGCTCCAATGGTAGCTGGGTTGGAGGGGCAGGTAGAGGGCAAGATGCACACTATGTATAAGGTGTAGCTGGTCTTTGCTACTTTGTGGGTTCTTCTTTCTTCTCCCCTTCTCCATCCCTTTTCTTCTAGCCTTTCAACCCCTTAACACTACATAAGAGAGAAAAAAGCATAGAGAGGAAAGGAAAGAGATCCCTGAATAAAGTCAGGGGTCGAAAAGGGGCGCCATTATGGTTAGACTACTTTCTGCTGTGTTAAGTTCCTTGGGGCAATTTTGGTCTTTGCCATCAAGATATCTAATTTCTTCTTGTTTCTTCTTTGTGCATGATGACTTAACAAACCATGACTACGAACAACCACCAGCTCCACCTCTTGGGGCCCTAGCATTCATATACCTTCTGAAAAGTTCCCAGAATCCAAATGCCACACATTCACAGAAACTATCTGCATTAGGCAAAACCATGTCTCTGCTAGCTCACAAGGCAAGTTATAGTCAGCTGCCATGAAGCAGCCCATATCCTGCACCTAGGATTGAAACAAAAACATTCTTATAATGTTTCTGTGTTTCTTAAAGAAACCAAAGTTCACAAATTGTTGCTACGGTAGACCATACACAGCACTTTTCATGGTCCTCTGCGTACAATTTCATCACAACTCAGCAAAAGAATTGTCCAGACTTAGAGTCACTAGCTGGATGGCCATGTGCTGTGGGTCTCCTCTTCCCTGGGTGGCTGTTGGTCAGTAGCCCATGAAGACAGGAGGTGCAGAAGGCGAAGCACCGGGCTCAGAAGACTGTGAGCTGGGTGGAGAATGACCACTCTGGGAACTACTTCAGTGAGCTAGTTCAACTTTATTCAGGAGTAAATAAAGGAATCCTTGGGGGGCTTCCAGGATAGGTGTACATAATTGGTTGAAATTAGGCACTCTAATGATGCTTGATTTGCATTTGGCAGAGTCCTAGCATATGAACAGGAGCATAGTACCTAATTATCCTATAGCTGCAGGGAGGGAAGAGCTAGCAGGGAACTATGTTAATGGCCACATATTAAATGTGGTTAGAGGTATCTATGCCTAAAACACTCTCCAGGTGAAATCAGGCAGAGAGAGCAGGAGGCCCTGCTGGGGAGTGAGGCTCCTCCACCTAATGACAAGCTCAGAAGGACTACTGGACTAGGAGGACTGCAACCTCAAACAGCAGAGTCCTTTCAACAATGTGCCAGTTGGAAATTGAGAAATTCCTCTCTAAAATGATGAAGAAAAGGGTTGGAGGGCCTGGAATAACCTATGCCCCAGTCTGTTCTTGCTATCCATTTCCTATTTGTTCAAGCTGAGAATACATGTGGTTTTTCTCTAAGGAAGACAGACTGAAGTCAACACAGTCACCTCGCTTTGCAAGATATGCACATCACATCAAGGGTCTCTAGGTTATTGAAGATCTGTAGGTGAGGTTCATGGACCAGTGATCTAAGGGTTTTTCATTGTCTCTTATTGTATACCTATTATACAATGGTAGAAAGAAAGCAGGAGAATTCCTATATAGAAAAGTGCACAATATATAGCAATCATTGGCTCACAGCAACTAACAAATCATTCTGTGCAGGAGCTGTGCTGCCCCTGATATATAGGAGAGTACTTTCTCAGTTAGACATGGCTGTCCCTGGCTCTGCTCCTAGGAAGTTAACTCCTTTGTGCTATAAGACACCTGAATTGAAGCCAAGTGTGGTGGCGCATGCCTTTAATCCCAGCACTCGGGAGGTAGAGGCAGGCAGATCGCTGTGACTTCGGGGCCAGCCTGGTCTACAAAGCGAGTCCAGGACAGCCAGGGCTGTTACACAGAGAAACCTTGTTTCAAAAAAACCAAGGGTGGGGTAGGGGCCAGGAAAGACACCTGAATTGAGTCTGTCCTGGCCTTTGGGATGCTAGGGATTGAACCCAGAGCTTTATGCATGCTAGGCTAGTACTCTGTCCACTAAGCTACAGCCCTGGTCCTTACCATTTTTTTTTTTCAGACTTAGTTAATAATGCAACAAGGATTCCATTTTATAGGAACTAATCTACTAAATGTGTCATTCTATATATAACAAGGAGCTTACTTCCCAGCTTTCCCATCTGCCGAGTGTTTCCTTGTTAACCTCTACCTTATTGCTAAACTAGCATCACATATTTTAATTTTTAAAATAGCAGCATTCCATCTGCAGTTCTGAATGACCATTATGGTTAGGATACAGGTTAAATTCTATAATTAAAAGATCCAAAAAGTACAGTGACCATAAGAAGGGAAAAATTTCTTCTTCATCATAGTTTGAGGTGAATTTTACAGGGCATGTGGAACAGTTCTGATTCCATGAGACCATCTTCAGATTCAAGTCCTTTATATTTTGATTTTCCATTCTTAACTGTGTTCTCGTCTACATGGTTGAAGTCTGATTTATATGTCATGCACCTCACCAGTGTCTGAATCCTGTTGGTGGAAACATAGTGCTTATAAGAGATTAGTCACTAGCTACATGAGAGATTAGAAATCCCAGTCTCTAGCTGGTAGCAGTGTATCTAAGAACATGAACATACTGGAAATACTGGAAACTAGGGGACAACGAAGAGCTTGCTACCATCTTTGTTCTGCCTCTCTGCCCTTTTGTCTGATGGGAGGTTGCTTGTGATCTGATGTGAAAACACTCTTTTCTTCCACTTTTTCACAGTTTGTCAGCCGTGTCTCAGGCAATTATATAATAATGAGAAGGGTCTGACTTTCTTGAATGTGACTCCGAATTTTAGGTTGCATACACAAGCACTGGGTAGGTGACATCTGTACGTAGTTACAGTGGTGCAATGACTGAACAGGCGATAGACTCAGTTTCTTATCTTTCTTTAAGTGTGCGGTGAAACTTGCCAAAATGGTTGGTTATGTGAGCGCTGGGACTGTGGAGTACTTATACAGCCAGGATGGCAGCTTCTACTTTTTGGAGCTGAACCCTCGGCTACAGGTTGAACACCCTTGTACAGAGATGGTGGCTGATGTCAATCTTCCTGCAGCACAACTCCAGGTGAGTGTCCCTGACCTGGTCAGAGCTTAGAGGATTTAGCAATGTCAGAGATGCCTGCACACTGATGAGAGAAAAGCACAAATAAGGCAGAACCTCACTTCTCTTCATTTCTCATAAATATGGGTTAGTTTTCTGAGGTTGTTCAAACGTTAAAAAACAGTACTGTGTCTTCTAGATATACACAGTCAATAAACTGAAAAGAAACTGCTGCTTTGGGATTAGAGAGATGGCCCTTTGGTTGAAAGTACTGGCTGTGCTTCCAGAGGACGCAGATTTGGTTCCCAGTACACACATGGTAGTGAACAACTCTCTGTAATACGTGTTTCAGGGGATGATGCCTTCTTTTGCTCTTTGCTGTCACTGCACATCATGCATAGACATGTTTAGGCAAAACAGTTATACACATAGTTTTTTTAAATTAATAAATTTTAAAAAGCCGATCTGCTTTATTTAATTACAGTAAGCTTCATCATGTTGGTATTAGCTCCCATTTATGTTTTAAGTCCTATTTATTGAAGAAACTCTATGAGGGTGGTCATTAATATTTTATTAACTAATGACTGTATTCACACATATTTTTAAAATAATGTATAACGTGGTAGCCATTTATTCTATTGTCTTTCAGCCCAGAGAAACAAATACTATGGTAAATAATTTTTTTTAAATGATAAGATTTTATATATATTAATCATTTTTTTAAACATGATTTATTTCCATATTTCCAGTCTGGGCTGGTCCATCCTTCTTAGGCAATCTGATGGTCCCTGCTCCCTGGAAGGACTGCTTGATGCTGAACTTAGTATGGACAGTAGTCAGCTAATTTTAAGCAGTCCTCTTACCTCAGCCTCCTCAGTAGCTTGGACTATGAGTACATGACAGAGTGCCCAGCTGATAATCTTACATGACCTAGTTTGGACTTATAATGAGAATACCTTGCAGTTTCCCATTGAAAACTAAAGAATTTTTGTGGGTTTCTTTACCTTTTTAAATTTTTTTTTTTACATTTACTTATGTGTATAGGTGAGCATGTATCACAGAATGTATTTGGAAGATAGACTTTTGGGAGTTGGTTCTCTTCTTCCACCATGGGTTCTGGAGATCAGATCATTGGCCTAGGCAGTGAGTGACTTTATTTGCTGAGCCATTAGGATATATTAATTTTATAAAATAAGAGGCTTTAAAGGCACATGCCTTCAGTTCCAGCACTCAAGAGGCAGAGCCAGGCAGATCTCTGTGAGTTTGAGGCCAGCCCAGTCTGCATAGCAAATTCTAGGCCAGCCAGGCCTATATAGTAAGACTGTCTCCAAACAAACAAACAAGGTTTCATTATGACATTTTTATATATGTTGATCATATCCCTCCTCAGTTACTGTTTCTTGTCTTCCCCTTGTAGGAATGGCCACTGGCCCTCCCCAGGTTAACGTCTAAAAGTTTATTTACTTTTCCCAGTGGTTTGCAAGCTTGAGAGACAACTATAATGTTGTTAAGGCTTTTGACCTATCTGAACTTCTTGACTGACTATTATCTTAGATAATTTTATTCTCATCCCTTCATGGAGAAATAACACTAGAGGAAAATATTGCATTAGGAATTTGGGAGACATTTTAGGAAAGGGGAATGATCGTAGCAAATGACCCTTAGCACCGTATTTTATTTTATGTACCTTAGATAACTGTAGAATACAGATTACAAAAGTAGAGTGTTTTAGTGGTAACTCCTAAATATGCAAAGACATTTAGGTATTTTGATAACTTCCATGTGTTAAGAAAAGGTACTGTGGAAAACGATGTGTCCTTTATTACCTTTCAGATTGCCATGGGGATCCCTCTATTTAGGATCAAGGATATCCGTATGATGTATGGGGTCTCTCCTTGGGGTGATGCTCCCATTGATTTTGAAAATTCTGCTCACGTTCCTTGCCCAAGGGGCCATGTAATTGCCGCTCGGATCACCAGTGAAAACCCCGATGAGGTAACCCTTCACTCAACAGGCTTAATGTTAAGAGAAGGATCTGAGGACACGCTTTTTGAAAAGCCTTGAACTTGTTTTTGAGAGGGAAGTTTACAGAAGATTCTGAGAGCAGATATGCGATGGCTGCTGTACTGGCCATTTAATTTCACTCAAATCAGTCAGGAAGCATCGGTGGCACTATAGCACTGGGCCGTGGCTTGTATGGTTTCCTAGTCCCCTGTGTTTGATCAACCCAGAGCCTGAACACTGAATATCAATGTCCTTTTCCTTGGAAGTACAATGTAATCTCGCTTGTTCTTCATTCTCTAACAGGGGTTTAAGCCCAGCTCTGGAACAGTTCAGGAACTTAATTTCCGCAGCAATAAGAATGTTTGGGGCTATTTCAGTGTTGCTGCTGCTGGGGGACTTCATGAATTTGCTGACTCTCAGTTTGGTCACTGCTTTTCCTGGGGAGAAAACAGAGAAGAAGCAATTTCGTGAGTATAATAGCATTTGATTGCATTTTGCTTTATTTAAAAGTGGGCTAATCCTTGGTGAAGCTATGACTATCCTTTACATGTGTGAAAATGCTGCTGTGGAGAACTTGCTTGAAGACATATTTCTTAGGTTGTACTTGAATTCCTGTTGTGTTCCATTGTGTAGTACTTGGCAGATGTTTTTTGCTTCTTGTGAGTCTTTGCAAGGTTATTTTTCTTCTTTCTTTCTTGAAAGTGAAGTAACTTGCTTTAATGTTGGTTTTATTTTTGTTTCTATAGTAATGGTAATATTGCTCAGAGAGGTACATTCTTGACCATGATTTTGGTATCAGATAAGTTATAGATAAAGGTCTCTATCTGTCATTAGAATAAAATAAAATGCTTCTTAGGAACTATGAGTTCACCCAGAGCCTCACTATATAGCTGTGAACAACTCATAGTCATTAACATTTCTAATCCAACAGTTAAAATTTATATATGTGTGCACAGAATGTACCATGTACTGCTTTGATATACGTGTGCCTTGTGGAGTCAAGGTCTTTGGCATTTGAACTACCTTACAGTCTTACCGTTTTTTTAATCTGGTGATAATCCTTTAAAGTATGCCACTGTTATTACAATCACTATGATGTCTTGACATTTAAAATAATAAAATCTTACTTGATATATGAAAAGAGAATTAAATAATTATAAAAATTACACATGATACTTTTTTATACTTTAAAGCATGCAACAGTTTACACAGATATAAATGACATATTAAATATTAATATTCTGTCATCATAAATATCAAATTATCAGTTTTTCTTGCATAAAAAACCCAGGGCTTTAGGAAGTATAGGGCTTTGATTAGTATATGTTTTAAAATATCTGTCCCAGATTGAAAATTAGTTCATCTGCCTCTTTCTGTCTCCCCCTCCCTTTCCCTTGCCACCTTCTTGTCTCTCTTCCTGTCTCTTCCTCCCTTCCTTCCTTCTGCTTTTCTCTGTGCTGTTCAGAGATTGAACCTAGGATCTTATGTGTGCCTTGCCATTGAGCTACTTCCAACCTGCTCTTTCTCTTTCACTCAAAGCTTTAATGATGTGCTGCCCATGCCACAGATTTCACAGTATTCCCTTCACCTTTGAACTGTACACAGACTGGGTATTCCCTTAGTATTTGTTAATATTCTTAACGAAACAAGTTTTGTTGTTATTGTTAGATTATTTTTTAGCTGTGTAAATGTTTTCCCTGCATGTATGTATGTGAGCCATGCACGGTGGTGTCTACAGAGGTCAGAAGAGGGGGTCACATCCCCTGGAACTGGAGTTACAAATTGTTGTGAGTCTCTATGTAGGTGCTGACAACTGAACTCTGGTCCTTTGCAAGAGCAGCTAGGGTTCTTAACTGCTGGGCCGTCTGTGCAGTCTAATTTTTAAGTTTGTAACAATGTTTCCTAAAGTGAGGACCTCTGTTTTGGTTTTTCGATACAGAGTTTCTCTGTGTAGTCTTAGCTGTCCTGGACTCACTTTGTAGATCAGGCTGGCCTCGAACTCACAGAAATCCACCTACCTCTGCCTCTCCAGTGCTGGGATTAAAGGCGTGCACCACCACACCCAGCCATCTCATTATTTTTGTTTTGTACTTTATACTTCTGATATTTATTCAAGACTGTACGTGAAAAATTTCAAAATTATAGTCCTACCAGAAAAAGAAAATGTATAAAATTGCCTTTTATTGCCTTATACTGTTTTAGTAAGCCATTGTAGTGTGTGTGTGTGTGTGTGTGTGTGTGTGTGTGTGTGTGTGTGTGTGTGTGTGTGTGTGTGTGTACAGCCTGTAGGAGTCAGTTCTTCTACCACATGAGAACTGACTGAACTTTGGTAGTCAGGCTTGGCAGCGGGTGCCTTAACCTGTTAAGTCAGCTTGTTGGCCTATAGTTGAAGTTCTTTTGTTTTTGTTTTTTTGCTTGCTCCTTTTAACTGGGGCATGAACTGAATGTTTTAGACAGTCCTCCATCACTTTCCCTGTCTCATTTATGTTACTAGGCTGGCCTCTATTGGCATTTTTGTTTCAGTTTTGATTAAGTATACTACTGTTTTTATTTATTCTACAGGATATGTCCAAAGTCTTGGTCAGAATTCTCACGTTTTATTTCTGATCTGCTCTGTGTATTTCTCTATAGAAGAAAGCAAACGAGGTCACCTTTTAGCATATTGAAGCAGTCTCTGCAATATATGTGTTTCCTGATACTGTGCCAAAAGTTCTTTGAGCTCAGAACTTTCTTTGTTGCTTGTAACCTGTACTCTTTGCTTGCCCTTTAGATCTTATTCTCTGTAATAGTCATAAGCCACATATTCAACACCATTTCTGTTAACGTAAATACCATAAAACAGAAACATATCTATGTTGTTACTACTATATGTCCTGAACTAGAAGCATATAGTTCACACATCCTTTTTCTATCAGCATTCCGGAAATGTTTCCTGAAAGAGGGATTTGCCTCTCCCACTGTCTTCAAACCCTCTGTTCCACCACTGTTTCTTGAACACAGCACTTTCTTCTTGGTTCTTTTTGTTTTATTCTTCTTTTTCTCCAGTCAGTGATAAATTTACTACACTCGACAGAAACCATTATGCTGCGCCTGAAGTACAGTAAAGGCCAAATAGAGTCTTTGTCCTCAGGGTACTATATAATCCAGAGGAAGAAAGACAGCATTAAAGGGCAGTGCCGTGAGAGAGTATGGTGACAGTGGGGTTATAGAAGGGGATTGCAGGTGTGGTGACAAACGCTTTTAATCCCAGCACTGGGAGGCAGAGGCAGCCAGATCTGTGTGTTCGAGGCCAGCCTGGACTACCAAGCAAGTTCGGAACATCCCATTCTCTGTTACACAGAGAAACTGTCTTGAAAGGAAGAAGAACATTACAGAAGTATGCAGCTGTGTCAGCCAGCTGCAGTCTGTTGCTGTTTGTTTGTTTTTTGGAGGGGGTGCAGAGAAACCTTGTCAATATTTACTAAATTATAGCCTTCAAGTATGTTCTGTTGCATGGAAATTATATGTAAATTAGTAAGATGTAAGGATGTGGAAAATTAGTGCCCTGGTTCTAATTAGCAATAAATAAATAGCAAGATGAAAATCAAAAAGTGAAAGCTGAGAGTGGGTCTGTCTGTGCCCTTTATGGTTTATTGTTTCCCATTCGCTGATGCTTTTCTGGTAATAGCAACCAAAACTTTTGTTTTCTGACTCCTTGGAAGCTCTCCTATCTGGAGCATGTGAAAATGAGCAGACCTACACCCTCATCTGTTCTTGAACTATCTGTCCTTTTCCTGATAAGACTCAAAAGAATGAAACAATTCTTTCCAATGATTGGGAAACACTAAAATATTTGTTGCTTTAACAGTTGATTTTTTTTGTTTTGTTTTGTTTTGTTTTTTTTTTGTTCTTCCCATAGAAATATGGTGGTGGCACTGAAGGAGCTGTCTATTCGGGGCGACTTTCGAACTACAGTAGAATACCTCATCAAGCTGCTGGAGACAGAGAGCTTTCAGCTGAACAGAATCGACACTGGCTGGCTGGACAGACTGATCGCAGAAAAAGTGCAGGTGTGTATTTCTCCTCTTGCGTACATGGCCTTTGGGACGGGGTCCTTATAGGCTTGTATTATCATCACTTCTTGTCATCAGATGAGATTTGATTCTAATGTAAGTGGCCCCTTATTACCTGGAAAAACTCAAGGGTTCAGATTGGTTTTAACACTTTATAAGTCCTTGTCCCTGCTGAGAATATAGCTTATTTTGGTAGCATCCTCATCTACCCTTCACAAGTCAGAAGAGAGTTCTTGTGCCCGTAGTTTACGGTCTCTGTGGGGGAGGGGCAAGCGTATGTGGAGGTCACAGAACAACTTGTGGGAGTCAGTTCTCTCCCTATAATATGGATTTCAAGGATTGAACTCAGGCTGGAGACAAGTGCCTTACCTTCCTGAGTTATTCTGCTGGTTCCATTTTTTTTTTTAAATAACTTTGGTTAAATTGTTAGATTCATCTAAAGGTCAACATTTTGACTATATACCATTTTGTTTTCTTTTTGAAAAAAATCATTTTTATTACATTTTGTTTATTTATTGTCTTATGAAGTACATGCAAGTGCATGTGGCTGCCAGAGGACGACTTGTGGGGGTCAGTTCTCTCCATTCTCTCTGTGGGTCTTGGGAATTGAACTCAGGTCGGCAGCAGGTGCTTTCCCTCCTCTTAAGACAGGGTTTCTTAGTGTAGCCCTGGCTGTCCTGTAGCTTGCTCTGTAGACCAGGCTCAAACTCACCCAGTTTTGTTTTCTTAAATAAATTATCACTTGCTAAATCTTTGTGCCTTAAATGCATTTTTTTTCTTAAAAGTCTGTTTTTGAGCTAGTTTTTTATTTGCTTAGTGAAAATTTTGCAGAAAGCAGAAGGAAAATTATTATTTTTAAACTTTTCAAATTTAGCTGGGTGCTATGGCACATGCCTGTAGACCTAGCACTCATGGAGGCTGAGGCACATAGATCTCTGTGAGTTCGAGGCCAGCCTGGTCTACAAAGCAACTCCAGGACAACCAAGGCTTCACAGAGAAAGCCTTGTCTCGAAAAAGCAAAAAACACAAAAAAGCAAAAAACCCTGGGGGAGGAAAAAAAAACCTCTTCAAATTCTGAGGTAATATGGATTTTTTGTTGTTTCTTTTAAAAATATTTATAAATTTGTCATTAGAAAAAGACCTTGCAGTTGGGGCTGGAGAGGTGGCTCGGTAGTTAAGAGCACTGGCTGCTCTTCCAGAGGACCTGGGTTCAATTCCCAGCACCCACATCGCAGCTCACAACTGTCTACAACTCCAATTCCAGGGGCTCTGACACCCTCACACAGACAAAACACTGATGCACATAAAATAAATAAACAAATCTTAAAAACAAAAAACAAAGAAAACTTGCAGTTAAAAATCACTATACATGATAGTTAATTAGCAAAGTTTATACATCTCAGTGAGCTTTTATACAATTAGAATAGCCATCCTGTAGCTGTGCAATTTCACATTGGATTTTAGATTTTTTTTTTACTACTGATACATTTTTATGCATTTTTCCACTACTGATAAAGAAAGAAAGAGGGGAAGGAGAGGGGAGAGGGGGAGGGAGGGAGGAGGGTAGGTAGGTAGGTTTATGACAGAGTTAGAACCAGAACAACAGTTGGCTGTATGTCCTCTTGAGTCACTTGTGTCCATTATGTGCACTCAGTCCTTCCTTCCTGTTTCTTAAGGTCTCGTGGGAGCTGGAAAGGTGCCTTGGCTGTTAAGAGTGCTTGGTGTTCTTCCTGAGAACCCGAGTTCAGATCTCAGTATCCACATGGCGACTCATACATAGTCCCCTATACTTCCAGTTCCAGGGGACCTGATGCTGCCCTCTGACCTCCAGAGGCACCAAGCATATCCATGGTGCACTTGCACTTATATACATGCAGGCAAATAAAATACATAAAATAAATTTGGCTTCCGCCTCACTGAGTAGTCAAGGATGATCTTCGAACTCTTTATTCTCCTTGCCTCCACCTCCCAGGTGCTGGGATTACAAGTGTGTACCACTGTGCTTGGCTCAAAAGTCAGTGTGGAAATAAAGATTTTTTTTTAGTAACAAATTTGAACTTGATTTTATTTGAGTGGCTATGGTGTCATGTGACCACGCTTTTGATCTGTGCTCTGTTCTTTTTAGGCAGAGCGTCCTGACACCATGCTGGGAGTTGTGTGTGGTGCTCTCCATGTGGCAGATGTGAGCCTGAGGAATAGCATCTCCAACTTCCTTCACTCCTTAGAAAGGTAGGCTATGCTCTTGTTGTCCTACCAGCCAACCAGCGATGGAGTACAGGGCCACAGCTCAAAGGCCCATCTGTTTTCCTGCAGCTCCCTGGCACTTTGAGTGCTAGTTGTTATTTATGAACTAGTGGCAAAGGAAAGAGGGGATGGCTGGGAATTAATTTATGCCACAGTAGAATAGATCACTTCCCCCCTCTTGAGTGTGTATGTGTGTGTTATGTGTGTGTTCATGTGGGTATGTGCATGTGTACCTACATGTGTAAATGTGTGATTGGAAGCCAAAGGTTATTATTAGGTATTTTTCTTGGTTGCACATTGTTTTTATGGGCTGTGTTTGATTGGGTTGGTTTTGTTTGCTTGTGTTTCTGTTTTACTTTTTGATTTTCTGAGACCGGGCCTCTCTATGAGGTCCTGGCTGTACTGGAACTCTCTGTATAGACCACGCTTGCCTCAATCTCACAGAGATCCACCTATCTCTGCCTCCTTAGTGCTGGGATTAAAGGAGTGCGCCACCGCGTCTGGCCTCACCTTATTTTTAGAGACAGTCATTGAACCTAGAGCTCCATGATTCAGCTAGGATATGCCTGTCTTCAGCACCCCATCCCCACCCCTCCCCACCCCCACCCCTCCCCACCCCCATCATCACCACAGTGCCTCAGTTACAGACATATGTCACTGTGCCTGCTTCTCCACAGATGCTGGGAATCTGAACCCAGATCCTCATGTTTTTATGGCAGGAACATTACTCACTGAGCCATCTCCTCAGCTCCAAGCTTAATTTATTCTTTTAAACACTGAAACCCAACTGCAGCAAACATACTTTCCTGAGCAAAGCTCCTCAAATCATGGTGATAAAATCCAGCATTTCTCCTATCACCAACCCCTAACTATTTCCTGTATTACCTTGACCAGAATTCAGGAATCAATAATTAAGGCTGATACTCAGAATGACCTTGCAAGTCTTTCAAGTGGAGGGTCAGACATGTATGAAGCTGAACTAATTTTGTATGTTGATTCCAGAGACTAAGCTCTGCCCAAGTCCCTAGGCAGAGGGCTAATCCCATCCAAGCATTTTAGCCGTAGGCACTTTATTTCTCTCTGTGTTGTTAGACTTATATCAACCCCTTTCAAAGTATCTGAAAGGAAGAAAAGAAGCAAATTTTTGAAAATTGCACTGCGGTTCCGAGCCCTGTGATAGACATCTCACTATGTTATTCGCAGGCGCTAAAGCCTTCGGTAGCTTGTCCTTCCTTTCTGCCCACGTCGAAGCCCTAGCTATTACTTTTAACTCCTTTAACACCTTGGCCCTTCACCAGTCCATTCTTTTTCATTTTCACTCCTCACCGTGCATCTCTAACCTAGTTAAATGGATTTCCTATGCTTGTAAAAATGTCTAACAAATCCTGTAGCGTTCTTTTTGTTTACTGTTCTGAGACAGTCTCATTGTATGACCCAGGTTAGCATTGAATCCCTAAATAGCCCAGGCGTGCCTCAGCCTCCAGAGTGCCGGCATTATAGATGTATCGACCCATTGAAGCCTAACGTTCTTTAAAAAAAAAGAAAAGAAAACCTCATGTGTGTTTATAAATGCCACGTATGTGTGGATGCCTACAGAGGCCAGAAGATGCTGCTGGGTCCTGTGTTGTGAGGCCCTCCGTGTGAGCTCTGGGCACTGCCTTCAGGCCTTAAGCAAGAGCAGCAAGCACTCACTCTGAAGTGCTAAGCCATCTCTCCACCTCCAAGATTCCATTTGTAACTCATTTTAAGAATTTGTATTTTGAAATAATTGGGGGCGGGGGTAGACATATTTTGAGGCAGATTCTTATGTTGTCCAGACTGGCCTCAAACTTACTATGTAGCTGATACTGACCTTAAAGTCATAATACTTTTGCCTACACATCCTAAGTGCTTGGATTACAGGCACGTGCCACAGTACACGGCATAATTTAGTTTGTTTGTTTGTTTTTTTTTTTTTTTTCCTTTTGAGTAGGGTCTCACTGTGTAGCCCTGACTGGCCTGGAATTCACTCTGGAGACCAGGCTCCCTTGAGCTCACAGAGCTCTGCTTCTGCTTCCAGAGCACTGGGCCTGAAGGTGTGCACCCCCATGCCCTGCCTCATAACTTGGCTTTGATCTGTTGTGTGACCAGTACAGACAAGTGCATACTCTCTACCCTCATCTACTGGCTGTCAGTAACTCAACTACCCTCTCTTTAGTACTCCCGATTTTATTAGTCTCCAGAGTCTGACTTAAATTGTTTGTGACAGGATCTTGGCCTCAAACTGATGGCAGTATCTGACTTCAGCTTCTTCTTTTTTTCATAAATATTATATTGATTCTTTGTTAATTTCACACCATGTACCTCAATCCCAGCCATTTCCCAGTCCGTCCATCTCTCCGCTCTTGTAACTTCTCCCTCAAATTAAAATTATTAATAATAATAATTTAAATTTTTTGCCATTGAGGACATCTTATGGGGACTCTAGGTGAGAGAAGCATGGGAGAATGGAAAAATAGAAGGATCCAGAGGGTCCTAGAAACCTACAAGAAGAACATTATGATGGGAAGATCTGGGCCCAGGGGTTCTGCTCAAACTATGGCACCAGCCAAGGACAATACATGCAGTAAACTTCAAACCCCTACCCAGATCTAGCCGATGGACAGGACATTCTCCACAGTTGAGTGGAGAGTGGGGACTGGCTTTCACACGAACTCTGGTGCCTCATATTTGACCATGTCCCCTGGATGGGGAGGCCTAGTGGCACTCAGAGGAAGGATAGCAGGCTACCAAAAAGAGGCTTGATACCCTATGAGAATATACAGGGGGAGGAGGTCCTCCTCAGTCACAGTCATAGGGGAGGGGAGTAAGGGGAAAATGGGAGGGAGGGAGGGAGGAATGGGAAGATACAAGGGATGGGATAACCATTGAGATGTAATATGAATAAATTAATAAAATTTAAAAAAATCTTGCCATAGAAGGTGGGATGTGTCACAGCGTGGTCCACAGTATGTATACCTATTTGCCCAAACAGCTTTACTTGCAGATGTCCATTTCAGTAAGTCATTGGTCTGGTTTGAGGGTCTGGGCCTGCATGGTAGCTGAGGTGATGAGCCCACCAGTTCTCCTGGACCCACACCACCAGGCCAGCTTCTACTTCAGTTTCTTAAGTGTTAGGACTATATAGATTACATGTGTTAATGAACCACTAAGTGTACCAGTTTGTTTTAAAGAACAATGACTAGATTCACATGTTCTATATTTTTAAAAGATGCCTAGTGGAAAGCATCTATTTATCTATTTCTTGATATCCAGTGTCCTTTCCTATAGCCAGCCCATAGTACTGGTTTCTTCTATAATCTTCTGGAAATATCTTAACTTACATAAACATATGTATGGGATGTTTATTTCTTACCTCCTGTTTTAATTTTTATTATTTATTCTTAATTTATATTTTCTTTTGGTTTTTCTTTTTTTTTTTTTTTTTTCGAGACAGGGTCTCTGTGTTAGCCTAGGCTGTCCTGGACTCGCTTTGTAGACCAGGCTGGCCTCAAACTCATAGTGATCTGCCTGCCTCTGCCTCCCGAGTGCTGGGATTAAAGGCGTGCGCCACCACGTCCAGCTTTTGGTTTTGTTTTTCAAGACAGGGTTTCTCTGTGTAACAGAGCCCTGGCTGTCCTGGGTTTTTCTTTGTAGACCAGGCTTGCCTCGAACTTCACAGAGCCCTGTGTCTGCCTCCCAAAATCTGGAATTAAAGGTGTGTACCCACCAAACCCAGCTTCCTCCTGGCTTTTTTTTTTTTTTTTTTAACCTTTTTTTCCCTAGTAATTTTACGATTTTAATTAAAGTATAATAATATTGTTGCCCCTTCCCTTTTCTCCCTCCAGCTTTTCCTATGTCCTCTCCCTCCAACCCCTTCCATATTCTCTCAGATTCATGGTCTCTTTTTTTGTTATTATTGTTGCATGTGTGTGTGTGTGTGTGTGTGTGTGTGTGTGTGTGTGTGTGTGTATAAATTAAATCCTGCTAAGCCTATTAGTTACTGTTCTTCACTTTGCTTTTCTCACTTAATGGTGTATTTTAGTGTTTCCTATCAGTATGTGAAAAGTTTCATCTTTCTTTTTAATGACTAATATTCTGTATATGTTTGAGAAGATGCTTGACATGACTCATCATCAGGGAAATGCATTTCAGGACTTCTATGAATTATCTCCTCACATTCATGTCTGCTGTCAAGAATCAGAAAATAACGAGTTTTCGCAAGGATATGGAGAAATTGGGACCCCTGTGCGCTTTTGGGAATGTAAAATGGTGGTGTCACTGTAGTCGACAGTATTAAAATTCCTCAGAAATTTCAGAATCAAATTGCTGTGTGGTCCAGCTATAATAGTTCTGGATATACCAAAAGACGTGCACACTGACTTATAGAGAGATGCTTATATTTTCATAGCAATGTTGTTCATAGGAACTATAGAGTAGGAACAGCCCATTTGTCCAGTGATGAATAGGGTAAACAAATAGTTGCAGGTATATGCACATCAAAGGATATTGTCAAACCTTAGAGAGGAAGGACATTCCAGCACATGCTAAACACAGAAGAAATTTGAGGTTTAAGGCTAAGTGAAATAATCCAGTCACAAAAAGAGATAAACTGTATGAGTTTAGTATCAAGAGGTATTGTAAATAGTAAAATTCATAGAAATAGAAAATACCAGGTACTAGAAAGATACTTAAATAAGTGCAGTGACTGTTTAATACTGTTATCCTTTGCTAAATAAAGCCTTTGAAAGCCCACGTTAGCAGTGGTGGGACTTAACACTCTAAGACTATACATATAAAATGATTAAGATAGTTGCTGTGTCCTTGTATGCCTTCCAGTGACTTGGCCCTGTCTGGGTCTTGAGCTAGTGTACACACAGACAGATACATGGTTACAGAAATAGCTGGAGTTGGCTGAACTGGGCTCTCTGATGATGAAACCACAGCCCCCAGGAAGCTCAGCATGTTTATTATATACAGTTGAACCCAAGGGTTTATTGTGTACACTTGAACAAGGAGGAAGAATTATTATACATGGATGAACTGGAAGCAGAATTTATGGTGTGCAGCTAGTTCAAGGAGAGATACAGGCTTGGGCAATCTTGGTAGGCACAGTATCTATTGGGAGCACTCTTCAGGCTAGACTGTTGGCAGAAAGAAAGTTGTGGAGTTTTCCACACACACTGTCAGCATTCACATTAGGACCAGGAGACAAGGCTTTTCATTTCTCTGAGCCTTGCCCTAGGAAGGCTTTGCCCTTTCCCCATGGATCTGAGGCTTTGGGCTCCTTGGCATGTCTGTGTCCATGTCAGCAGCACATACTCACAACGTTACTCACTTGGGGCTTCCTTCATTCTACACAGTAAGTTTTATGTTTTGTATATCTTACCACAATTAAATGTAAAAAAGAAATTGGACTGTTTTTCATAATTATATGATCAGTCCTGTACAGACAAATCATTTAGGTTTTTTTCCTCTTCTTGCTATTTCAGAAAATATCATAATCAGTAATCTTTGAGATCTTTATAACCTATTAGAACTTTGTAGAAATAAGTCATGTAGAAATATGTTATATATTGTCATTCTTTCAGGGGTCAAGTCCTTCCTGCTCACACACTTCTGAACACAGTAGATGTTGAACTTATCTATGAAGGAATCAAATATGTACTTAAGGTATGCAACCTCCACAAAGTCTACCCCTTAGTTTCTATTTTCTCTCTCTCTTTTTTTTTTTAAGTAGTTTTCTTAGGTTGAGAGACAGAGGAATGTTTGCTTTTGTTTATGGATTCGAATATTACAGTCATTATTTGTGTCAGCATCAGGAATCAATATTTACCAATTCTATGAAAATCTATTTGGTTATTTCTCACCTTGACATACTTCCAAGAGATTATGCAGAAGCTGGCAGCTGCTGGAACAGAGAAGAACAACTGAGGTTACCCTGTTTGCTTGTAATAGGACTGTCGCCAGCCAGAGACACGAGTGTAGCAGGCACTAGTGCCCTCTCTCTCTTCCTGACAGATCTTAACCTGTATCTTTAAACACTGCAGTTGTGTTTGAGGCTGTGTTTGGAAGGGATCACTAGCTTGTTTTTCTGGCTCTTGTTTACTGCAGGTGACTCGACAGTCTCCCAACTCCTATGTGGTAATAATGAACGGCTCGTGTGTGGAAGTCGATGTGCATCGGCTGAGTGATGGCGGCCTGCTTCTGTCCTATGATGGCAGCAGTTACACCACCTACATGAAGGAGGAAGTGGACAGGTGAGTGACTGTGGTCCAGCTGTTGGCCGTTATATTGAGTTTTCCTCTTACTATTCATTAGCTCTTGCGATTTTCACAGGTCTTTCTATTGGTATACTGATATATACTTAAAAATTTAAGAGTGCAGAAGTGTTTGTAATTGTAAACATGTTTCCAGCTGGGCGTTGCGTTCAGTGCCTGTAGTTTCAGCTACCCAGGCTGGGGTAGGAGCCAGCAGGAAGACCTCACTTGAGCCTAGGAGTTCAAGGCCACCATACACAACTCAGTGAATTCTATCTCTTAACAAAAGAAAACATATTTCCCTACCACTCCAGTGTGGTGGACAATGAAAAATAGTTTCTCCTTGAAATAAGCTAATACACATTTACTAGAATTTATATAATGCACGTATGAACTGCATAAAGGTGATTACTATTTTTTCCTTCAAATATATCTACAATTAAATATTTTTTAAATACTATTTGCATTAAATAAATAAATATTTACTTATTTTTATGTGTGCCTGAGTATATGTATGTGCACTGTGTGTTCAGGAGCCAGCAGCATTCAGAAGAGGGAGTTGGGTCTCCTAGAACTGGAGTTTCATGTAGTTGCGAGTCACCATATGAATGCTGGGAATTTAACTCCAGACCTTTGCAAGAGCAGCAGGTGTTCTTTTTTTTTTTTTTTAATTATTATTATTTATTTATTATGTATACAGTATTCTTCCCGGGTGTATGCCTACACACCAGAAGAGGGCACTAGATCTCATTTTAGATGGTTGTGAGCCACCATGTGGTTGCTGGGAATTGAACTCAGGACCTTTGGAAGAGCAGACAGTGCTCTTAACCTCTGAGCCCTCTCTTCAGCCCCGCAGCAAGTGTTTTTATCCACTGGGCCATCTCCCCTTCCCAGTCTCATAGCTCATCTTGCTGTGTAGAGGTGACCTTGAATTTCTTTCCACCCCCTGAATGCTGAGGTTATCAATATAGATCACCACATCTGATTTATGTGCTGCTGAAGATTAAACTCAGAGCTTCATGCCTGCTAGACAAGCACTGTACCAACTGAAGTACATTCTCAGCTCCCTCCTTCCCTCTCTCCGTCCCCCCCCCCCCCATATACCACACTGGTCATACTACTTTGAGAACCAATTCACTTGAATTGCTTAAAAATATTGCTTACAGGGGGCTGGAGAGATGGCTCAGAGTTTAAGTGCACTGACTGTTCTTCCAGAGGTCCTGAGTGCAATTTCCAGCAACCACGTGGTGGCTCACAACAGCTACAATGTGATCTGATGCCCTCTTCTGGCCTGCAGGTGTCCATGCAGGCAGAGCACTGTTTACATAATAAATGAATCTTAAAAAAAAGAGAAAAAAACCCACAAAACATTGCTTACAACACAGTTATTGTTCCACAAATAGCTGAGCTCGGTATTTCATGCCTGTAACTCGACCATTTACGAGGCTGAAGAGGACTGAGACCAGATTGGGTGATATAGTGAGGTCATTTTGGAGATAGAGAAATAGAGAGGAGAGAAAGAAGGAAAGAGGGGGTATTATTATATCATTACCGTTGCATTTTTTGATATAGATATCTATTGTTTTTTAAATGGTTATATTGTATCTCAGTATGTGAATATATCACTTATTCAATCCCACTTTTAACTGAAGATTGTTAGTAAAAGTGTAAATAAGGACCAGCAAGATAATAAGGCCACTGCTGCCAAGCCTCACACCCAAGTTTGATCGCTGAGGCTCACATGGTAGAAGGAGAGAATCCCCTCCTGCAAGTTGCACATGCCCACACATAGTACAATTACGTGAAGCTAAATAAACAAATAGGTAATTTTAAAAGTATAAGCAAAGATGCAGTGAATGCCTTGTTTGTATGTCTGCACTGTATGTATGATAATATTTTCTGTGCTTTGTGTTTGTTTTGTTGTTTTTAAGACTTGTTTTGCTTTGTAACCTGAGTGGTTTATTGGGTTGCCTGCTCTGCTTACTTTCTAGATACCGAATCACAATTGGCAATAAAACCTGTGTGTTTGAGAAGGAAAATGACCCATCTGTAATGCGCTCACCATCTGCTGGGAAGCTAATCCAATATATTGTGGAAGACGGAGGCCATGTGTTTGCTGGCCAGTGCTACGCGGAGATTGAGGTCAAGGAGGGGAAAAGGCTCTTGGGTCACGGGAGGGAAGGTAGGTGGGTGGGGAGAGCCTAGGACTGAAAATAACAGAAAAGAAGAACATTGTGAACCTTATGACTTTCAAATCAAACAAAAAGCTCAGCATTTTCCCTTCACAGGTGAAGAAACTTGAACATTAAAAATACAGTAGCAGCAGTAGTAAGTGATAGGCATTAGGCTAGCTGTCGGTACACAGAGAAAATACGATGGGCAGTGTGGGGCACAGAGCAGGAAGTGCGGTGAACAAGAACAAGAAAGTTACCTAACCCTAACTGAGAGGCATGTGAGGGAAGGAAGGACATCCTAGAAGAAGAGACGTTCGCTCGGGTTTACCTTGAAAAGATAGAAAGCTAGGTTAGGCGCATATGGGCAGGAGACTCTAACCCTGAGGTACAGAAACAGGACTGTGTGCCGTGTTAGAATTGACTGGAGATAGATTAAGGTTTGCTGTGAGTGGCAGGTGAAAGGTGCTGTAGAAGGAGATGAAGGCCTTGAAGGAGCTACACTAAGATCATCATGAAGCCCTAGGGTATCCACTGAAGGATTTTAAGTGGAAAAATGATATGATGAGATTTCGACTTCAGAGTGATGTTTGGGTGCCTTATTGGAGGTAAATACCATGATGGGACATCTCATAGTAGGCTTTTAAAACGGTGCTCGCCTTGCGTGGTGGCCCACGCCTTCAATCCCAGCATTCTGTAGGGAGAGGCAGGCAGATCTTTGACTTCAAGGACAGCCTGGTTGACCTCTCGAGTTCCAGGACAACCAGGATTTCACAGAGAAACCCTGTCTCAAGAAAAATAAAGTACTCTAAGTCTGAAATGGGGAAGGCCTAGTACAAAGACAATGCAAGAGAAGATGTTTGTGAGAGATTTAGAAGACGTACTTGCTGGCTGGTGATTGGTAGGTAAAGGAAGTGTGTGGAAAAGGCTGCTATCATGAGGACAGGGTGTCCATCATTTCTAAATATAAGATAGGTAAATTCACAAACAGTAGCAAAAGGTATTTAAAAGTTAGAAAAGTGCCGGATGTGGTGGTGCCAGCACTTGGTAGGCAGAAGGGCCAGGAGATCAGGGTCATCCTCGACTACATAACAAGCTCACTTAGCTGCACAGGCACCTTTGGGCTTAACAAACCATGAAAACAGACAAAACCCCAAAACAAGACAGGAACCATTAGGATCTGTTATTAACCCTCAGATACAGTTCTGAGGAATTTACCAATTGCCTTGGTACTTCAGGGGAGACTTGGATAGATTCCCATCTTAGGGGCTAAATTACATGTATTCCACCTGAGATGTTGAGGGGAAACTGACCTTCAGACTGCATGCACACAAAGGGAGATGAGGCTCTAACTTACATATTCATTATAGGTAATGAAGATGGTGATGACTTTAACAGCCGTAGAATCTGGCTGCATCCATTATGTCAAGCGACCTGGAGCAGCATTGGACCCTGGTTGTGTGATAGCCAAAATGCAGCTGGACAATCCCAGTAAAGTCCAACAGGTGAGAAGGGAGGCTGTGAAACAGCCCTCCCTCCGAGAGCGGAAAGACACGGAGGCTTGGAGGAGCTTGATTTGCTAGTTCCCTGTCCTCTCTCACCTTTCCTTTCCCTCTGTTCCTCCTTTTGTGTGTGTGTGTGTGTGTGTGTGTGTGTGCTGTCTGCATGTCTGTGTGTCAGAGGAGGGCATTGGCTGTCCTGCTGTATCACTCTCCCCCTTACTCCCTGGAGACAAGGTTTTCTCATTGACCCTGGAGCTAGGCTGGCAGGCCGCAAGCCCTAGTCCTGCTTCTGACGCTGGGTCCTGGGGATGTGAACTCAGCAAGTGGGTAAGCACTTAGCCATGGAGCCGTCTCACAACACACTGTCCTTTCTTTTCATATTGCATTCCTGATCTTCCTGCCTCTATCTAAATTTTGGGATTTTAAGTATGTGCCACCATAGTTAACTTCCTGTAGCTTTTTCTTAATCATTTTTTTTCCTTCCTGATTATATGCCATGTATTTGTGCCTGTAGTATTGTGAACTAGAGCTTCAATTAGCCAATCTAAAACTGAAATTCTGTTATCTTCTTAAAGTGTTTCTTCCACTGACTTCTAAGTAGGTGTGTGTCAGAGAGATGTCTCAGTTTTGATGGTGACTGAATGCAGTGGTATTTGTGCCCAGAGTAAAAGGTAATGAGCAAGGATCTCTCGTTGTGATCCGCAGGCTGAGCTTCATACGGGTAGTCTGCCACAGATCCAGAGCACAGCTCTCAGAGGTGAGAAGCTCCACCGGGTGTTCCACTATGTCCTGGACAACCTGGTCAACGTGATGAGTGGATACTGCCTCCCCGATCCCTTCTTCAGCAACAGGGTATGGATCACTCCCTCAGGGAAGGGACGTATGGGTGTGCTCATTCTCCAGAGTAGATTCAAGTCTCAGGAGGAATCTTTCTTTCTTTCTTTCTTTCTTTCTTTCTTTCTTTCTCTCTTTCTTTCTTTCTTTTTTTTTCCTTTTTGAGGCAGGGTTTCTCTGTTTTAGCCCTGGCTGTCCTGGAATTCACTCTGCAGACCAAGCTGTCTTCGAACTCACAGAGATCCACTTGCCTCTGCCTTCCAAATGTTGGGATTAAAGGAGTGTGCTACCACTGCCCAGCTCAGGAGGAATTTTTTTAGATTGATTTCCTCAACCTCCCTAACTTCCTGATTCCTCTTTAGGTGCTGGGGATCAAACTTGGGGCCTTACCGCTGAGCTACACCCTCACAACTTTTTCTCCTAAAAAAAAAAAATCTTCATAGGCTGAGGGTGTATCTCAGAAGTTTTTGTTTTGGTTTGGTTTTTTAAAGGAGAAAGAGTTGTTTGACCTGTAATCTTTTCGCCTTTCATTTTTGGACTTAAATTTTGTTTGTTTGTTTTTTGAGACAGGATTTCTCTGTGTAGCTCTGGCTGTCTTGAAATTCATAACTATGTAGACCAGGCTGTCCTTGAACTCATGCTCACAGATCTCTGTCTGCTTCTGCCTCTGCCTCCCAAGTGCTAGGATTAAAGGCGTGCACCACCATACCTGACTGAACTTGAAGTTTCGAGTCCTTGTTTCTTAGTTTTGTCATTTGCGTGGGATTATTCCTTTTTCAACTACAGACTGGGGCGGTGTTTGATGCTTATGTTGCAGCTTTAAAGTGAGCACTGGGGCTGGGGAGATAGTTCAGGGTTAACAGCCCTTGTTCCTCTTGAAGATGTATTCCCAGCACATCCGTAGCTCTCAGGCACTCTTGGCACTCTTTCACATAAAACAAGTAAATCTAAAGAAAGCGCTCTCACTGCAGCACAGTAGGTTCAGATAGCTGATTTTATTTTGGAAGTTGTGTTGACTTTGTATCCCATCTGATTCTGTCTTTCTGCTCAGGTAAAAGACTGGGTAGAACGATTGATGAAGACTCTCAGGGATCCCTCCCTGCCTCTTCTGGAGTTGCAGGATATTATGACCAGTGTTTCTGGCCGCATCCCCCTCAATGTGGAGAAGTCTATTAAGAAGGAAATGGCTCAGTACGCTAGCAACATCACGTCAGTCCTGTGCCAGTTTCCCAGCCAGCAGGTATTTATGGGGTAACACTGTCATTATTTTCCACTGGCTGCCCCTGGAGTTCATGCTCTAGGAGGCCTTGCCGTTTGGCTCCTCCCTGCTGTCTGTGGTTTTACCACTGTAAGCATTGAATCCTTTTCAAAATGGCCTCAGGATATAAGTCCAATAAGGAAATAGTGTATGTGATCTGTAAAATGCCTCATGCTATGTGAGGAAAGTATGCTTTGCCTGTATTCCATGTCACTTTGCATGCAGGGCAGGTCCCTAGTTAGAAATGGTTCTATAAGATTGACATGAAGGATATTGATAATCTGTTGGTCTGACACTTCCCGGTTACCTCAGCAGCATCCTTGCTCTTTACCCATAATGCATTGTTATATAGGGAGTAAAGGTGGGCAAGTAAGGGACCAGGAGTAAGGTGTGGATTTTGACCTTAGCTTTTGCCCACCACAGTCTCTGGGTAAATGGAGTTCCGGGATGTAGTCATTAGTCTATCTAGGAAAGGGTGAAAAGAATTAGAAACTGCTTGCTTACTTAGCAAGCTTCTAAACTTCTAGTACCTAGTACTGACAACATGTCAGAGACAGAGATTGTCATGTTATAACCAGAAGACTCTTTGGTAGCAGTGCTTATGCAGAAGAGTGTGTGTTGGGTCCCTTCAGCAAGAGGGGCTTCATTTTTCTTATTTCTCTTGCCTTAGATTGCCAACATTCTTGATAGTCATGCAGCTACGCTGAACCGGAAATCTGAGCGGGAAGTCTTCTTCATGAACACTCAGAGCATTGTCCAACTGGTGCAGAGGTAGTCACGTGGGTCTCCAGACTGCCATGCCTTCTTTGCTGTCAGTTGGGCATAAAGATTTACTTCAAGTCTGACTTTAAGAGAGAAGAAATAACTTTTCTCAGAAAGTGCCTTGCTCTTTTTACTGTCTTATAACTGTGACCTAACTCGTTCATTATTTCTGCTGTTTTTGTATTATCTTGTCAGTTATGGTCCCCTAAACCTGGGTTGTTTTTGTTTGTTTTTATTTTTCTATTTTGATGAAGATCCTAATTTTTCCTCTATGGTAGACTTCAACATGACATTTATTCTTTCTATTTTGTGGACCCAGGCATTGGACACAAAGCTCTCCAGAGCATTTTCCACTGTAAGATACTTAGACTTTCCAGAAGTCCCTTAGCCATTTCAAGCATGACGTTAACTTGTCTTTTCTGTGGTAGGAGCTGAGTCAGGGTGTCACTGGATCAGGACGTGAAGTCTGGGGAGGGGCTGCGGGCTGCTTTTATTTCCCTTTATAAAAGATTTCTTCTGTACTCAAATTACTTTTCAGCTTAGAATGGAAATTAATGAGTTGGGTTGATTGAATTATCAGCCTGAAAACACAAGCTCCAAGCCTGCCCTAAGTGCAAACAGAAGGCACTTCAGGGGAAAGTCTAGAAAGTAAATTTGGCCTCTGGGCTTGTTCATTAGTGTTGTTCTGTCACATGTCACAGGTACCGAAGTGGCATCCGTGGCCACATGAAGGCTGTGGTGATGGACCTGCTCCGACAGTACCTGCGAGTAGAGACACAGTTTCAGAATGGTAAGCTTCACCCTGAGCACTGTGTAAGGAGCCTGCAGTTCCGTCTAAAGTACCGTGTAAGAGCTAAGGCTGCTACCAACACTCCCCACTAAGGAACTTCCTTCTCTCAGTACTGCCCCTTAAAACTAAACCCTCCATACCTCACCAGCATAAACAAGAACACTAACAAAACATGGCTTGGTGAACCTGGATCGTCAGTGTGCTTCTGAGGAAGGGTTGAGATAATTGTTCTCTGAGATTAGCACTTCCTGCTGACATCTTCCTGACCTTGTGCAGTGAGAGTTGGTTGAACCATGAGCAGCCTGAAGTGGAAATTCCCTGTCTGAAGAGCTTCCCTCTCAGCAGCTAATCCAAGGCTTGAACACAGGCATATGGGAAGAGCTCAGAATCTCTGCTGCCTTTTAGTGTGTCGTTTAGGTGGACTTTATCCCTGGCTTTCTCTGAAGTGCCTCACTAAATGATGGCTAGTCTTCAAGAGTCAAACACCTTGGTTAAGATTTTAAAGCTGCATACTGCCCTTTATGGCGTCCTGCCACAAGATGGCAGTGTAGCACCAGAAAATTTGAAATAGCACCTGATATTCTCTCTTCCTCTTTTGTACTCACTTTTGCATTGTTTAAAAGATGCCTCTGCCCTTCATGACCAGTTAAATTCCCCAAGTAGATATTATCAGGCTAAGCCAAGTTGGTTTTATGCCAACGAAAGCCAAGTTGATGAATTTAGGGGCAGTCAGTGATAGAATGTATCATGTATTAGTAGACCAAGAAAGAATGGACAGGGCTATCATCTCTAGATAGTGGGGAAAATTGGACAAAGTTCAGTATAGAATGAAATGATATTTTTTCCAGTTGGTGTGTCCCCACTTCTATTCCTGTGCTGGGGACAAAAGTCACTAAGCTACATCCTTACCCCTGAAATGGAACTTTTTAAATTTGTTAAGTGGACCCACAAACATTTCACATGACTTGTCATTCATCATGGCAAGATGTTCAAAACATCCACTTTAGGACAAAGACACTGATGTCACTGTGTCCACTCAGCATCATGCTGGATGTCCTTGCTCTTTCAGTAAGATGAGAAAAGGATTTAAGAAATCCTAGAGCACAATGGCTTTCCTCTAAATCCCAGGACTTGAGAGATGGAGACAATGGGGTATCAGGAGTTCAAGGCCAGCCTCGGCTACATGAGATCCTGTCTCCAAAATAAGTTAAGATCAGCCTCCAAGAGATTCAGTGTCTTCTTGGGAGGCTCAAAGAATCCCCAGATTTATTACTAAATTATTTAAAACCAAAGAAAATTTCTAAGTACAAAGGTCAAATATGCAGGGCTTAGTAGTGAGTATCTTCGTTTGCAAGGCAGGCTTTGACGAAAGAAAGAAAGAAAGAAGGAAAAGAAAGAAAGAAAGAAATCAAACATATAATATTCAGTTGCAGCTGGGTGTTGCAGGTTCCAGACTAGAGCACTTGTCTGTCATGCTTGAGGTCCTCAGTTCAATCCTCAACACTGCAGAAAGGTTCTTCTTTGTTTTGGTTTTGTTTGTTTTGGTTTTCAAGACAGGGTTTCTCTGTGTAGCCTTGGCTGTCCTGAACTTGATTTGTAGACCAGGCTGGCCTTGAACTCACAGAGATCTACCTGCTTCTGCCACCCAAGTGCTGGGATTAAAGGTATGTGCTACCACCACCACCTGGTCAAAAAGGTTTCTTTTTAAAAAAATTATTTACTTATTTACTTTTGAGACAGGGTCTCATTCCATAGCTCTGGCCTGCCTACTATTCTCTATGTAGAGCAGGCTGGTTTTGGATTCACAGAAGATCCGTCTGCCTCTGCCTCCCAAGAGTTGGGATTCAAGACATGTGCACCCAACCCTGCCAGGAATGAATTCTTTACAGTAATTGTTTAGAAAAACAGTTTTGAAAAATTTACCACTTAAAATCTCAATTAAAACCCAGAAAATATAAAGGCACAAGTACAATAAAAATGTGCAGTCCTCTTCTGGAGGAAATTCTAATGAGTGAATAATAGTAAAGACCATCTAGGTCAACAAGAGCAGACACTGCTACAAAATCCACGCTCCCTAAATTCACTTGTCAATTTGTTGACATTCCAATAAGCACCTTTTAGGGATATTTGTGAAACTTTTCAAGCTAATTCTAAAATGTACTCAAATCCTGGCAATAACCAAGATATTTGCAAACTAGGTATAGCTATAATCCCAGCATTCAGACAACAGAGACAGCAGGATTACAGTCTGGTCTACACAGCAAGCTCTAGGGCTACACTTCGTGAGACCGTGTTTCAAACAATAGCAATGTGTACTTCTAAAGAAATAGAAGGTAAAAATAATTGCCAGATGAGATACCAAGATTTACTATCAAGTCATGTTAATTAAGCAGCTGTAACATTTGTGAAAGGACAGAGTTACAGATGAAAGAAGAAACATAGTTACGCAGAAGCAGATCCCAGTGCACGTGTTCATTCCATGGTAGAGCAGGCATTGTGATCATGAGGGAAAAGATGAGCATCAACAAACAATACCAAGTTGATAAGCCAGTCATCAAAGCTTATTCCATACCCTCAAAGCCAATTTCAAGTGAACTAAAGACTTAAACATTTATCAAAGAGGCAAAGTTATGAAATTTTTGGATGTCCTCATGACCTCGAGATACAGAAGAGTTTATCATGCTACAAACAGGAAGTGATTCTGTCTGCTCAGGAACTTTGTTCGTCCCATGTTCTGTTGAGAAATTAAGAACACAGGCCGCAAAGTATGAGGAGCTGTTTATAAAATTTAAACCACCGCAGCATTGTACTAGTATGTAAAAGGCAGTCAAACAAAAAAATGGGCAAAAGAGAGAAAAAGATATTTCACAGAAGAAGAAGCACAAATAATCTATAAACTTCAAGAAAATGCTTGGTTCCCTTACCAATTACAGAAATAGGAGCTTAAATCACAGATTTTACAATCACATTATCATCTTCTTCTGCCCCTGGGAGTGGAAGTGCAAACAACATGATTATTTCAGAAAACAGCATGTCCATATTTAATAAGTCTTTCATAACGTTGAGTTTTTATTTATGTTCTTTAGCCTAGTTATCTTACTCCAAGATACAAGGTGTGTTTTGTATCACTAGCGTTTATAATGGGAAAAAAACAGGGGAAACCCTCTAATTATATACAAATAGAATGGCTTTTTGAATTTTAGGATTTCCTACAGTGGAATATTGTGTAGCACTGAAAATAGATGATTTATAGGGATACATATAAGCAAATGAATCAATACATAGTGTTTCTATTTTTTTTTAATCAAGTTCAAAACCAGGAAAACATAAGCTAGATATATTGACAAAAAATGTAAAGAAAGCAAAATAATTATTAATATAAAGTCAGCTTAGAAATTGTTTCTGAAGAATCCATAGCAGATCACTTGGGAGATTGAGGCAGGAAGATTACCAAATTCAAGACCAGCATTGGACCAAATACTGAGAATTTAAAAAGGGAGTTAGGAGATTATGACTGGAGAGATGGTTCATCAGTAAGAGCCCTTACTACAGAGCTCACAATCATCTGTAATTCCAGGTCCAGAGGATCTCATACCTCTCTGTCCATGCTGAGCTCCTGCATCCATGTGGTGCTTAAGTACATACGATAAAATGAAATTTTGTTCTTGGTTTTTTTTCTTGTTTTGTTTTTTGTTTGTTTTTTTTTTTCTCTTGTTGTGTTCTGGATTTTCAAGACAGTGTTTCTCTGTGTAGCCTTAGCTGTCCTGCAACTGGCTCTCTAGACCAGGCTGGCCTTGAACTCTAGAATCTGCCTGCCTCTGCCTCCCAAGGCCTAGGATTAAACATGAATGCCACCACTGCCTGGCTAAATTAATTTTCTTTTGAAATTCTCTTCCTTCTTCCTTCCTTTCCTTCTTTCTTTTTTAAGCTGAGCATGGGAGTGCATACCTGTAATGTCAGTACTTGGAAGGCTGAGGTAGCACGATCCTGAAAAGTTTTCTTTGTTTTTTTGTTTGTTTGTTTCTTTTTTCCCCTAAGTATATAAAAATTGAAATGGCACATGGGTATTTATTCATTGCAAGTTTTAGTATATATTTTATATATTTAACTTTTCTTCTGGGCTGGAGAAATGGCTTATAAAAAGTAAGTGTTTAAAAAGAAAAATACGCTATAGAGAGTTGGCCCAGTGGTTAATAAGCACACTGGCTGCTCTTCCAGAGGAGCTAGGCTCAATTCCTAGCACTCACGTGATAGCTCACAACCATTTGTAGTTCCAGTTTCCCAAGATCTGATGTCCTCTTCTGGCATCTGATGGCATTGCATGCATGTGGTGTACAAACACATGCAGTCAAAATACCCATACATATAAAATAAGTTTTTAAGAGATTTATTTTTATTTTATAAAATAAATAATGTGTGCCTGAATGTATGTTTGTGCACCATATCATATACCTTCCTGATGCCTGAGGAGGTGAGAAGAGGTTATCCTATTATACCTCATGGAGTTGGAGTTACAAGTGGTTGTGACCGGACATGAAGGTGCAGCTAGGAATGAAACCCAGGCCTGCTGGAAGAGCAGCCACGGTGCTAAACCATTGGGCCGTCTTCCCACTTCTTTTGTCTGTCACAATTGGTAGTTATTTTTAAAGTGACTGCTTGTGATTGCTTTGTTTTCGTTTTGTTGCTGTGCTCCCTCACCTTGAGTAAACATGCTCTTTTTCATTTCCCCTACTCTTAATAATGACTGTTGCCTAGATGTATTTCTTTTATCACTGCAAAGCTGAGTCTCAGTAGGGGAAATACAGGGCAACTGTTTTTTTAAATGCAGTGCTGGAGATCAAACATGCTAGATGCGTGCTCTACCATCCAGCTACATCTTTAGCCTAAGGGGAACCAGTTTTTAACATTTTCCATTTTATCAAAATTGGATCTTTTCTTAGATTGGCTGTTTTCTAGCTAGTATATTCTAGTGTTTTCCCAAACATACTAGTTTCATTTTGAAAAATACTATCTATGTTAATTTCTGATACTTAAAACAGGGAAGATAGGGTTGCCCTGGTCAAATGTTATTCTACAAAAACACAGTGACACATTTTAAACACCGCTGTTTTAGTTTGTAATTTAACATAGAATCTGAATGGGTTACTAATCCTTTCATATTTTTGTGATTTCATAAAATTCTGGCCCACAAAATTGCAAATACTAATTTTTCCCATACTTGGAAATTTAATCTGTAGCCAAGCTATTTTCTAAAGACCCATGTATCACTTATGTTCCATCATAGATGCACTGTAGTATGCCAGAGGCTTGTTTCTGTTGCAGAACACAGCTTTCCTACTCAGCATTAACCTGCCTCTGGTGCCTTACAGAAGTCCAGCAAGCATGCAGAACTGTACTTCCTATAGCTTTTGTACATGTGAGGCTCCCTGTCACGCATGCAGGATTTGGAATTTCTGGGCATTGCTTGCTTTTTCCTGGACTTACAGTGGAAATATTGATTGTCAATATAGCAGACATACTTATGCATATTTATAAGTTTCATTTCTTGAGCTAAAACAGTTCTTAGCAGTTAGGGTGGAACGTCTCAATAGGTCACAGGTGAAACCAAAAACTCAAACATCTCAAAGGTCCTTAGGATTAATGGTTTCAAAGTTAATTTGTTAATGCATTGTATGTGTGTGGCCCACATGTATGCATGTTCCTCTGTGTGGGAGTGTTTACCTGTCCAGGTATGCTGGTCAGAAATGCCATTTACTTCTTTGGATCCATAGTCTGTCTTGCCTGAAACTCACAATTAAGTTAAGTTGGCTAGCCAGTGAGTCCCAGAGGTCCTCTGTGTCCGCCTTGCCAGCTCTGGGATCACAAACATGTTCTGTAGGTCCTCAGGGTCATACTCGGGAACTGGTGCTTGTGAGGTAAGCACTGCACCTACTGAGCATCTTCCCAGCCCTTGACGTTTATTCTTAATCAGCAGAACCTTCTTTTTTATGGAAATCATCCCGGGAGAACAAATAAAATTCTGAAGGAAAAAAAGTGGGATTTGAGTTACACCATTTCCACCTTATTTTAAAAGCATATCCCTGTTCCTTTTAAATTTTTAAATAAAATTAAGAGCCAGAGAGGTCAAGTGATCGCCATGGTGAATTGGTGGTAAAGCTAGACCTTGAACTCAGGTCTGTACATGGGTTCTCTTGACTCCTGGTCTCGTGCCTTTTTCTTTTCCCCACATGCTAGCTCTGTCTAAATCATTCCAAAACAATCCTTTAGGTGTTTATTCTCACTGCTTATCATGTGTCTTACACGTATTAGGGAACAAGCAGTTAACATGTAAAGATGGGCTTCATGTATACATGGTGAGGACCAGTTTTCTTTACCACTTGCAGGCCACTACGACAAATGTGTATTCGCGCTTCGGGAAGAGAACAAAAGTGACATGAACACTGTACTGAACTACATCTTCTCCCACGCTCAGGTCACCAAAAAGAACCTTTTGGTCACAATGCTTATTGTGAGTATCGGGTTTGTTGTTTCTTTTGTTTCAGAACTTATGAGGGTGGTTGATGTTCTGCAGAATGTCTTTGTGTGTCTGTCTGTCTGTCTGTCTGTCTCAGAAGGAAAGGTGCTATTTTTTTATAATGATGGTAAATGAAGCTTAGGTTGCAGATGAGCAGTTGCTGGATCTGAAGCAGTGGAGGATAGGAAGGGTCTGTTCTGCATAGAGTGTGTACAGGAACCTAGCGCTCTTGGCTCTACTTAGAAATGCCTGGCTCTTTCCTGTTTCTGTCATCAATGTGACAGCAGCTCTCAAGTGCAGTTTCTTCTAACCAGCATACTGCTCCATTTTAACTCTTGGTTATATCAGCAACGCAACCACTGACTCTCCTGTCAGAAACTTATAAAAATGTGAGAAATTTAGTACTGTGCCTCCCCTGCCAAAAAAAAAAAGTAATTGAATTGTTGAGCATCTTTCTTTGGCCTTTCTTCTTTGATTTACATGAAGATCTATGCTCTTGTTGCAGTGAATCTGTTCTTTTGTCTCCCTATCTGATCAATAGAAGAATAGGTAGAAAGTGGGGGGAAGAGTAAAACTGGCAGCTGTGAATTGGACTGAGGTGCATTTGGCTCTGGGAAGAGTTTGCAGGGCTGAGGGGTTTCATGTTGACTCCAAGCTCTCCTTTCCTAGTTCTTCTGGCTGAGCTAGTTGCAGTGCTCAGAACAATAGGACTGCTTTTAGAGGCCCTTCTCGATGCTCCGGAAGGGCCTGCCACCTCTGAGCTCCCCTTTCCAGCCCTTTGTTGAGATGAACATTCATGGTACTCTTACTTCCATCCTTTCTTTATGGTTGGGAAAACCTCGTATAAATCTTTTTATATAATTCCCCAGAATGAAAGGAGATGGTCTTCCTCATGTCTCTGGTTGACAGCATTACCACTCACTCAGCCATCTGCCTCGCTGGTTGGCTCTGTTGGATATAACATTTTTTAGGTAGCCACTTTAAGAAACATGTCATTATAGGGAGAGTTCATTACCTTGGCTACCGTGGAATGGCTGCCTGGTGAGGAAACCAAGCCTATGAGAAGGGTGGAAATAAGTGCTGTTTAACTTTCCCATGAGGCAGCTTTCTGTAAAGAGGTGTATAATCTATAGCAACTTGCTATTTATTTTCCCTCAGAAATCCTACTTTCTCATTCAAATTTTAATGCAAGAATTGTTAATTCTCACTTGGAGGAAGTCAAGACTTTCTGGCAGAAAAGGGTAATGATTAGAAGGATCTGCCAATGTGGACCAAAATGGGACTGGAATTTGCCTTTATAGGAAGCTAATTATGGCAAATTTTTCATCTTATTATGATTACCTTTTTAAGAACTTAACACTTTTCTGTACTAAAAATAGACCAAAGCCTAGAATCCTTGGAGCAGCAGAAGAGTAATGATCGTCCAGGACTGTCGCTGGGTTTCTTAAATTCTAATTTGTAAGATATAGGGGCTTGGCTCGCTCCTTTTGCGGAGTGATTGTAAGTAACGCTTGCCTTAAGAATCTCATTATTGGAACACGGAGCCATATTTCCTCTGAGAATTCTGGAGTAGCTTTGAGCCGGGGCTGTTCATTTCTCAAGTAATCACGCTGGTGTGATGGAGAGAGAAAATGGCAGCTGTTCGGAGCTCAGGCCTTCAATTTTCTTCAGAGTCCAGTCACTCAAGTGTGTAATTACACGGGGGTGCTGCAGAGGCGTTGGGCCCTGTCAGAGAACTGGTTTGAGGCTTTGCTTGCTGCTTTTGCCAGTCAGGACAGGCAGAAGCCAATGGGACCCTGACTTGCTGCTATTTTACCCCCACCTTGTCATCCTGATTATTTCTTACCTGCATGGATAGTGCCCCAACTTTTCTTCCCAGCAGGCTGAGCTCCGGAGAAACTGCCATTCAGAGTGTCTGGTTTGGATGAGTAGCATGGAGGAGGTAGAGGCAGCTGGATTTACCCATTTTTTTACTTTAGTACCTTCACTTCTTTTTCTCCTCTTAAAAAAAAACAAAAAACAAACAAAAAAACAAAGCAAGAATCAGTATATCTATAGTCTTATGTATCAAATATCAATATCTTCACCTTGTCTTAAAGATTTTGAAATCAAGGAATTATTGGTGTGATTTGAGTCAGGGCCAGTTCACAGTGACTTATAGATAAAGGAAAGGCTCAGATGGTGCCCCTTTTCAATCCAGTATTTCTGAATGCCAGGCATCGTTTCCTTTTTGACAGCAGCCACCACTCCCCTCCCCCACATCTGCATTAATGATAGTAGCCTGTAAGAGTCATTTCAGTTGTTTAGGCTTCCTCTTTCTGCAGGTCTTACTGTCTATTACAGATGTCACTGGGACATGGTAGCATTTCAATTCCCCCAGCTTGTGTTCTCTTCTGGTCACCTTTCTTTGCTCACCTTGGTCTCCTGATTGATAGCTATGTGCCCAGCATTCCAATCAGTGCTTTCTAGAAGGAGGGATGTTGATGGTGTGCTTTGCTGAGCTAGATGATGACTTCTGGGCCTTTGAACCTAAAGGAGGGAATCACGAAATTCAAGTCCCTCCAGTGGAGAGGTGCTGTGGTCCTCTGCAGCTGTTAACAGATGTTGCATAGTGGTAACGTGCCCCAAGGACTGCTAAGTAAATTTCTGTTGAGTAGACTTCTGCACTGCTTTGCTTTTGTACACATGGATGTGTTTTCGTGAGTATGCTCTATGTGACTTGACTCAGGCGGAGCATCTAAAACGCAGACCAGTTTCTTATTCCTTTGTCACGACTGCATGTAGTCTACCCAGTGTGTAAGTAAAAAAAAAAAAATCTCAGAAACTTCATTTAGTAAATGTTCAGTTTTATTTCTTTTGCTCTGATAAAATGCCTGAACAAAAAGTAACTTAGGATAAAAAGAGCGTAATTTAGCTATCAATTTCAGGTTAAATTCCATTACTGTGGAGAAGTCAAGGAACTTAAAATAGCTAGACACATCACATCCACAGTCAGGAGCAGAGAGAAACAAATACGTGCATGCTCCTTTGCTTGCCAGTAGTCAGCTTGATTTCCCCATGTTTACACAGTTCAGGACACCCTGCTTAGGGAATGATGCCACCCACCATGGGCCTGGTCTTCCCACATTGACTAACCAAAGACGGTCCTTGACAGATATGCCCACAGGCAAGCCCTGTGTGGACAGCCCCTCACTAAGACATTCTTCCCAGGGAACTCTAGGATGTACCAGGTTGACACTTTAAGCTACCAATCACACTGAATAAAGATGCTATTAGCAATTGATTGATAAACGTACAGCGTCTTTGTCAGGAAGAAGTCTTACTCGGGTGAATGATAATTAGTAAATGTCTATATCCAAGGCCTTATTCCTTCTGAATTGCCTTTCTTGGAGCACCTAATGTCTAACATGCTAAGATCACATTGGACTCTGTTGGGCTTTTCTGTCAACTCGTTGTATAACCTTGGCCATCGATTGCTATTTTGAGCATATTTCTGCAAATGCAAAATATTCCTTAGCAGACATCTAGGATGAGAATAAAAGCAAGAAATAACTGCTATTCCATCTTGACCATAGATGATCAGTAGTTTTCACTTTGGTTTGCAGATTTCTGCAAATGACTTACAGTTAGCGAATTGGTTACTTAAATGAAATTTTTTTTCCCTCTGTTGGCTTTAGGGGTTCTTTGTGTGTTGTTTTGGAGACACATCTGCTGATGTGGTTACCCTCTAATGGCATTGTTACAAAAATTAACAGGATAGAGTGGTAATCTTGGACTGCCAGTTTCCCAATGAAAGCTTAGACAGTGTGTGTCTAGGGCCATTAAGCATCCTGCCGAATGTTGGCCCTTGGCATGAGTGGTTCTGCAGAACACTCATTGCTTCAGGATCTCAACACTGTCCGCATCAAGGCCAAAATAGTCCTGAAATTTACTGTACCACATAATTTATTAATGCTACTCTTTTTCCAAGTCTTAATGATGATAGTGAAAAAAGTAATATTTGAGGGGCTGGAGATGCTTAGTGGTAAGAGTGCTTGCTGCTCTTGCATAGGACCTAGGCTGGTTCCCAGCAGCCACTTATCAACTCATAACCATCTGTAACTGCAAATATTTGAATGGAAACATCTAAGTTAAGAGAAACTAATACACATAGAGTTCCATCCAAACTATATGATTTTGTTTCTGAGGAAGCCTGGTTTTATGCTGTGTCATGGAGAGCCCAGGAAGATTATCAGCTGTGTGAATGAATAATTACTTCTTGTTTTTTGTTTTTTCCCTAAATCTCCACATTCTCTTTCTCTGCCCCTTTACTGAACAGATGCTATTTCCCCCCTACCCTCTTTTCTCATTCCCTTTCTCTTACAATGAGAGGAAAGGTGACTCCATGTGTTTTGCTTTGTTTTGTTTTTAACTTAGAACATAATCTGTAGTCAAGTAAGAGGAAAGCTTAATTTTCCTCAAGTTAAACCTCGGTTGCTTTCTGAGAGCTTATTCACTGTCAAAAATTCTGTAGGTTGGAGAAATGACAGGCTTTCTTTCATTACGTTGGCTTTGGTGGCTGTTGGACCTTAGTCTAGTCATTTGCAAAGTTCATGAATTGTTATTTTACCCAGAGCACTTCTGTGGCTATGTAGACAGGAATGTGTCCACACATTATAGGGCGTTAGGAAAGAAGGGCTGAGATAGGGAAATCATCTCAGTCTTATGTGCTCTTAGGGTCTTGTCTCTTGTCCACAAAAGGTGAGGCTGAGTTGCAGTTTCCCTTCTTTGATTATGCCTGGGATGGGTGGGACTATGGGTTCAACAGCATCCTGGACTTATTTTTACTTCAATGTCAGCTTTTGTTTTATTCTCTCAGATGGATAAAAAAACAATATGTTTACTTCCTTAAATATAAATGATGGGTTTTGTGACTGTGGACAGCTGAAGTAAACCACTGGGTCACTTGTGGCTTGAGAGTCTAGTGTTAGAAATCATTTTCTCCTGTGATCTTGAGATGCCTTTTTCCTCGCATAATGGTGTTGACTAGTTAAAGTATTTGCATTGTGACTTGGAAAGCATTAGGGATTTTGGAAAAGGTCTTTTGGAAATGCATGTCTATCCCAAAGGTCAAAAGCAATTTTTTTCCTGTGTTTATTTTGGTTTTTAAAAAGACATTTAGATTTATTTTTATTTCATGTCTGTAAGTATATGAATATTTTTGTCTGTCTGCATGCCTGGTGTTCTCAGAGTCTAGAACTGCTGGAAACCAAACCTGGGTCCTCTGCAAAAGCAGCAAGTGTGCTTAACTGTTGAGCCATGCTCCAGGCCCTTGCTTTCATGTGTACTTCTGTGGTAAAGGTCTGCACAGGGATAAAGGGTGTCCCTGAGATGAGAAAAGGCAAGCATGGTACAGAAATCCTTCCAGAAATGGCTGCTGGCCAAGGGGGGAAGGAGACTGAAGAATGGAATGGCAGGCAGCCCTTGAGGTGCAGCTCAGTGTAGGGCCATTTTCTGTCCCCATTTCAGGTTCTGTCCACTGGAGTCCTTTATGATACAAGTTGATGTTTTCCTTTCCGCATTAACACTTAGGATCAGTTGTGTGGCCGGGACCCTACACTCACTGATGAGCTGCTAAATATCCTCACAGAGCTAACTCAACTCAGCAAGACCACCAATGCCAAAGTGGCACTGAGGGCTCGTCAGGTAAGAACCAGTTGTTGGTTATCTTGAAAGACTAATATTTTTCATAGTTCTAGACACAATGCACTTTCACAGAGGTCATGTAATGTTTTCATGTGATAAGGCTTTTTTTTAAGACAAGGGGCATAGCTAATGTTGGATTTCTCACATTACAAAATACTGGTATTATTCCCTATCTGCTCTGCTAGCCCTCACTGCAGTCATAAACCAGGGTCAGGTGGAGGAAAGGAAACTGAGGGAAGGAGATGAACTTCCCAAAGGGAGCTTAGAAGCAGATGAAAGTTACAAGTATATAGAAAACAATCAAGTGTGGAAAGCGGAAAGATAATGACAGGAATCTTAGGCACTGGCAGTCGGAACAGCCCCAGAGAAGTCCAGTTAGCGAACCCTGGAGGCCTCATTTCCATTCCAAAAGGTTTCTGCAGGGAGGCTGGGAGTCGGCACCCCCTTTGTGTTCTCATTGCACGGGCATTGACAAGGACACAGCATTTGAAGCTGCTCAGTGACCTTCTGCTTTCTCTACAATTGTATCCATGTCACTGAACTCCTCAGTTATTGAACCTCTCAGTGACCTGCTGAGGATATTCAGGTCCTACTGACTCCCTGTTTGTTTGTGACACTGCTTTTCCGTTCTGCCCCTCACATGCGTCAGTGGTAGCTCCTGATGCCTTCCCTTTGGTGCTGAGTACCTGGGGCTGTCAAAGCGGCTTTCCTCCCTTCTACTGCAAAGTTGAAGAAAGCTAGCTATACTGCAGGCACCTTCCCCACAGCTGCTCCCTGCCAGACCCGATTCCCAATTAACAGCTAGTCATGCAGTCCCCAGGACCAGCAGCTTTGCAAAGGTAAATCACATGCACTGATGGAACCTGATTGAAGCAGCTCGTTCTCCCTCCCCCTCCCCTATGTCCAGGGTGCAAATCACAGTGCAACCAAGGTTCAGTGTTTGGTAGCACTGACTTTATGCTACAGGACCTAGGAGTTGCTTTGCTTGGTCTCTTTTTTATCTTTGATGCCAGCACTTACAGATTCATATTTATTGCTTTTCTATCAGGTGGCCTAATAGGAGCCTGGAATAATCACTCCCACAGGAACTTACACCTCTTCTTTTGCCTTCACTCTAGGTTCTTATTGCTTCCCATCTGCCGTCATACGAGCTTCGCCATAACCAAGTAGAGTCTATCTTCCTATCAGCTATTGATATGTATGGACACCAGTTTTGCATTGAGAACCTGCAGGTATTTATAGTAGCTCCTTCCTACACTTCACACTCCTGTCCTCCTTATTCCCATAAGCATTGCTCAGTTAAAGATTAAATCAATTAATTTTGACTTCTATGTAATGAAATTTCATTCCTTGAATTTTAAAAATGATTATGTTTATTTTTTTTATAAAAAACATTACAGGATCATAACTTAGACTTAAAAATCAAATGGGGCTTCTTTGATAGATGTGTCCTATTGAAGTCTCTATCCTTTGAAAGTATTCTACACCAGAATTAATTGGCAACATTATTTGATTTCTGATGCTTGAATCAGATGCATACCTAGATGGTTGTTCCTCTTCTGGAGACAAAGCTATTTAAATATCATTTAATTTTAATTTTTATTTAAATGCTTAGTATTATACTTTTAAAGAGCCAGTGTTATAAAAAATTATTGGGTAATTTTGCTACAAATGAAGGGCTTCATCTGTTTTTAAAAATAATATCATTTTCTCTGGGGTGCCTACTTTGTGTTTTCCTACTGGGAAAACAGAGTGCTTGTTATGACTGGCCAAAGGAATCTTCTTATTTCTGTAGGTTGTCTTCCTAGGGAACCTAGATGCGGAAAGAGGTGTTTCTGTTTTTGTTTTAGTTATGTAGTTCATAGTTGAATCTAAGGTTTGTACTAGTTTTCAAGCTAATGGGATATCTGATAATGGAGTATTAGGCAGTACTTAGAAAGTACAAATAGAGGTCTGGAGTGAAAATACTCATAAGCACTTATATTGGCATATTATTGATACATTTCAATAAACAATTTTAAGAATCTTATATGTCTTAACCCTTATAATCCTCAAGGCAGCCCTGTGGGACAGGGATTCTTATGCTCTCCACAGTAGCTGGGGCAGCAGAGCTGGGGCCGTTATGTCCGTGTGTGGCGTTCGCCAGCAGGGTTCTTAGGTCTCACTGAGTGCTTCCATATCCTTTTACCTCCCAGAAACTCATCCTATCGGAAACATCTATTTTCGATGTCCTCCCAAACTTTTTTTACCACAGCAACCAGGTGGTGAGGATGGCGGCTCTGGAGGTGAGTATTCTGGTCTGTCTCACAACCTGGTTCTGCCTGGAGTTTTCTGTGTTCAGATGTCATGCTGGGTCTTTTCTTCTATTCTTTTCCTCTAGAACACTACATGCTTACAGTCAGGTGCTTTACCTGATGTTTTATCTGCTTTTGGGTCAAATAACAGGGAAATAGCTGGCATTTAATAGTCTCTTCTTTCCATATATTTGAATTTCCCCTTTTCCTAATGAATTAAGACTCACAGTAACATATGTGAAAAGTGTATGGTTGATCCACGTATGTTACCTCTCTGTTTTGTGATTTGAGCCAAATTTTAGTTATGTAGCATTTAATGAGTTTTGATTTAGGTGCTTTCCCTTTCCAGCTAATCTTATAGCTGCTTTATAAATGTAAAAACAAGTAAGCAGAACAGAAGACTGAGGGAGACTGTGAGGGTAGGTGACTTGCCCAGAAAGCACAGACTGTCAGCAGAGGGGTTTGCATTTGGTCAGTCTGACTTTGAAGACTTCTGTTTGCACCACAGCACACCACCACCTCATTAAACACAAAAATTACAACCCTGGATGCTTTCTTAACATCGCAAGTAGATATATTTTGAAAATGTGCAGGAGACGTGTTTTCAGTGATTTCATGTAATAGACATCACATAGTCTGTTGTTAGCTCTTTTGGATTATTTTTTATTTGTATTCTGTGGGTAAAATGTAAAGTATCCTACTCAGTAAATATCAAATATTTGAAATATCTTGGAGTTTTTCCAGGCTTTCCTGTCATGTCATGAGATGCTTCCTTATGTGCTTCACATGCTAATAGACTCTCATGTAGCATTTTATGTGCATGGCAAATTGAAATTGAAGTGTGGGAGGGTGGACGACCAGGTTTTGCAGAGATACAGTCTGTTGCTGTTTCTTTAACTATTGAATCAAGTTAGTGGGCTTGAGGTATCATATGTTGCATTATGCCTCGCTGCTTTTGTGTGTAGTTGAGGATGGAAATCCTTCAAACCTGATTGAGGGCAGTCAGATTGGTGGTAGCTACAAGATAGATTAAAAAGTTGAACTTGACAGTGATTTTCTGTTTTCCCTTTTTATTCCCCAAAGTAGCCTGGAATCAGTGCCCCTTGTTTTTCTTACTGCTTAATTTATCTTCTGCTGGAATCATCATGCTAATAAATCACTAGTTATGGCTCTGTATGATCTCTATGCCAAAGGTGAAACCTCCGGCTTTTAGGTTAGGGTTACCATGCACCTGGATACCCAGCAGGAGCAGACCCATTTTCATTTTGTTTACAATCATGAGTAAAACACTAAAACCCCAGCTTTAACAATGAAAGCTTCAAGTTCAGGGCCTTGGGCCCTCTCACAGCAAACTGCCATCTTTAGAACAGCATCTTTTCAAGACTTTTCCTTAGTCCAGCCATTCTTTCTTTCTTTCTTTTTCTTTTCTTTTCTTTTTTTTTAAAGTATATTTACCGAGGCTTGCTTTTTAACCAGGTGTATGTTCGAAGGGCTTATATTGCCTATGAACTTAACAGTGTACAACACCGCCAGCTTAAGGACAACACCTGCGTGGTGGAATTTCAGTTCATGCTGCCTACATCTCATCCAAACAGGTGAGTTTGAGCTGGTACATGCACCTGAGCTAGCCAGTGCCTTAGTGAGACAGTTAAGAGGGCTACTACTATATGGCAGTTCCTTGATACTTGTACCAAGAAATGTAGACAAACAAACAGACGGATTTGAATGACCCATGAAGGAAGAGCTTCTTGATGCCTGCCTGTGTCTTGATCTGGAGAGATGCAATATGGTTCTAGTCAAGACACATGGTTAGCCTTTCCCTGCTCATTCTTGCTTGTATATGTAATTAAAAGAACACTCTCCCCTTTTCTTTTCTCCCTCCTTTTTATTCCTTCTTTTTCCTCTGAGCATTTGACTTGCCAGACCCTCCCTACCACTCTAAATTAAGGCAACGGTTGAGACAGGAATGCTGTGTGCAAGTTCTGCTTTGGCCTGTGCTGACTGCAGGATTGTCTACCTGAGTAGGCCTCGCCTCCCGTAACACTGACACCGGAATTTCACAGTTGTAATTCAATCAGCCTTTTTTTTTTTTTTAAATAAAATCACATTTGAGAGAGCCAGATTTCTTTAAATATAGATTAATTACTTAATTGGCTATCTACTTCCTTTATTATTGTTTTCCCAAGTCCTTTAAAATGTGCGTATGGAAATTTGTTTTTACTTTGGGCTTAAAATAAGAATAATTTATTTGTATGCTAATTTAAAAAAATTCTGTGCCAGCAAAATTCGAAGAATTCCAAGCTATACATATGTTCACCCTTTCCCATATTTTTATTCTTTTTAGTAATACCATAGGAAATATAAATACCACAGCCAATCGTACCCTGCTCCTCTCCATTTCTTCTTTATTGCCTTTGGTCCTTTGCTTGGTATTACAAACCACTATGTCTTTGGGGATCCTTAGTTATAGACAGCAGAAATGGTTTTGTTCTGAATTGCCACTTCACCCAAAGCAATAGAGCCTTTCTGGAGACAAAGAAGTCTGTGCTGAGACTTTTGGCCACTGGATGCCACTGTTGATCCAGCAGATGTCGGCAGCGGAACAGAGGCATCTTCAGGAAAAGTGTGTCTCTTCTTTGTCTCAGAAGATCCTTTCACGTTTCCACCTCAAAAAATGTCTTGTGGCTGGCAGAGAAAAGCATATATCCTTGATTTAGCAAGCATCTCTCAGTACATTTTTGCCTCCATGGATTTCAGAATCTCATTTTCTAGAAACGAATGGTTGTCCTTCATCGAGCAGCGAAGTACTTGTGGCACATATGGGCTCTGCGCTAGGTCTTCTTTCTTTTCCTGCATTCCTTGAATAATTGCAGAGAACTACATGCTATACTTAATGCTCTGTAATTCTCCAGACAGCCTCCCTTTCTCCCTGCTCTCTCCTGCCTCTTTCCTGTGGGCAGTGATTTATAGTCAGCCTGCAGGGCTCATTCTGACTTCCTTCCTCATTGCTCCCCTGGTCTTTTTGAACTGCTCTCAAAATTCTATCTTACTTATTTTCTTTTTACGTGTGTGTGTGTGTGTGTGTGTGTGTGTGTGTGTATGTGTGTAAAGACAACTTGCAGGAGTTGGTTCTCTCCTTCCACCATGTAGATCTGAGGATTGAACTCAGATCAGGTCGTCCTCCTTGGCTGGCAAATGCTTTTACCCTAAGTCATCCCACTAGCCCTTTTTTAAAATTTGAGATTATATGTTCAGTTCAGAGGGGGGAAAGTTGACTGTTAATTGAAAGAAATTGTTTTGTTTAGAGGCTTTGCACCTTTCTCCATGAAGTGTTGGTTAATCCTGATAGGGTTTTAAAATGTTGTTGTGTTTCCCATCATCCATAGCATATACACCCCTATGGATAAAGGCCAGGTTTGAAAAGAAATATGATCTATATATAGATACTGACATTTTCCTTGATTATATGTATAATTGTAAAGCTGCTGGAATGTCATCATTATAGGTAGAAGTAGTATTTATATAGATGTGCAAGTGAAGATGCAAAATAATGATAAATAATCTTTGTTAAAAACCATAAAAACCAGCTGGGAGATAGCTTAGTCAGTAAAACTCTTATCACAAAAAGATGAGGATCCAAGTTTAGATCCCCAGCACCCAAGTTAAAGCCAGGGACAAGGCATACATTTGTAACCCCATGCTGGGGAGGGAGAGATAGGCAAGCTGTGTGTGCATGTACACACACACACACACACACACACACACACACACACACACATACACACACACACACACACACACACCTATAAAATGTGTAAATTTTTAAAGCTCTAACACATTTTTGTTAGTTTAGGACCAGATGATTACATTTCATCACAAAATGATTTATTAAATTTCAGAGAATAACTTGATTTGCTATTGATTTAACATTTGATAAGATTTTATATTTGCCTAAAAATACATTCAGAATTATAACTATATTCTGATACAATTTTGATGTTTACCCATATCCGGTTTGATCAGATACTACCAGGTAAGTGCTCAGCCTCTATGGAACAGCCGCAGGCCACCTACAGTTTTGACCAGTGAGCCACAAAGTTGGTGATTGTTACAGCCTCCTCAGTTTAATAATAAGTATCACAGTTTTATTTGCAGTTCTATCAAATTTTTGTATGTTGAAACAGGCTCACTTTGTAGTTCAGGCTGCCCCCCAATCCACAGTCCCCCTGCCTCAGTCTCCCGAGTGCTAGTGTTATAATTGTGGCCATTGTGCTTTAGTTTTATTATAAAGAATATAGATTAGGGCCAGGCAAATACAGCATGTGGGGGAAGTGTGGCAGGGCTTAAGATTCAGCTTTCTTTGTTCTTTCTCTGAGGACTCACGGCACACCACCTTCTCAGCACAACAATGTGTTCACCAGCCAGGAAATTCCAAAAGGTTGTGTTACATTTTTATCAAGGTTTCATTTCATAGGCACGATTGAGCAAATCATAGGCCACATGAATGTACTCAGCCTCGCCTCCCCAGAGGTCAGGTTAGCACAAAGCCCTAGCCGGCTAAGCACAGAGTTGGTGTTTCTCGTGACTAGCTTCTATCTGAGTCATGTCACCTCTCAGCTTCAGCTCAGATGGGATGCCTGGGATGCATGAATAACAAAACACACTCCCACTGCCCGGGAAACTCCAAGGATTTGGATTCTTTCTCCTGGCAGCTAAACAATGGCTGAAGACTTACAATAAGCCTGTTCACCTTTTTTTTTAAAGCTTAGCTAATTTTTCTCACTCCAGTATTTTTCTTTCATTCTGTTCTAAGGATTATCAGAATTATTTAAGGAGTACCTTGAAATACACATATTGGTACCCTGCCTTCCAAACCCTGATTCATTTTGGATTAGAGCCCTGTTAGTGACTGTAAAATTCCTCTGATATTCAGCATTGTGTAGTAGAATCTAATGCAAACCACATACATAATTTTAACTTTCCTATTAGCTACATTTGAAAGTTCAAAAAGGAAGTATTTTAATAGCATATAATTTGAACTAGTATATGTGATATATATTTTCAATATATAATAGAATTATTAATGTAATATTTTCTATTTTCTTATTCATACTCAGTCCTTGAACTTAATTTTATCTATATTGCATATCTCAGTATAGACTAGCTCTATGTCTAGTACTCCTTAGCTACACACGGCTAGTTTCCACCATACTAGTCAGCTCAAATCTAGACCAAAATTAAATTAAGACAATAATCTTGAGTCCTTTTGTTTTACATTCATGATATTATCCCTAGGGGAGAAGAGGAAAAACACCTCTTAGGTTGCTATTTTTAGTACTTACAGGAATTATCTACACTAGATGCAGGTTTACATTATAATATTTTACACATGCTTCAACAATTACTCTGTTAAAACAGAGAGTGTAGAATCATGTATCAGTGCAAATCCCTTTTCTCCCAATTGGGGTTAACAAATTTTTTGGGAAGAAAATGTTGCTTTGGGAGCTGATATCTTTTTGAGACAAGGTCTTAACTACAGCCTAGGCTGGTTTGCAACTGCTGTGTAACTAAGCATGGCTTCGAACTCTAGATCCTCCTGCCTTCACTTCCTGAGTGAATGGATTGTAGGAGTGCACTACCACATCCAGCTTGAAAACACACATTTTATTTAACCAGTTACTTTTGCATTTAATTTCCTAGTCCTATTTTTAAATTGTTTAGCACTTTGTTAGGAATGTCTTTTGTAATCATAGCTAACAAAGCCGTGGTGTTACCTGCTAGGATTCTCACTTCAGTGTTTAACTACTACTGCTTTGACTCCCATGGATCTCTGTCTGTCACCTGACAGCAGCAGTGGGGTTTGTTGTTGTTTGCTCTGGAAAATGCTTCAGATGCCTTTCAAATTGAAGGCCTGTGTTTTGTTAGGACTTGTTTATAGGTTGTTGGAACATAGGCAAAAACATATTTACAAGTGAATAGGGAGCTCAGAACAAGGAAAGATTCTTTTTTAGCACACTTGGTTAATTGGCTTACAGAGTTTCCATTGGCTTTTTTCTACAAGATTCTTTTTATTTTAGTAATGTGTGGGTGTTTTGTCTGAATGTATGTCTGGGCACCTGGTGTGTGCCTGGTGTCCTCCGAGGCCAGAAGAGGGCATTGAATCCTCTGAAAGTAGACTTGTAAATGGTTGTGAGCCACCACGTGGCTGCTGGGACTCAAACTCAGAGCCTTTGGAACAACAGTTGAGCCATCTCTCTGGCCCCTCAGTGATTTTCTTTATTTTAAATAGAATACTAATTCATTTTTAATCCCTGTGATTTCCTGCCTCATCCTTCTTAACTAGGCATTCTTTATTCCATGTGTCATTTTCTTCTTGAACTCACTCACAGTTCTCCAATTTTCTCTGGGATCTGTATTTTCACCTTACTTGCTTCCCCTGGTGTTACTCCAAGAGGAGCCTGTTGTTAGAGCTTTCCTCAAGGACGTTCCTGGTCTGGAGTTAGCTCTTCTTGTTTCTTTCTCTTGAACAGTAGCTAAAGAATAGTTAGAAACTATTTTTGCATGTTTCCTTTTTTTTTTCTTCCCCAAACCTTAGAATTTAGATGTTATTTGTTACTATGTGTGATTTTCTTTTTAAGTGTCAGTTTTTTTCTTTCTTTCTTTTCTTTTCTTTTCTTTTCTTTTTTTTTTTTTTGGTTTTTCTGAGACAGGGTTTCTCTGTGTAGCCTTGGCTGTCCTAAACTCACTTTGTAGACCAGGGTGGCCTCGAACTCACAGTGATCCACCTGCCTCTGCCTCCCGAGTGCTAGGATTAAAGGCGTGCGGCACCACTGCCCGGCTTTAAGTGTCAATTTTTAACTGACTTGTAGCTTGTTAAAAGTTATCCTTGAGGGAGTTATATGTAAGAGTCTTCAATCACTTTCTTGATACAGGGATAGTTGATACAGCTTGTCTATGTCAAGGAGCTAATTCTTTAGGTTTCACAGTTGAGCCCAGCTCTTTAGTGAGTTCAACTAGTTTTTGACATGGATTGACCCTAGAGCTCTGGCTTTTATAGTTTGCCATTTTTTCTCATTCTTGAGGCTTAGGGTCTAGAGCCAGAGGCGTGTTTGTACCTGTCTTTCCCCCACCTCCACCCAACTCCCATCCCTACCCCTTTCCACGTCTGAAAGCATTGGTATCATTCACTGGTGCTAATAATGCCCAAACCTATTCTCCTAATGCTTTTATTTTCAACAGTCTGTGTTTGATGTTAGGATTTCACTTAACCTTGGACATATTCAGTGTTTTAGAATAATGTGGAAACAAGTTCTTCAGTTACTCTGTGTAGTTAACATTCTAAAAATAAAGCTATTTTATAAAGCACAGTATGCTGTGAATTCTGTGACTGCATATAGTTCTATATTTTTGACAGGCTGGGAGTACGCAATTTAAAACTCAAAGTAAATTCTGTATGTAGCACACAGTAGTTAGCTTGGGCAATTTTAAAAACTTTTAATTCACGATTCATATAATTATCAAAGCCGATGTTGGAGACGGAGGTGTATATATATATATATATATATATTTGCTGTATATTTCTATACGTGTTTTATAATGGGTGAGGACCTATTTGTTTTTCCACCTATTTCTTGGATAGAAATCCAATGCTTTAGTTAAGTTGGGTTGCATTACACCTTCTTCCCTATTTGTTCCTTGTAAATCTGTGTGACAGCGCTTCTGTGTTTCAGCGCTGTTATTCAAGTATGCTGCTTTTTCTCCTGCCTTATGTTCAGAAGAGGTCGGCCGTGTTCTCTCCCGATAGCACATTTTGTTCCTATCTGGGTTTAGTGGTTTGGCACCTTAGGTGTTTAGTTGTTGGTCAGTGGTCTCAAGATCTATTTTTTATTTGTGAAGAAAGTTCGAAATGAGAGGCTTTCTGCATGAGTAATCAGCAGCCTGCCTCCATTCTTGAAAATTTTGATAATCTTTGACATCCAGAGATTAGAACCCTCTTTTGGATAGTACTGAGATACTCAAAAGTCATCCAACTTGTAGCATTTTTAGCAGTGGGAGCACTTGATTGTAGTTAGCAGGCTAGAGTGAGCTATAAATAGATAGAGCCCGACCATGCTTGCTTTCTTCATTCAGCGTAGTGTGCTGATAAGATGCAAGCATCTGGCAGAAGAGAAGATTCTCAGCAGGTTTAAGTGCTTACCGAAGTGCTTTCCTGTGTCCATGGCGCAGCTTCCTGTCTCTACTGTGTTATTTTGGCACTCAGGGCTTGTAAGGTTGGAGAGTCGAGTTTAAAACTCTCAATATATCATTAGGGTAGCCCAAGGTCCCTTCTTGTCAGGGAAGACTAGCTGATTCCAGGGGGAAAGACTAGCAGAATCCAGGGCACCTGTAAATCCCTGTAGTTTTGTGCTGAGGGTTTGTAGCTAATTATACAGCAGGCAGCAGTAATGTACTGCAACCCTGTTGGCATTCCTGTTTCAGGAATAGCACTGTCCTCCAGCAGAGCAAAGAAGGGGCTTTGAAGAGGCTGCAAATGAATGAGGCAATGATAATTTTATTGTAAGCTCAAGCTTTGCAATGGAATCAAGGCATCTAAACTGTGAGGAGACTGGGGAGGAACACCAAGGGAAATTCGTGTTTCAAACATGCTTTACAACTCTTGATTTGGATTTTTTCTGCTGAAATACAGTCACACGAGGAGACCACCACTGGTCACAGTCAGTCAGATTGCTCTTTCTCCTGTGGTACTGTTGATACTGGCTGCTAGTAGGTTACTCAGCCGACCTCTTCTGTTTCTGCTTTGCTGCCTGATTTCAAAAGATCCCCTGTATTAGCTCTCAGTCACAGCCTGATATAACCACTGCCTGTTTGCATGTGTCCCTGTCATTCTCATATACGGTTCTTTTTTTTTTTCTTTTTCTTTAACTTAGAAGGCAAAATAGCCAGGAACATTTTTATATGATAAAATGATCTATGTAGGGCTATTGTAAGTCAAGCAAAATGAAATTCAGCTGTAAGGGGTGGTGTACAGGCTCAAAAAACTTTCAACTGCCAGAAAAGTTAGTGTTTGTTAAATTAAAAGGATTCAGCTAGCACATAGCGACTCTGACTCTGCATTCATATAGGCTCCCTAGTCATTCTCACCAGGCAGGTCAAATAAAATGAGAGGCAACTTAATGCAAGGAACCTCAGGAGTCAAAAAGTTTCTTTTGTCTTTAAAGTCTATATTTATGTGAGATGCCAGCTTCAAGTACAGAAATGAAAAAAACATAAGGTGTAGATTCTGCTCTGTGGTACAAACCAGTATCTTTTGAAAAGATCCATCTTGTTGGATAGTTGTCATATCTATAAAATGGAAATACTCAAGTTACTAAAGAGAGAATGAGTCCAATACTTATTAAAACATACAAATGAAAATTCAACCTAATGAATGCTTTGAATAGTTTAAGCAGCAGAATTGAAAAGTGAATAACCCACTGATGTTTTTGAATAGACAGTTGACTGCTTTATCAGAGATAATGAATATATGCAGTCAAATGTGCTGTTTTATTTTTAGCTATATAAATGGAATATTTGGCCTAAATCTTATTTTTGGGTAGGCCATGGATGTAGACTTCTAGTATCTCAAAATATTGTATGGTAAACAGTGTTGATCAGGTTCTTAAACTGATCTAAAAGCTCCTGTATAAAATAAATAATCCTTAAGGATGTGGCTAAGCATTGGCCTCTTTAGAGACAGTGGGTCCTTCCTTCTTGTTATCTCTTTTATGACCTCCAAATTCTGTTTGCCAGTGAGGATAACTTGGCCAAACGTGCCTCTCACATGATTGATTTGGAGCCATTCTTTTAATTAAATGATGATTTTGGGAGTTTTTACCTTTTTCTTTTTTTAAAAAAAACCCCACTTGTGTGTGTGTGTGTGTGACACACACACACACACACACACACACACACACACACATACATAGCAAGTAATTCCTATGACAGAGCAGCAGGGGGCTCCCTATGAGAGCTTGAAAATTGTTGGTGGAGAAGAGCTAGCTTTTGGTTAGTAACTGGTGTATATTTTAATTTAGGTCTTGTTCTTCAGAAAACTCAGCCTTCATCCTGTGAAGACACCCTAAGGGGCTAGAGTAGCTATAGAAGTAGTGAGTCCATTTTTTAATTTAAGAAATTGGTTAACAGTTGACGTCCTGGTTTCTAAACTCTGGAAACTCTAAGTGGAGCCAGAGGCTGCAGCTTATCACAAGAATAAAGCACGATGTAGTCTTTAACCATCTGCAGCAAGTTCTCTGTTCTTTTACCCCCAGCTCTGCTGTAGAATCAGTATTTTGTGTATTCGTTAGGGCCAAGTGCCTGATAACTAGGAATTGTTCCTAAGTGAGAGAGCTCAGGGAATCCAGACCATAAAGGCCCAGGGGTTTGCACTCCCAGGAGCTCTTGCTGTCTTATGAGCTCACTCTGAAACAGGTTTGATACAAAGAGCATTGCTGGTCACAAATCACACGAGGTGTACAGTTTGTGTGCAGTGAGGTGTCACAGCCTTTTATTTATGTGGCCAGTTTGGTCTGTCCTGCTCTCTTCACTGCCACGGAAACTGCATCATTTCCTTCTCTGATCCTCCTCAGCAATACCCAATAGTTTCTGCCCATTATGTCTCCTGTATGCCAGAAAACCCCAATAATGATTCAGTGCTGATAAACGAATGTAAAAAGGTTAAGATATCAACCAATCAACCCCCTTATAGTACCCCTAAATTGCCATTTTTAACATTGAAAGTAAGAGTTTTTGTTTGATTCGTTTTCTGTTTGAAAATGTCTGACATCAAAATTTTGAGAAATAGTTTCAAAGACCAGAGAATGTAAGTCTTCCCCTCTCTCTCTCTCTCCTGTTTTTTGGTTGCCTTATTTTGTTTTGCTTTTTTTTTTTTTTTTTTTTTTTTTGGAGACAGGGTTTCTTTGTATAGTCCTGGAACTCAGTCTGTAGACCAGGCTGGCCTCAAACTCAAGAGATCTACCTGCTTCTGCCTCCCAAGTGCTGGGATTAAAAGTGTGTGCCACTGCTGCCTAGCTCAATTTTTCTTTCATGAGTTTGGCATATTCTTTATGAGGAAGTTCTAATACTAGTCGAAGTTAGGTATCATTTTATTAATGAGAGACCTAGAGTTTTCAAGCTAATAACAATTAAAAATAATTATCCTACTCTCATTTAATTAAAAATACCACACTATTAGTATAACTTAGATTCCTCAGGATTTTCAGTGCTCGTAAGCTCCTGTGCCCTAGGATACCTGCTGCCTTTCAGAGGAGAGCAGGGCTGAATTTTAAAATGCCTGCATCACTGGATTCATTTCCTTAGGTTTATCACATATTCCAGAAAAGCAATACGGCAGGAGGAGCTATGGAACCAACTTCTGATTGCTCATTTGTAGTAGGAGCAAGGGATAATCTAGACATTTTTGTCAGGGATCATACTTCATGCTGCAGGTTAAGATAATGTTTCATATAATACAAGTCTGTGTTTTACCACTACTCCACACTATTGTTTTGTAATGAGAGTTATTAAAACAAAGTCCCTGGTAATACATCTGGACCCTTTCCTCAACAGCTGCTGTGGTGAGGTAGGTCAGGAAGCTGCCTCTTTGGAGGTACCCTGGGGGTTGAAGGGTAATGAGCACTTAATTATGTCTGCTGATGCCGGAGCTGCTAAACTGGAGCTCCTGGTGACTGGTCTGTATCTAGTCTGACAATTCTTTTATTATGACTTTCACTAACCTACCAGTAACTAACTGTGGTTGTTTAATTACAGAGGGAACATCCCCACGCTAAACAGGTACCGTATGTTTAGTTTCTTTTCCAATTAAAAGCACCCTCCCCCAAAGAAAACAACTTAGAACAGTGAAACGAGAAAAAAAAAAAAATGATAACACAGTCCACAAGCTAATGTGTTATCTTCTGCTAGGGAGTCCTCAGCTTCCCCTTGCACACACTGAGTTGCTCTTTCTGTTCAGAAAACATGTCTTCAGCTGTTCCAAAAGTATTTGAAAAGCATCAGTATGGCAGAGACCACATTGAACTCTGTGTGACAGGGAGTGTGTTGACAGGCTGGTGGTCAGCATTGCTGGCAACATCTTGAGTCCTCATTACAGTTGGGGCTTTCAGAGGAGAAACCCTTAAGGACACTCTTAGCCCTGCAAATTGTTCTATTTTCAATTCTTGGTTTCTCTAAGTTGCTTCTCCTTTTAGAGGAGTAAAATAATCTAGAAATAGCTGATCTCATGTTTCATCATTTTGTTAACTCTTTTTCTAAAATGTTACCATGGTTTAAAAGATATTTTATTTTATACCTGTAAGATTAACATTGGGAAAGTATATTAAGTTTTATTTCTTTCAGCTGTGTGAAGAAGTTCCCAAAACAATATAATTCAAGTGATATTTTAGTATGTGTTTTGCGTTTCTCTGGCTTCTGCAGCCAAGCAAGATCACATGCAAGTTTGAGAGGCTAGCAGTTGATTGGACTGAATCCAAGAGATGCTAAGGCAGTGATAAACTCTGCTGGCAATTCTTTGTGGATGCTACATGTGAAAATACATAGAGGCTTACACTGTCCTCTCTCTTTGTAATACTAAGTAACTAAAACAAATTATAGCCTGGCAGCTTTATTTAAATGTGGAAAGAAAGAGTGTGTTTATGTAGGCCCCCTTGGTCTTCCCTTAGAGAGTGAGCTTGGTTTAGTTCTGCCAACCTTAGCTGTTCTGGCCCATGAGCATAGACATAGAGGCAAACTGAATCGTAATAGATTTCCCATGGGGGTCTGTCAAGTGAAAAATATATTTAACCCTATGTTCACCACAAACAAAGCCTGTTAGCTTATTTAGAGGGGGTTCCCTTTAAATATTATCTGGAACCCTTTGTCTCTTTCCTGTCTAATACTAGGCAGATAGAAAAGATGCCTCACAAACTTGCTCTTTTGATAAGTGTACCTGGTGATCCTAGAAATCAGGATAATAGCATTTCTGAGTTACTACAGCTCAGAATCCCAGTTTCTAGTGAGCACCATGTACAAGACTTGCTTGATGTGTGCTTCATTTGTTTCACCCATGGTATCAATGGTTTCCTCTTTTGCTCTGCCTTCTATTTCCCAGTCCTGCTGAAAGATGAAGTTCCTGTCCTGTTGTCATCATTTGCCAAAACAATAAAAACCAGGAGTGTCAGTCTCTTTAGTCTGTGTGAGCAGCATCCCCATCCTATAAAGTACCACATTTCCTTTTATGAACATGATTTGCAGTGGGACTTGAATCTCAAGCTCACATTGCTCTCTCTCTTCCTCCTGCAGCATTGCGGGTGGTGGTCTTCAGGGAGATTCCGAATGGTTTTTCAAAGAGCAGGCGTCATCGTCTCACTCTGAGCTTGCTTCAGATCTATATGCCAGCAATGTGTCAGACAAGTCCTGGAGGAGGCATCCTTTAGCTTGGTCCTTCCTAGCAGGCTGACCTGACTGGCCGTGCAGAAATACCTTATGATGTTATTTATGAGGACATTCTGCTGAGATGCATCAAAGAATATTCATATTCATTATGGATTTAGATTGAACAAATCAATTCAGTTCTCTTGAAGCATCTCCATTTAGCAGCTGCTTGTCATGCTTACACATACTTTGAGACCAATGCTCTGCCTCTGTATCTTGCTAGAAGTCAATAAGGCTTTTGGTTGGGGATGGTTTTGCTCTAGTACAAAACCGTTTAAATATACAAAGGAATTTTTGCAATATGGCCTTAAATTCTTTTAAAAAGGGAGAACTATAGTCAATAAATGTGTCAGTCTACCAGAGGAAAAGGTAAATACCTCAATAAAGTTCCTTTTTGAGAACTTCTGTTTCATAAATAATAACTTGCTATAATTATTTAGTAAACTACTTCATTCTTCTTAATTAGAATTACTGTTTTGATATTCATAAAACTATATCTGGAAATGCTTAACCTACTACTATTCCTAAAGGGAAAAATAATTGAATTGCTGCAACTCACGTGGCTCGCCTACTGTTTTTTTAAAGGAGATGGGGAAGATGCAGGATGGTTTTTAACCCCTATGTACTGCTTATTCATCCAGTATATCATGTCATTTGTGTTAAAGACTGCATACAATTCATGGTAGCCTTTAGATTTCTATCTGAAGAAATTTGGAGTGATAAAACTACCATGTTCAGAAATTCAAATAAAACATGAATCTTACCACTGCCTTATCTAAAATGGGTTAAAAAAACAAAAAACGAAACCCCCAAAAACCATATCTGCTCTGCCACCTGACCCTACATGAAAGTTTTTTCCACACTTCTTTTCCCTTTTGTTAATCTCCCAGTCCTCGCTCCTTTTCTAATGGACTTGATTGAATTGCTGTTTAGAATGTCCTTTGCCTCCAACCTCAACCACTATGGCATGACTCATGTAGCTAGTGTCAGCGATGTTCTGTTGGACAACTCCTTCACTCCACCTTGTCAGCGGATGGGCGGAATGGTCTCTTTCCGGACCTTTGAAGATTTTGTCAGGTAAGGCACTATACAGGACCTTGTCTGTACAAGGGAAGCCATGTACAGTCTTGGTGGTCTCACTTTTCTGAAAAATAAAGATTCCCCTGAAGAGCCATGAGCCACCCAAAGAGATACAGCCTTCATTGTATACACCCTCAGAGAGATAGGCATCTTCCGATTTCTAGCCCTCGCTCAGACGCTTTCAGCCTCCACTTGCAGTATAAAGCCTGGTCTGGTCTGGGGAGGGAGGGGGAACAAACAAAATCATCTTTTCCTCAGGAGCTAACAGAAGAAGCTGTCTGCCCTGTGATGAGTGAAATGTCAGGAGAAATTAAACACAACACTAGAGTGAGCCCCACCAGAGACGATACATCTTTTGATTAAATGCATTCAGCATCTATCTCTTGATGTATACTGATGCATTACCCTAGGGGGAGGGGTAATTACATTGGCCTGTCACTGCTCCTGTCCCCGGCTCCTTCTGCTACTTTAAGAGCGATGATGACAGCACTGCACATATCTTACGTATGAAAACAAAACCAAACCAAAAAAGCTTTATATCATTTTTTAAAAGAAAAAATATATATGGTTTATTAAAGTTTAAACAATCCATCCTCCTAATTTCTGCTACTTGGTGATATTTTGCATGTCATCTCTAGCTACTGGTATTTCTATTCTGCTGATTATTGAGAACACGGTAGGGCAGATTATTCTTTTAGCCTGAGCTACCATGGCAGCATTAGTTTCCTGCTATTTGGGTTTTTATTGTGCTTGTTTCTCTGATTTTTTTTTTTTTTTTTTTTAAGAATCTTTGATGAAATAATGGGCTGCTTCTGCGACTCCCCACCCCAAAGCCCTACATTTCCAGAGTCCGGCCATACTTCACTCTATGATGAGGACAAGGTATGGTACTCTCTTTGGAAGACCACTTTGCACTCTCGGACGTGAGACTTGTATTATATTATGTATTTCTGACTTTGGAATTGTAATGAGAAGAATTCAACTTTTTATACTATGTTACATCACTTGGATTTTTTATGTCTCTTCAGAAGATTTAAAGAATAAATGGATGTAAAATTTAAATTTATTAAGTACTATATTAATTGTGATGCCTGTAGTGGAGAATATGCTCTATCACTTGTGTGTCCAGTAGAGCTGCCTCTGGGTCTCCAGATGCTGCTTTAGAGATGACTTCAGTTCCCATGCAGTGATAGCTGGTGTTTTCTCGTACGGTGCTATTACAGCCCTCAGGAAATGGTGACTTGGACATTTTGTTTAAACCTCTTCTCTAATTAGTAAATGAATGTTCTGTTCTTTGCCTCCATCATTTTCTCATGGTTTGATAAATGTATCACTTGATAAGCTGTACGGATAGGAGGTGGGACTGTTTTACAGTTCTTTTCCTCATGTAGATTGTTTGATTTTGCTGGTGAAAAAAGAGACATGGTGACTTTTAAGTTCATGTCAAGATTTGAAGTCACCTCAAACTGCAGCTTTTGATGACCTACGTGGGTTGTTTAACTCTGCTGTGACTGGCAGGCAGTAGTTTGAGTGTGCTTATTCCTACAGTAGCAAACAGAATATCCTGTGGGTGTATGCCTTTGTTCTACCAGGTACTGTTAACTTCTTCCAGCCTCTGCAGCAGCCAGCCCATAATTTTCGTCGGTTTGTATTCTTGGGTTACAGGTCCCCAGGGATGAACCAATACACATTCTGAACGTGGCTATCAAGACTGATGGTGATATTGAGGACGACAGGCTTGCAGCTATGTTCAGAGAGTTCACCCAGCAAAATGTGAGTCCTTGATTGGGTAAAAGCCAGTGGTGGCTCTTTCCTGCTGCTTGCTTCATAGCCTTCCTTTCATCAATTTCACCTGTAAGGTTTATCATTGACAATACTGTGTCTTTTACCATAACTCCCAGGGCTGTGGCTAGTTTTGTCTACAGAAAAAAAAATTCCAGAATACTTAATGATCTATAATGATTATCTTTTCATGATATGACCTCAGATAGTCAAGTGGTTTTAAGAAAATATGTTTCCAAATCTCTCCTAGAGCTTCAGTTTTGAACATTCGTTGTTCATTCCTGAATTCATCTGCTGAATGTCTTCCTTTGGTGAGCACCACATGTGCCTACACTCTGCTCTTTTCCCCCCAACCCCTCTTAAAAATATTTGCAATACTCCTAGCTTCCTTTTTGTTTTTTGTCTCTTGAGTATATAAATTACTACTTGATCAGTCTATATACCTCTGTGTGTGTGTGCATGTGTATGTGCGTGTGTGTATGCATGTGTGTGTGTGCACGTGTGTGTGTGCGTGTGTGTGTGTGTGTGTGTGTGTGTGTGCGCACGCATGCACGTGTGTATGTATAGGTTTTGTTGTTGTGGTTGTTTTCAGTTTTTTTGTTGTGACTTTCTGAGATAGGATGTCACTATGTAGCCCTGACTTCCTGGAATTCACTGTGTGTGCCAGGCCAGTCAGAAATCAAAGACATGACACCACCTTTGTTTCCCAAGTAGGTGAAATAAATGGCAGCTTAGTTTTTTTTTTACTTTTAATGGCAGCCTGACACGAAGTTGTGCGGTTTTTTGGTTTAGGTTTTTTGGTTTGTTTTGTTTTTTTGAGACAGGGTTTCTCTGTGTGTCCTTGGCTGTCCTGGAACAAGCTCTCTAGACCAGACCTTGAACTCATAGAGATTCACCTGCCCCTGCCTCCCTACACTCGGATCAAAGGCCTGTGCCACCACCACCTGGCAGCAGCCTATATTTTTAAAACAACAACAATAGTAATGTGTATTTATAAAGAAATTCTACCTCAATTTATTTGCATTTTTCTACAATCTCACAAGTTTGAGTCAGAAGTTATTCTAGTCATACACATGGAAAAAAGCTCAAGTTCTGAGAGGTTAATTAATACTACTTTATGACCAAGTGGAAGATGATGGAGCAATAGCTTTCATGTCAGATTTAAGAGATTTGGAAAATGGTACATTTTATCCCCATAGAATCTACTTAGGGGGAACTGAGGAGACACATTTAAGATAGAAATCCAAAGTAGTACTGGTACAGGGGATAGAAATGCCTAGCCTCCTGCATATCAGGCAGCTGCTATGCTGTGGAGCTGCATTTGTGATATGCATGTGGCCGATGCCAAAGCATGCTCTTAAAACCACCTTTAATGGCCACACCCCTGTGTAACAGTTGAAGGGACAGCACTTAGTGCTTGCTATAAAGAACTCAGTAGATATTAAAAGTTAATTCAGCACTTTAAAAAGTTAGTGCCCTTGACTTTCAGGTCAGATTATGCCCATGGTAGACACTGAGAGGAGAAATGGTGATGTGATAATTCACAAGAGTCAGCATTTACTCTGACACTTCAGAGTGGGAAACTTGATATAGGGATTGCGGTGGCCAACAAGGAGATTGTTCCTCCAGAGAAGCAGGAAAAGAAAAAACAAACAAACAAACAAACAAAACAAAAAACAAAAAAAATCTCTGACTTAGTAATTGTCTTTGGAAAAGGCGTATACTGCCTTTAGGTGGTAACTACCTAAAATCAACCTTTGGCCAGTGAGTGCGGTGACCTCAGTGAAGGAGTCCTGATGTCCATGGCAGCAGATGCTTCACAGAATAAGTCAGTGAAAGTTCCTGTCTAGACTTTTGGGTGTGAATAACCCATATTTGATGGTGTTTTCACAACTTTAGGCTTTTTGCTTTCTTATGACCTACAGATTACATACTTTTATAGAGTGATCTAAAGAGGTTCCTTCATTTTCACACCTTGAGGCGTAGGGAAATCTACTGATTCTGTTTAAGGCTTTTAGAAAGGTCAGGGCAGAATGCTAACACCAGGAGCCCAGAGAGCTTCCGTTAAGATGCTTATCTTAGAATATTTGCTATTTTCATCTACATATTTTTAAAATAGATTTGAGAAGAGATGGAGGGAAAAGCAATTTTGAAAAAAAAAAAAACTGGAGTGATAACTTGTTTTGTTTTTCACTTCATAATCATACTTCTAGCAGTTTAGAAAAAGTTTTTTTTAAAGGCACACATTAAACTATCAAATAGGTTGATCCAAATTGTCCAAATAATCTTCTAGTCCCAGCATGTCTTTTTTACTCTCATAGAAATTAGGATCATATATTTGTAAATGACTTGTGGAGGAGATTGAAGCAGTCAGTGTAAATGGAGTTTCTCCAGGTGATGACGCCTAATCGCTGGGTAATAGCTGTGGACTTGCTGTGAGACCCGCATTATTACAATGTAATCAGAATCCTGTTGCTCTGCTGTTATTGTCAGCCACTTGTGGAATTTTAAAAGCAATAACAATTTTGATTTTAAATCATGGCATTATTAAAGTTATTTTCTTTCCTTGCTAGAACATAGCTATTGATGCTTGTCTTTGAAGGACTCGGCTGTAGTGGAATTCTCTGTTGGTGTCTGAGGAGTCTCGGTTGCTCAGCATACTGAGAGCATTTCCATGGCTCCTTCCTTTTAGGACACTGTTTATTGTAATGTCAGTATTTGTTTCCTTATGCTGAAGAGTATGATTACAGTGTGGATAATTTTTAAATGTGGTTAGACTAAAATTTATTTATATTTCAACTAGAAACTTAACATGGAAGTTTGTTTATAGAAAAAATATTTTTTCTATTAGTTTTTGCTTATGCTATCAATAATAGCAATGTTATTCAGTAATATCATAGCAGAAATACAGAAATAGGAGGAAATGTCAGAGAAACATGCTTCTTTAGAAGTGAAAAAAAAATTTGTTTTGTTTTGGTTTTTGGTTTTGGTTTTGGTTTTTGGTTTTTTGAGACGGGGTTTCTCTGTGTAGCCTTGACTCTCCTAGACTCACTTTGTAGACCAGGCTGGCCGTGAACTCACAGCGATCCACCTGCCTCTGCCTCCCGAGTGCTGGGATTAAAGGCGTGCGCCACCACCGCCCAGCTTTAGAAGTGAAAATTTTTAAATAAAAAAAAATCCTATATCTGGAAAGTTAAGACTTGGAGGCCAGGAAGATGACTCAGTGTGTAAAGACACCTGCCACCAAGCCTGATGACATCCATTCGATCCGCAGAACCCACACTTACATACACACAAACACACACATAGATACATGTAATTTTTAACTTTCTTTTTATGTGTATAAGTGTTTTGCTTAGAAAAATGTTTGCATGCCAAATCTAGGGCCCATGGAAGCCAGAAGAGAATGTTGGGTTACCCTACAACAGGAGTTATAGCTTGGTGTGGACTGCTATGTGGGTGCTGGGAATCAAACCTAGGCCCTCTAAAAGAAGAGCCAGTGCTTTTTAACCATTGACCGGTCTCTCCAGTCCCAATAAATGTAATTTTAATGATTAAAAAAAGAACATGATTATAAACTGTTCAAGTTACATAGTAAGGAATGTCATCAAACTACAGTCTTGCTGAGGGCTATGAAAGTCCGCTTCTCTTTTTCTTTGTGTTATTCATGAATTCTCTCAAGTCATTCAATTGGTGGGATTGCTTTCCTCCTTACTACCATGCAGCTCCTTTGTAATGACCTTTAAAGACATTTAAAACTTACTATTTGTTTGCCTTTTGAAGTAAATGAAAGCTTAGGTTTGGGAGTTCAGGATTCAGAAGAGGCTGTCTTCAAGCCAGTTATGTCTCTGTTGACTCCTAACAACTTATTTGCCTACACCAAGTGGATCTATGAATGGGCCCCACGTTTAAAAGCCTGACAAACACCATTTTTAACACCTGTCTTGTAAGCAATTTGTTTTAGTCTAGATTGTTTCTGAAGTCCCAATCCTTCTCCCACAGCCTCCTAAGGACTGGGGTTGCGTACATGTACCACCAAGCCTAGCACCTCTTTTTGTATTTATAATTTTTTAAAAAACATATTTTAAATTGTGTCTGTCTGTCGGACAGTCTGTCAATCTGTGGAGATGTGCACGTAATTGCAGGTGCCCAAAGAAAGTAGAGTTTTTGGATTCTTCTGGAGCTGGATTTACAGACAGTTACGAGTTGCCTGATAAAGGTGCTGGGAATTGAGCTCAAGTCCTCTAGAATAATACGTGCCCTTAACTGTTAAGCCATCTCTCCAGGCCCCAAAATATTTTATTAATTTTTTGACAATTTCTGCCAATCTAGTTTGATCATATTCAGGTCATCCCAACTCAATCTAATCAATATTACCCCGTACAGGGTCTGGAGAAATGCCACAGCAGTTAAGAGCACTGGCTGTTCTTCCAGTGGACATGGGTTTGATTCCCAGCTGTCCCAGAGTAGCCCACAACCATCTGTAACTCTAGTTCCAGCAGAGTGCATGCCCTTTTCTGGCCTCTTTGGGCACTGTGTACATGTGATGCACACTCAGATGAAAGACCCATATATAGAAAATAAAAATAAACCTTTTTAAAAAATTACCCCATACAGACATGCCCACTGATCTACACAGTCTCCGAGTAAGATTTCCTTCCCATATGATTCTGGATTTTCACATCGACCGTTCAAACTAAAAAACTAAGCATCACAATACATTTTACCTCAAGGTGAATTAGTCCCAAGACTTCATATGACCTTTGTTTCTCTACAAAATTTTCTTTCCATTCCCTCCTGATCAATATAATATTTATTCTTTATCACTTAATCCCAAGAGCAGTGTTCAAACTTATTTCTAATGTTGAAGGTTCTGAGATGAGGTCTGTATACCAGGAAGAGTGCTTATTCCAGTCAGAATCTTGTGAAGACTAAATAAGGTAACATTTCAGTCCTCACCTAGCTCATGTTTTGTTTGTTTTTCCATAGAAAGCTACTCTAGTTGAGCATGGGATCCGGCGACTTACGTTCCTGGTCGCACAAAAGGTATTGACATGTGAATTATATCTGTCTAGTATTTATGTCACCACCACAATTTTAAAGATAAGAAATTGGGTTATAATAGTTTGTTATTTATAGACTCTAGGCAAAAATAACTATTTCTCTGTAAGTTTAATTTTTAGAAAGCTTTTGATAATATTTGAAATTCTGGGCAGAACTTTCTAAACTTACCTGTTCTTCAGTTTGTTTTTAATATTTGTACTAAATGACAGTTTCTGCTGGTTTATTCTTCTTTCTTCCTATTTATTTTATTTTTATTTTTATTTTTGAAAGGATTTCAGGAAACAGGTCAACTGTGAAGTGGATCAGAGATTTCATGTAAGTAAAAGTATCAACTATAAAAGGTCTTGCCTGCTTGCCTGGCTGAGTTGCTTGGAAGGGCTAGATGAGCACCAGCCTTTCAAAGTATGGGAGTGAATTCTTAATTCAATCTAATATTTTAGGGTAAGTTTTTCTTTTCTTTTCTCTTCTCTTCTTTTTCAACTCTGCTTTAGAAGTCTCAGTGTAGCTCTGAGACATAGATAAGGGTGAATGTGTTCATTCCCTCTGTTGAGTAAGTAGGAACTCACAGTCATTTTCCTTACACAGTGAGTCAGTAAGAAAGCAGTACTGGTTGCACTTGAGGTCCTAGTTTCTGTTACAAATGGAGACAGGTTTTGATATCTCAATACTAAAGGCCAGTAATTTATTGTTTAAAATGCAGGAATAAATAAACATTAAGCATTCTCTTTGCTCTGTCATGTCACTGAATTAACTCTTAGCATTTGTGATATTATGGTTTTTATTGGAATGAAAGTCATGTTTATAGCAGGAATCTGAACTTGGGTTTCATGACAGATTGCTTCTGTGCAGCTAAGTAAGAGGACCCAGAGGTGTTAGGATGTCTTTATTGTTTGTTGTAGCAATTAAAACAATCAAGGTACTACTCAAGCAGTGCTCATTTGTAATAATGAGCAGGTGACGTGTTGGAGTCTGGAAAGGGCATTGCCGGTCTATCTAGTCTATAGAGAAGTGAGAGAGCCTGCCCTGCAAGTCAAACAGCTAAGATTTTTCTGAAATGCTTTAGGAAATGTTGTGGACTACACAACTCCCTTGTGTTATTGATGTCAGGAAATCCAGCAGAGTGCAGGCATAGATCAATCAATAACTTCAGATGGGAAACAGGAGTCAGTGGAAAAGTACGAGGAGCTTAGAGAGAACCCTGGGGCTTTAAGAAGAAAAATCAGGAGCTTAGAGAATAAAATTGATACTTGGGGATAGAATATGAGTGCCCATGAATAAACACTGTGGCTGGTAGATGCTATCAAAACCAAGGTACACATGCTAGAAGCCAGGCCCTGGTCATGTATCAGAATTGGGCTGGACTTCTAAACATTTATAGCAAGCTCACTCTTTTTACCACAGACATTGGAATACTAGTATATTATTAAAGAGACTGACATGAATTTGTAAAATTATTATACTTTTTGCTAATAGAGCCTTTAGTGTAATGTATACAGTACAAAGATTGGTTTCCTATGATCATTCAGTAGTCAAATAAAACTGTCCCCTAAAATGTTCATGAAAAAACAAAATTCTTTGTTCTCATTAAGATTTCCTTACTTTTACTATAGATATGAAACACACTAACTACAGTAACAAGTAAATAACAACAACAACAACAACAACAAACCCTTATTTGTGAATCCGTATCATGTCCTAGAGTCTATCTAACTGCCTTTTTTTTTTTTTTTCTTTCCTTCTGGCTATTATTATGTTTCTGAATGAAGGTTGCATAAGGATGTGTGTAGCTTAAATCTGTTAGTTAATGAGGCTGGCAGGCTGGCCTTCCAGCTGTTATTGTCCAGTTTTTATTTATTGTGGCATCAAGTGGGAACTCAGTGTGATTATAAATGCCTTCATTTGTCATGAGTTTAGAAAGGCTGCTTTAGAGCCAAGTGAACATTTAAAGTTTAGTTGTGGGCCACATTTGCTTTAAGGAATGAGATACTTTTATGTTTGGCTCCCTAGAAATGATTGTTGGGTTTGCAAGGGACAAGGGCAACTATTACTGAACTTCCAGGGAACCTTGGCAGGAATTGTACAAGTCCAGGACTCCAGTCCTGGTGCTGCTCTGAGTTTTTCTGTTGGTGATAGCTTGCCATTCATGAAGAATGCTTAGCCTTTGTCATAGTGTCTGATTTGTGCTTGGCCCATAGTTAGTGTAGTGTGAAAAAGAGGAAGCTTTCCAGGAGTGTTAGAAATGAATCCCTTGATCTCCCTGGCTTCCTGGTAATCCACAGTGACGCACGCAGCCTCCTCTGTTCTACACTGTGAAATCCCTGTATTACTGAGTATCACAGAGAATGTGTCCATGGTGCAGCAAGGAGAGAAGAAAGCTTACCAAGTTTTGTTAAGAACAGCATTGGTTGGTATGGAGTGAAACAAACTGCTTTTTCAAAGTCAAGTTTCTGACTGCCCTAGAACCATGGGAAAAACGAGAACCAGACAAAAAGAGGGACCCTGCATAGCCAGGCAGTAATGGGGCAGGCCTTGAACCACAGTTCAAGGCCAGCCTGGACAGCCAGGGATACAGAGAAACCGTCTCAAAAAACAAAACAAAAAACAAAAACAAAAAAAAGAGGAATTTATGAGTATAGGTATGCTGTGAGGTGTTTCTTCCCATGCCAGTGAATTCATGAGCATCTCAGCACTTCATCCTGAGGTCACGATTGTCCCAGAAAGCTGGCCACTGGTCTGTCCGATGTTGCCTTGATAGTTTGATTTTATACACAGACTCTTACTCTGACAACAGCTATTACACCAGCAGTAAAAAACACTGGGTATGGAATCATAGCCACCTAATTAAGGCAAGTCTCCTTAATGAGAAACAAAGAGCTGCTTAAAATTAATGCTTAAATAGGAACTTGGAGGAAAAACAACTCTGTTCTTTTAAATATATCTGTTACATTAAAAAAAGAAAAAGAAAAAATAAGAAGAAAAAAAAAAGCAACCCTGAAAAGATGTTTCTAGAATTGCTGTTTTTTTGCTTGGGTTTTTTGTTTGTTTGTTTGTTTTGTTTTAATTATTGCTGGGTTTTTTTCTTTTTTTCTTTTTTTTCTTCTTTTTTTGGGGAATGGGAGGGGCAGGCTCTCACTCTGTTCCATCAGTCTCCCAAGTGCTGGACATGTAGGCATAGCCCGTCCTGCACAGCTTTACATCTGTGGCTTCTTGAATTTCTCTATTAAATTGCGGTTAGTTACACTAATATTTTAGATTTATAATTCCAAGAGGTATATAAAAAGAAGCTAATTGGTACATATTATGCTTTTTATAATTTGAGTTCCATATTTTTAAGCAAAGATATTTTCAAGAATATTTAAATGTATATTTTTTAGAATTTCTTTCTCTCTTTCAAAAGAAAATCATAAGGTCCAAATGATGTGTCAGGATTCTAATTAAATATATCACATAGTTTGTGCTCTTTCTTTCTTTCTTTCTTTCTTTCTTTCTTTCTTTCTTTCCTTCGTCTTCTAACATTTTATAAAATTTAAAAATTGCCAGGTATCTCCTAAGAGTTATACTTTTATGATTATTTACATGTGAGTGACTCCCATGTAAGGTAGAATATTTTGAATTATTTAGGCCTTGAGGGAGGCGTTTCCTATCACAAACAGTTATCATGTCTCATAGTTAGTAGTTTGTATTTGATTCTTTTCTTTTTTAAGGTAGTTCTGTTTACTGGTAGACTAACTAGCCGGGTTTGGTTAGGGTTTTGTTTTAATTACAGGCTATATAATTAGTTCTCAGCATGTTGAGGTAGGATAGAATTGCACCAGCAAGCTCCCAATTTCTTCATCTCATTAGGTTTTTAACACGATTATTAGTATCATAATCAGCTATGATGCTTTCTCTTTCAGGTTTTCACATTCTCTGATTTGCAGGGTGTCTTGATTGGCTAATTTAGGCAAATTATTTTGATTGTCTTGATGATGGTTGGCTGATTAGAACACAGCAGGGGTATAATTTCTTCCTGAGAAATGTTGCATTCTTTTGGTTTTTTGGTATCAGAACACTAAGAGGGTTTTCTTTGTGTACATTCAATTATGATATTTGCCCATAACACTAGAGCATGCCTAGAAAGCAATTACATTAGTGATGGAATATGCAGGAATGCTGTTAGGGGAAAGTTGGCAGCATGAAGATGAGGCGAGATGAAGGAAGTCACTAAACCATAGGCTCACACTGGGTTTTGTGTTGTTGTTATTATTGTCCATTTTTTCCCTGGTGTTTTGGAGTATTTGGGTTGCCTAATGAGTCCCCAAAAGTTGACTTTTTATGAAAGCCTGCAGACTTTTGGTCTCCCAAAGAGTATATTGGTTTTTCTCCTTTTCTATTGCAGACATTTCTTTGTAGCCCTGGTGTAAATATTGTGAATTTCAGTATATCAGGGTCTACTTATAAATTGAGGAGAGGGGTTCCTCACATCACTGAGAAGATGCCTTCTCTGCTGTCTGTGGTGGGAGTGGCATTTGTTGTTTGTTTGGGAGGGGCTACTTCTTGTTTTGGCTTTTGTTTTGGGTTTTGAGACAGGTTCTCACTCTGCAGCCTTGGCTGTCATGGAACTCACAGAGATTCACTGCCTCTCTTCCATAGACCTGGCACTAAAGGTGTGTGCCACCACACCCAGTAAAAGTGGGTTTTTAAACTGGTACTTTGACTCTCTTGTTACCTTACAGTTAGCTTGCCTTCTGCCAAAAAGTAGCCCTTTTGCTATGTGCAGTGAAGATATTTGCATTCAAATTGTTTGATTTTTCATGCCTACAAATTCGATTAGTTGATTTGGTGGAAAAGAAAGCATGTATTAAAAGTTTTACACTGCTATTGTTTTGTTTTTTAGTAAAAATGGGACAAATGTACGCAAAAATGACATGCCATGTATGTTCAGTTCAGGCAGATAGAAAAGCGCCTGCTTAGACGTTATCTTATGATGTTACTGACTTTGCTTTCAAGAAAACCCCAAGGAAGGATTTTTTTTTCTTTTTGTCATATTTTACTTTTTAGGTAATAATGTGGAAGCTAGATTTTTCTAGAGTTAAACCAAAACTTGACCCTGAAGATCAGAGTGTGCAATCTATTCACAGCTGAGCTGAGCACTTGCTACTTAATTTTGACGTTATCTCCCTGTTGCTGCACTGTCATTGGGGTAGACAGAAGGAGGTGTGCCAGAGAATTGTTTGGAACAAAATCCTATTAGGAAAATGTTAGTCATATGTAAAACCCACTTTCACTTTTGAAGGACTTTTAAAGACTTTTTGAGTGTCCTAGTGTTGGTAAATGAACTCCTGGAAGTCTGTTAAGTTCAATGTTACAGTTACATACCAGGGAAATATAGGTAGGCACGGTGAGGCATTCTCGCGTTCCCAGCTCTGGGAGGCAGAGGCAGGTGGAGGTGAAGACAAACCTGGTAGTGAATTCCAGGCCAGGATGACACGATGAGACCCTGTTTCAAAGAAATAAAAGTTTAAAAAAAAAAAAAAAAAAAAAAGGCAAGCAGTAAAACAACAAATAAGAAATGTAAACTGATTTATTAAGTGTATAAATGTGAGGGCGAAGCAGGATACACGTAGAAACAGTTGAAGAAGCTTTCTATGAATTAAAAACAGCGTTACAGCATGAGTTTGCCCTTTTTCCTACTGTCTTATTTTTCACTCTTTTCTTTCTTCCTTCTTTCCTTCTTTCCTTCTTTCTTTGTCTCACCAAATAAAATTACATTTAAATAAGAAATTTTGATCATAACAAGAATACACCAACAACACATGGCGCTTGAGAGGCAGAAGGCATGGGCTGTCATGATGTTTTTGAGTCTGTGCTTCCGTCGTGGCGCCTGACAAATGTGTAGCCAGCTAGTCCTGGCCTCTCTGCATTATGCCAACAATCACTTGATTGTATTGCACTCATAATGAAGAAGGTGCCTAATGGAACCTCCTAGAGAGGAAATAGTAATGACTCATTGCAGCACTGCCAGGAGAGCTTCCCATCCGAGAAACAGGAGTATTTGGTGTTAATAAGTTAAATTTCAGAAACTAATGAACTCTGCTAATTGAATTCATCTTTGTTAATTAATAGGGTTCTAGTAAATTGGTTGCTTTCTTGTGTAATGCTGTGCAGGAAGACCTAATGATTTCAAGTTCACTGGTTCCACCCCTCTCTTTTCCTAGATGGAGCAGCAGTGACCAAAGTAGCAGGGACTGACTGCTTCCTTTGTCTTGGAATGTTGTCATTTAAATCCTCTGAATGATTGGCTTCAGAATGCATGGGGGGTGGGGGAGCCACAGGGTGAAATTTTACTTGGCTAGTTTACATTTGACGAGTTTTCTTAAGGAGAAACTTGGGAAATCATTCTCATAAGTCCCACTGCGGTGGTTGTAGTGTAAAAGCATATTGGTTTTATTTGCCAGATTGTGCCAAGAATAACAGGCAGAGAGACTTTTTCCCACTTGAGAAGTGAAATGGAAACTTTTTCTTGGGAGATGATGGGTAGGTTACTAGAACAGTGATTCTGAAGTGGGGTCAAAGTGAGCATTAGCCAAAGGCTCCCTCTCTTCTGGAGCAAGCTTTCTGGGAAACTGCCTTCTAGATACTTGACTGAGGCCATACTGTATGTTGTGTCCCCAAAGAGCCATTCCACCAAGGACTAACACCCTTTGCCTTCTTCCTTAACACAGAGAGAATTCCCCAAGTTTTTCACATTTCGAGCAAGGGATAAGGTAAGGCTGACTCACTCCATTGCCTCTTTCTCTCTCTCTTTCTCCTTCCTGCCTCCTCCCTCTTCCTCTTCTTTCACCTCACTCCCCATTCTTCCCTCTTTCTCTCCCCTTTCTGTGCTGGGAGTAGTTCACTGCTGCCATTTCCTTTCTCTGAAGCACACTTCCTTCAGAGAAGAGTTTGCTGTGGGAAATGATCAGATGTGTTGGCCCAAAGAGGGCAGTGACTTCTACAGCGTGCCTTTCTCAACCACAGCTTTGATGTGTCATTGGAAACTGCTTTATTTAGTGGGATTATTTTTGTCACCTACAGACAGTTGGCTTATATTCCGTTCTTCTTTGTGCCCATTTGATTTTTTTTAGTTTTAAAGTATAAATTTCCATACCATGTTGCTTTCTCCCTCTTACCAGCTTATATTTTAGGTGTTTCTTCCATTGACTTACTTGACAGGCTTTCTGGCAAAACAATTTATATTCTGCAAGCATGTAGGAAATGGACTAATATAACTTTATATAAACAATACTGTAACTATTGGGATAGAATGCCCCAAAGCCAAACACCACCTAAGAATTATATGATGTTTATTATGGTGTTCTTCATGCTTTGTCATAAATGATAAGGTTTTGCCCTTAAGTATTTCATACTACTTGAGTGAACCCATAACACTGTCATGTGAAACAAATATTAATCAGTGTGAAGCAATCTGTATAGTTGTTTGTTTTAAAAAAAATTTTAACACTATTAAATACTTTAAGACTTCTGGGGGAATTCAAGGTTTTTATGTTGCTTTCATTTAGTTCTCTTTTGGGAGAACAGAATTTATTATGTAGCCCTGGCTGGCCTTGAACTCTATATAGACCAGGGTGAACAAAAACTCAGAGATCCCCCTGCCTCTGTCCTTGTTTTTTAGTAAACATTGTCAGTGATAGAAACATAAATGCTGAAAACTTGAGAAACAAATGTTTCGGAGTACATAGTCTTTTTTGGGGTGAGGAGGTTGTTTTTTCAAGACAGGTTTGTGTGTGTGTGTGTGTGTGTGTGTGTGTGTGTGTGTGTGTGTGTAGCCCTGGGTGTCCTGGAACCCACTCTGTAGACCTGGCTGGCCTCAACCGCAGAGATCTGCCTTCTGCCTGCCTTTGCTTCCCCAAGTGCTGGGATTAAAGGCTTGTGCCTCTACTGCCAGGCTAAGCACCTATTCTTATGTAGGCTCTTCCAGTGGTTTCTATATGTAACTCATTAGCATATAATAGCTATGCTTTTATTTTTGAGGGTCTTCCCCCATTGTTTTTTGAGATGGAATTTTACTCTATAGCCTAAGCTATCCCCAAACTTTCTATGTAACCCATAGCCTCAATTGTTTAATTTATTTATTTATCTATTTTAGTTATTTATTGTGGAGCTGCGGATTAAACCCACATGCTCACACATAGTAGCCCAGTACTCCACCTCTGAGTCACATCCGCAGTCCCCATGATAGTCTCAAACTTTGGATACTCCTCCTGCCTCAGCCTCTTGGGTCCTGGGATTACGATTGTGAGTCACTATGTCCAGCCCTTAAGAATCTGTTTTACCAACACAATCATAAAGTAATTTTTCAACTGCCTCAAGTAAGCTGTTTTCCCCTCTGGTTCTCATGCTCAGTTTGAGGAGGACCGCATTTATCGCCACCTGGAACCTGCTCTGGCTTTCCAGTTAGAGCTGAACCGGATGCGAAACTTTGACCTCACTGCCATTCCGTGTGCCAATCACAAGATGCACTTGTATCTCGGGGCAGCTAAGGTGGAAGTGGGCACAGAAGTGACTGACTACAGGTTCTTCGTTCGCGCAATCATCAGGCATTCTGATCTGGTCACAAAGGTGGGTATTTTACTTAAACGGGAAGTATCCTTGAGGGAAAGGACAGAGCGTTAGTCATGGCTCAAAATCAGGGTTTTACTATTTGAATCAAAACTTTTGTCTTTGTCACTCTCCAATATTCCAAATAATAAAAGACTCATTGTTCTTTAATTTGATATTTGTTGATAATAGAAGCATGAGGCACTCACTTGAAGAGAAAAAAATATGCTCAGCTCCCACAAAGAGTTGGGCGATGGTAACAAATAGAGAAAAAATTATAGTAATAATCCCATTGTAAACCTATAACTTTGTGGGCTTCATCCCATGTCAAATACTGTATCCCACGCCTTAAGCTTGCTTTAGCTCTTCGTTCTAAACAGGCTTTTTGCGAAGCGCAATGGCACACGCCTGTAACCCCGGCACTCGGGAGGCAGAGGCAGGTGGATCGCTGTGAGTTTGAGGCCAGCCTGGTCTACAAAGAGAGTCCTGGCCAGCCAAGGCTCCACAGAGAAACCCTGACTGGAAAAACCAAACCAAACCAAACAAAAAAAAAAAAAAAACCCAAAACTTAACAGAATTTCTTTCTAAAGAGCTGTTTGGCATATGTGAAAGATAGTCATATTGGGGTTTCAGTTCTGGGGATACCTAGCATCTTTACCTCCTAGAGGAAATTATATCCTAAGAGGCTGAGAAAAGGCTGACAGGGACTTTAAATTTTAGCCTGTGCCTGTCCTTGCCGCCTAAGGTCAACAGACTGACAACCAAGAGGATGGTAAGCAATGTATGAACAAAACATAGCATAACCTGGCTATTTTGCCATTGCTTCTTAAGTTGTACACCTACCTATTCAAGCACATGTGAGGCCAGAGATTGGCATGAGCTTATCGCCCTCTCTTGCTGTCCATTATATTTCTCTGTCTCTCTCTGTCTCTGCCTCTCTGTCTCTGTGTCTGTGTCTCTCTCTGCCTCTGTCTTTCTGTCTCACTCTGTCTCTCTATCTCTGTGTGTGTGTGTGTGTGTGTGCGCGCGCACGCACGCACGCGCGCACCTCTATCCCTTTCTACCTTGTTTTTCATTTGAGACAGTATGTCTCACTGAGCCTGGAGTGTACATTTTCAACTAGAGTGGCTGGTCTGAGAACCTTCTGATCCGCGTGTCTCCATTCCCCGCTGGAGCTCTGGAAATACACACTCAAGTCCTTGTGCTTTCCTAGCGACTGAACCGTTTTCCCGGCCCCTCTTTATTGCTTTCAATAAAGCAATGGTTTTCTTCCTGTGTAGGAGGCTTCTTTTGAGTATCTCCAAAATGAAGGGGAGCGGCTGCTCCTGGAAGCCATGGATGAACTGGAAGTTGCTTTTAACAATACAAATGTCCGCACTGACTGTAACCACATCTTCCTCAACTTCGTGCCCACAGTCATCATGGACCCATCAAAGGTACTTTTCTCGGTTTCTCTGTCAGTCCCAGCCAAGAGGCTCATTTATATTTGAGACTCACTTGGATTTTGAAGCAGGTATTCATGTCAGCAATTTGACCTCTTAATTTTTAAAGTCACAGGCTGCTTGTAAGATTGTTCCATGGGACAGTCTCAATTCTTTTTTTTTTTTTTTTTTTCATCTAGCCATTTAGAATATTCCTCAGCTGAAGGTGGTATGCTGCTTATTTGATGGTTATTTATTTGTTACAATAAGAGCTCCTCCATTGATACTAGTTTTGTAATATTTACCATGGTAGTGGTCCTATTTTAATGATCCCCTAGAATTCATCATCTGAAGTAATTAATTTTGTTATTGTTAGACATTTTGTCTGAATTATTACCTGTATGCATTAAATGCTACCTGTGAGTGACCTTGCTTAGACGCAACATAGTCCCAAAATGTCTACCATATTTCTCCACAATGAGAGAACGTGGCTGTAAGGAATCTCATGCAATGTATCTCTTCTCATCCCTAAAGCTCTATTATAAACTGTGTTCTGTATAATTTAAGGTAAGAAAAGAAGGTGGTTCTGCACTTAGCTCTTATCTAGATGGACTATGGGCAAGTGGCTCTTTTCTTGACCTTTCTGCCTTTCTGCCATGCATTTGGATAGGAATGTCAATATCTGCCTTCCTTTCCTTGTAGAAATGAAATTTTGCTTCTTCTTCTTTTATTTTTTATTAAATATTTTTTATATCTTACATATAATTTGTATTATCACACATATGCAATAAACTACCTACAGCAAGAAGAACCATGACACAATCAGGAATTATATAAATGTTACATTCTTAGTGTTTTGGCTATTTGTATTTAGCAGCCTTGAAGGAAACATCTTTCCTATCTTGGTGCATCTAAAATTCTGAATGTAAATCAATATCTGACATATCTCATCATTATCAACTTAAAACATCTATCTAGACCTAAGAATATCTTAACCCCTAAACAATTAAGCTTAATTGTAAAACTAAGCTATCTGGTCTTCAACCCCATCAGAGACTTGAGAAAGAATAAAATTAACTACCTGAGTATACAGGGGTCCAGGTTAGCAGCTTCCCAAATGAGAAGATGACAGAGACAGTTTGCTACCTGAGCAGTCACACAAAATTATTTATAATGTTGGAGCATCATCTTCAGCCTTCTGGCCCTATATATTTGACAGACATATTTGTAAGGTAGGAACTGTTGAGGACTTGCTTACCCTATCTTGGCAGAGTTTGGCTGTTGATTCTGCCTGCATCCAAGCTTGCCCTTTTTAAGGCAGAATTCTGTCTGTGGTAGAAATGAGGACATTTTGCCCAGTGGCTTGTTTGCCACATTTGAAGCCATCTCCATAAGGAGGTTCTTTGATGTTCATCATCTTCTTTGAGGTAGGCTGGGTGTTGCCAGGAGTTAACCTGTCTCATTGTCAATGAATCTTTCTTTGTTTTGTTTTGTTTTTTGAGACAGGGTTTCTCTGTGTAGCCTTGGCTGTTCTAGATTCACTTTGTAGACCAGGCTGGCCTCAAACTCACAGTGATCCACCTGCCTCTGCCTCCCAAGTACTGGCATTAAAGGCGTGTGCTACCACTCCCAGCATCAGTGAATCTTTAAAACAATAAAAACATTTTAAAATGTCATATTCTGTATGTCTCTGAGGTTTTTGAAGACCTTATCTAACTATTTTACCTTACCTTTCTATTGAGTCATATCTATGCTGCACCTAAGATGTATGTTCTTGTGATAAAAATAGACTAGTAATTGATGTGATCATGATTTGATCAACTAACAATTAACTTTTATAACTTACTTATCCTAAACAGTCTGCAATAGCACTTTCAAAGTATTAGAAGTAAACTTTGTATTATAATTGAGTTGTATGGGTGCAATACTGCTTCTTCTTCTTTTTTACGACATTGTCACATGTACCTCAAGCTATCCTTCACCTCCCTGTGAAGCTGAGAATGATCTTTATCTTCTGGTCCTCCTCACTGCACCTCCCAAGTATTAGGTCATACAGTACTGAGGACCAAATCCAGGGCTTTGTGCATGCTACCCAATCCCTCTGCTCTCTGAACTGTGTCCCCAATTCTGATTTTTGCCTGTTGAGCTTAGTGCCCAAGACCTAAAAAGGTTTTCTACTTTTTTTCCTTCAAAACCCAGGCTAGGGGGCTGGAGAGATGGCTCAGAGGTTAAGAGCACTGGCTGTTCTTCCAGAGGGCCTGCAACCACATGGTGGCTCACAACCATCTATAATGTGATCTGATGCCCTTTTCTAGCATGTAGGCATAGAATACTGTGTAAACAAACAAACAAACAACAAACAAAACCCAGACTAATGATAGGATAGTTGTGTCTGTTGAGAAAGCTGTTCTGTGAGTCTCAGTTCTTATCATCCAATACAGCAAAACTTCACTTCCGCACCAATAAAACCAAAAGTCTTGTAGCATCATGAGGACACTGTATATTTCTAGATTGGCCTTTTTCTCTATGAGTAACTTTTTTTTTTTTTTTTTTTAACATCAGACTCTCTGCCTCTTCTCTGAGCACTTATGCTCTGTCTTGTTAATCACAGATTGCTGGTGTTTCCTGTACACACAGATTGTTAGCTTTTATCCTCTCAAGATAAGAATGGTTAGCAAGCTCAGTGTGGGAACAGAGGTGTTATCTACTTGAAACCTATTCTAAGTTAAAATCCTACGGTACAAAACAAATGTGTGCAGGGTAAAAACCATAATAGAGGCATAGAAGGCCATTTTAAGGCTTTGTAAAAAGCTGAGACAGCGTTTTAGAAAGACTTCAGAATGACCAGGGTACTTGCAGCCCTGTTGGGAACAATTAATGCTTTAGCATGTTAGTAACAAAACGTGTGCATGTATCTAGTTGATGAGACTTGGTCCTCTCCTTATATCATGTGGGCTCCAAGGATCAAATTAAAGTTCTCAGACTTGGGTGGCAAGTGCCTCTACCTATTACGCCATCTTGCCAACTTACAAAGTCACTTTGAGCAATATCCAGTTAAAATAATTCTTCTAACTTTGTGGAGTACCAAACTGTCTCAGTACCCAGTTTCACGGAAATGAGGGAACATCTCATCTCCATAAGTCCAGGTTGGACTTGGCAGTGACCAAACTTTAGATCTCTAATGTTTAGAGGGGAATGTTCTGGTACAACCTACAAATTGCCTTTCTTTAATTTGTGCAATTTACTAAGAGACATACATTACCAGGTTTAATAAAATTTTGTGGAAAAAAAGCTCATGGTGGTAATTGCTGTGTTGATTTAAGGTCCTGTAAGTGCAATGAAACATAGTTACCATGCATAGAAATGCTACTTAATAGCTATTTAACCAGGGATTTTATTCTTATTTGGGGCTTTCTCTTAAATCCCCTGGCTTTTAATTTTAGATATTGCAGATCTTTGATATACAGTATGAATATAATTGGGAAAGGGGAAGGAGTTGTACAGATTTGGAGGCTGTGAGTCAAAGAAAACCACTGAAATGCCAAGGCAGCATGAAACTGCTTCTAACTTGTTCCAAGTAAGAGTAGGATAGGGAGTGTCCTAGTTTCTTTCTGCTGCTGTGATTTAAAAAACAAAACAAAACAACAACAACAAAAACTACCACCAAAAGCAATGTAGGGAAGGAAAGGTTTTATTTCTACTTCCACGTCCAGATCATAGTCCATTATTAAAGGAAATCAGCACAGGAAGTCAAGGTGGGAACCTACACAGACACCATGCAGGAAGGCTGCTTACTGGCTTGTCCACTAGCTCATCCTCAGTTTAGCCCAGGCCCGCCCACCCACCTAGGGGTAGTGCTGCCTAAGGTGGCCTAGACCCTCATCCATCTGTCAAGACAATCTAACCAAGGCAGTTCTTCCCAGGTGCCTCTGGGTTGTATCAAATTGACCATAAAAACTAAGTAGTCTAGGGAAAACAAAGCTGAGTTCTCTTTATGAAGTCTAAATGTGATTCACAGCTCCATAAGCCAGCATCTTTTCCACTGTTCCTTTGCAAAGATGTGCAAACTTAAGACAACTTCTGGTTACAAAGCAAGTATTGTATCTGTGTCAGATTGAGGAATCTGTACGGAGCATGGTAATGCGCTATGGAAGCCGGCTGTGGAAATTGCGCGTCCTCCAGGCAGAACTGAAGATCAACATTCGCCTGACAACAACCGGAAAAGCAATTCCCATCCGCCTCTTCCTGACAAACGAGTCTGGCTATTACTTGGACATCAGCCTGTATAAGGAGGTGACTGACTCCAGGACAGCACAGGTACAGTAGTTGAGGGGATTCCTCCAAGCTTTGATTTGGTCCAACACAGAAAATGGCTCATAAGCCTCACTGGTTATCCCTTTACTTTTGAAAACATCTTTGTACCTCTTGATCACACCTGTCATGAAACCTTAACCTTTTGTTGGATACTGATGAGAACTAACAGGCAGGTGAACCAACCCCACAGGTAACTGCAGTTCAGGTGGTTTATTGTCTCTAGGGGCTCCTGGGCTACTTTAGTAATCTAGACAACCTGGTCTGATTTTTTTTTTTCTTCCTGTTCTCAGTACAGTTGACCTTTTACTGGCAGATGAGGGAAAGAGACTTATTGGAATTTATCTCCAACTTAGTATCACATCAGGGACAGATCCCAGCAGTGGTTACTTCATAATTCCATTCACTCATACTCACTTTCCTTCATTGAGTTCATAGTGACGTACTTCTATACATGAGCAACGTGGCAAACTGTAAACTGTTTTTCAGGGTGGAAAATTTGGGAATGCAGAAGTAGAAAACGAATCAGTATGCTGATTCTGTGATAACAGAGCATTCTATTTTAACTTGCTTGCCATGTTAGTTTCTGAACATTTGGACCATTTCCTATGATACTGGCATGTCTTCAGAGGTAATATGTTTTTAAGGCCTCAGTGTGTACTTCTGGTAAAGGGTGGACTTGGGGGAATACACAGGGTTTTAGACTGTTTTATGCATTTGATTTCGGGAAGAGATTATGTGGCACTTGCTTTTACCTGTGTTCTTTTAAATCCAGGAGTGGAGATAGGAAAAGACATTTTGCCTGTCTCTTGGAGATGATTTTTTAAATCCTAGTTTAGGCAGTTTTCTTAGTGACCTTTCATTTTGTTCTTTGATTCTCAGTTAGATGACCGAAGAAGTCTATCCTTTAAGAAGCAAGCCGTTAGAACAGCATGCACAGAGCACAGGGGTGAGCAAGAAAAAAGTGCTCAATAATTTTTGCTGCATGTGATGTTTTTCAGGACAGCCTTAAGGACATTTTCAGTCAAGGCTTTCCATGGGTAGGGATGCTTTTAATTAACTTCTACAATAGCTTCAAGGCAGACCTATTCTTCTGTAAAATAAGAGGGCCACTTGAGATTTTAATGTTTTTGATAAATATAGTTTTTCTTCATAACTTTCTTATTCTTTTTTTTTTTTTTTCCATTTCTTTTGTTAGAAAGCTCTTAGATTTCCCTGATGTTGGTTGGTGGTGACATAGGCACATGAAAGGCACAGGTGCCGTCAGCAGAGATTTAGTATTGTGCCTGGCACAAAATAAACACTTAATAGGCGTCAGCAAGAGTGAATAAGCTGCCCTCGACCTGAAGGAGACCAGCATATGTAGAAAGCCTTAGGGGAAGCCGAGCCTGGTCGTGGCGTGGAAGCTAGGTCGTAAGCACTGGTAGAAGTGCGAACTGACCACAGAGCAGCCCCCAGCCAGTTCCCATGTGCCAGTGCCTGTGTGGTACTCTTTGCTGAGCTTCCTCCCTCCTCAGTGAATCATAGGAGATTGAGATGTTTGTCATTTGTTCATTTGCTTATTTCACATTTACTGACTACTTACAGTGTGTTAGGATCTATGGATACAATGTAGTTTCTCCTTAAGAAAAGTATATCACAATTGGAACAGACAGATGAGTAATTGGTGTTTCCATGATATGATAAGAGCCATTGTAAAGTAAAATATGTTCAGGGCTCTAAGGGGGCCCACTGTGTATGTCAGAGATGATTCTCCAAGAGAAGCCCAGTTACAGCCTTCCGTGGGAGCTATAAATAAAACCTGTGCATGTTTTCAAACATGTGAAACATGCCCTCTACCAGCTAATTACCGTGTTCATCATAGGAGAAAATGGAGCTAACATAGTCACCGGTTGTTCAAGGCTTCAGTTAGGATCCATTACTACCAACCTCTTACCTTACTACATCGTTTATTTGTGCTGCCAATAAGAAAAGTTAACTGCTTGAGTTTTGTGTTTCTCGTATGATCTTTGTCCTATAGGTTGTAATGAGCAATGTCAGGCAGTCCTAAGTAGGGAGGATAGGTTTGAGTTAATATGTTACTTAAATGAGTTGAATTCCAGTGAGGAAAGTAAAGGAAAGAGAATAGTTTAAAGTTACTTTTATTGAGTTTACAGTTTTACATGGTTTATATAGTTAACATGTATCAAAATGGACTCATTTATTGTATTTGCTTTAAATCTGACAATTGTATATGCTTGTGAGACTGTCTTTATAGTCATGATAGAAAGCGTCTTGTTACCCCACAAAGTCTCTCATTGTTTTCAGTGAGAGGCAGAGACTCAAGCAACCACGGATCTGCTTTCTGTTGCTGCAGATGAGTTCTGCCTGTCCTATAGATGCATGTAAATATAACCATACAGTTCATGCTATTTTGCATCCTACTTATTTTCTTTAACTTAATGTTTTAGGGTTCCTCTGTGTTGCGTGGAGTATGGGTATGCTCCTTTTCATTGTTGAACAATATTCCATTTTTTAGATTTACCAAAGTGTGGATATCCATTCAACTGTTGGAGATTTATTTTCAAATTTGGATTGTTGGGAATAAGTTTTTAATGGGTATTCATTTGCGAATCTTTGTCTTTTTTGTCTTGTTTTCTTTCATTTTTGTTTTGTTTTGTTTTTGTGGCATGGTCTCACTATGTGGCTCTGGGTATCCTGGAATTCACTATGTAGACCAGGCTTGCTTTGAACTCACAGAAATCCTCCTGCCTTTTCCTCCCAAATTAAAGATGTACACTACCATGTCCAGCTATTATTTGCAAATCTTTGTATAGATAAATTTTTATTTCTTCTGAGTAAATACATTGGCGTCTAATTGCTGGTTTATATTAAGTACATTTTTAACATCAAAAGAAACTGATGAGCCATTAAGTAGTTTCTGTTTTAAATTCCAGCAGCAGTGTGTACACCCACACTGCTTTCTTCAGGCCCTTTTCCTACTGTGTAGTTACGTTGCATTACTACCTCTAACCTAACTTCATTCCAGAGCTTGACAAAACTGAGTTTTAAACCCTATGCCCACAGATTTTGCCCCTCTTAGCAGGAAATACAGTTCTGACCCCTGCTGCTCGTAATTTTTAATTTCATGCGCGCGTGTGTGTGTGTATATATGTGTGTGTGTGTGTGTGTGTGTGTTGTGTGTGTGCCTCAGATGAGAACGGCTCACAGGAATCAGGTTTTTCAGTCCCTGGCATTGAACTCAGGATGTCAGGCTAGGCAGCAGGTACCTTTACTGATTGAGCTGTCTCACAGGCCTGAGCCTGCTGTTTTATTTCTCTTTCTAACTCTGATTCAGTCTTTGCCCCTAATCTAGTTTTCTCATACTGTACCCTTGCCCAAAACACTTGGAATTCATTAAAAGTATGACTAATCCTTTTGTTCCCAAGGTGTCGCTGCTGTTGTCTCCCACATGGTAACTGTCCCCCTTGGTCCTAATAGAAGAGGGCTTGGGGCTCCTCCACTCTGGGGCCTTCAATATGTATGCCCAGAGTAAGACCTGACTGGCAAGTCTTCAGAGTACTGTTATTCCTCTGAGCTATGATGCTAAGGATTCACTGAGCTGGATGACCTTCAGGCTTAGGACAGTACTTAATTCTGTTCTGTGCATGTATATCAAATCTATGAATCTTTTCCTTAATGGTATACTTGTGCTTACATTTTAGGTTCAAACAGATGTGAATATGTATATATGTATACATAGATATATTCATATATAGACACACACACACCTTTTCATCCCAATTTCCATTTGTATTCAGAGTGTTGGGAATCTATATTTTATGTGTTCATACATAAAGTGCCTAGTTTAGTGTTATACAACCTCTGAGCACCCAATAAATATTAATTGAATTGAAATAATGGCATCCCTTATAAATATTCATGAGCAAATAAAACTTGCTAAATATATGGAGTATGAAGTACTCTTCTAGAAATATTTGAGTTAAAAATGATTAAAAACTGGTGTGGTTTCACTATGTGTCAATCTAGCAATTACAGGAATTCACTAGAGACAGCATACTAGAGAGAAATATATATGGTTTAATATGTATTTTAATAGAATGTAGTGATTTTACCATAGGCTGTGTCCTGTGAGCTAACAAGAATTAACTAGGTAAGTGGGTGAAATTTACCTGCAGTAGAAGCATTTGAAGCTTTCGTGTGACCAATAATACTTACAAAGCACCTTCTAATCAAGGGGACTGATGCATGATCAAGGGGCCTTGATCTGGCCCAAGAACAAAAGTTATTTCTAGTGCATAGCTGTGTCTTGACTGACATGCTAGACCTGTTCTGTCTAGTTAGCTGACTTATTTCATTTTTTAGTATCTGAGAATTGAGTCACTTTAGAAAGCAAGTGCCACCACTCTGTCTCTAAGATGTGAGATTTACACTGGGTTTTCTTCTTGATTTCAGCTAATCCCAAACTAAGCACAGTCTAATATGTATAGCTGGCTAGACATCACTATTTTAGAGTCCTTTAACCACCAGAGAAAGGGCAGCACCAAATTTCCCATGTCGTGTGGCAAGTATCCACTATTTAGCTCTTTCCCCATCCCCAGCTGTTTTTCAAGAACTAACATGTTTGGAAAACAATGCTATAGGCAGCTATTTACTTTTCAGTCTCTCAATTGTCTGTGCATTCTGTCACCACAGATCATGTTTCAGGCATATGGAGACAAACAGGGACCACTGCATGGAATGCTGATCAATACTCCATATGTGACCAAAGACCTTCTTCAATCAAAGAGGTTTCAGGCGCAGTCCTTGGGAACAACGTACATATATGACATCCCAGAGATGTTTCGGCAGGTAAAGGTGGCTGATGGTGGGGGTTCTGAGGAAGCAGGGTTTCCCTGAGTTGGCAGTTGCAGCTTTGCCTAGAGAAGGGTATCCTCAAGAGTGAGAAATACCGTGACACTGTCATAATTCCTGTGTCATTAAAGGCTTTAGTGACTTGTAACTCAGGTGGCAGGATGGCTGTTGATGAGTTACCAGCAGGAATGGTGAGAAGAGAGTAAACCCACACCGCATGTTATGGTTTACAGGGACGCACTTGAGGAGTCACACATGTATTAAGTCTGTGCGCAAATTAGAGACATTAAAAAAGAGGAACTCTGGAACTCGAGTTTTCATTTTCCTATTTTCCAAGATGAACCCTTAATCTAAGGGTCAGTATTGGTAGCATAGACTAAAGGATATAACCACAATACATAGTTTAAGGTATAACTTCTTTTGTAGGAGATTTATTATAGTTGAATTAAAGCTAGCATGACAAAAGCATGGCATTATGAAGCTCTTCCCTATATCAAAATCAACTCCTCGATCTCTATGCTACAGATTTTTCCCATCAAAAGTGTTGGTGTATATCACAAGCAAAATACAACCGATAAAAAAATAAAGCATTGCAGAATGCTGGATTTCTTTTTTTAAATATCTTTGTAGAATTTTTCAAGTCTCTTAGTCAATACTATCGATATTACCACATTTGAATCTTTATGTAATATTTACTTTTAGACTGGTTTAGTAGTCCGTGGATCTGTAGTATTCACAAACACAAATTACCTTGATGTAACCATTTATTTATACCAATCTATCTCAGGACACACCCACTTCACTCAGCACCATCTTATGGCATTGTTAACCTGATAGCTAAGTGTGGTTCCAGCTCCGAGTATCAGTTCTAAGTCTTGTAACCAGCGAGGGGCATGGCTGGGATAGCTAGCTACGTGAGTCATTTCAGCTTTAGATGTTCAAAACAAGAAAGGACAGAGCTGAAGTAGTTCCTGCTTTATAAGCAAGTTCTTTTATTTACATAAGAAGTAGGAAATGGAAATTCTGATTGTTTTTGTAAGTGATAGGTATACCAGTATTCTCAGATTTGGGAATAGTTAGTTGATCTGTGCAGCTTAACTATACACATCTTAACTAATTCCCGTGTGCGGGCCTATCTCTGTGAAAAGCAGTACAAACCTGACACTGCTTCCCCTGGGTTAGCTTGTACCAGCAGAATACCCTGCCTGCTGGTACAAGAAGATTTTTAAAAGTCTTCTGTTGCTAGGTTTCCCTAGGATCCCTGCCCTCCCACACACAGGCACACATGCTTCTAGGAAGAGATGATGTTATTTATTTGGTTTTATGGCCTATAACTGGCTCTAGAGTATGTAGACCAGGCTGGCTTAGAACTTAGAGATGAGGCTGCCTCAGCCTCCCATGTGCTGAGGCGGAGATTAAGACATGAGCCACCACAATCGGCTGACACTGTTGATTTAACACCTTTTCTCTGAGAAGGTGTTAGGGCTTTGTATGTGTTAATGTTCCACCGCTATTTCAGACTCACTTAGAAGTTTTATTTGTTGGGGTATCTAATGTTTGACATACCAAAAATGCTCCAGAAAGGGCTACAAGTGTGTGCTTGCTGAGAGGGAAGGTTGGAGCATTTAGTCCAAGGCTCACACTCTCCATAGAGTGCCTTGGCAGAGAAGGCAGAGTCAGAGTGACTGCATCTGACTGTGATTTTTCTCCATGTTGAAATGTTAATTGTCAGTGATAAGTCAAACTTCTTTCTTCCATTAGTCGCTCATCAAGCTCTGGGAGTCCATGTCCACTCAAGCGTTCCTTCCCTCAGCGCCTCTGCCTTCCGACATACTGACATACACGGAACTGGTACTGGATGATCAAGGCCAGCTGGTTCATATGAACAGGCTTCCAGGAGGAAACGAGGCAAGTAGATAAGCCCTCCCCCCTTTCTGTCTCTGTCCACTGGTACCAGCCTTCCATGAGCGCCATCATTACACAGTAGGAGCTAAGACTCAAGTGTCAAGAGTCAGGACAGCACTTTTGGTAGATTCCTCAATGAGAGAGTGAACCAAATCAAGAAACTTGTGTGAAATTTTTAGATATGATAATGGTATTACAATTTTGCTTTTTGAAAAAGGAGTATTATTTTCTGATGGGCGTACATACTGCTGCAGCGTCTTTGTAGATCAAAGGTCTAATGTCTAGGATTTGTTTCAAAGTAGAGATGAAGATAAGAATTCAAGTGGACCAAGATTGGCGAGTTCATAATTGAGGATATATGAGAATAGATTCATTTCTGTGAAAGTTTGGAATTTTAACATTTTTGAGTATCTTTTTTTATGCTTTAATCATTGGATCCGGTGACAGTATGAACATGATAAAGAAGTTCTTCCTAATGGACTTAACCGGAGCCAGCACCTTAAAAGAAAAGAAGCGCAGAACCTATCTGTCTATCTGTCTGTCTATCTGTCTTTTTATCTGCCTAAGGCAAGGTCTCACTCACTACTATGCATGGGCGACCTGGAACTCACTGCATAGACCAGGCTGATTTTAAACTCACAGAGACCCCCTGCTCTGCCTTCAGTGCTGGAATTAGAGATGTGTGCCACCACACCTGCCTGGTTTTGATAGTTATTGAAACTTAACCTTGGGTGGAGAAGCCAGGGAAAAGATCTGGAAAGACGTGGGAGAGACAAAGAATATGATCCACATATATTTAAATTTAAAAATTGTTTTAAATAATAAAAATCATTAAATTATTCCCATTAAAAATAATAACAAAAATTTTAAAAAGAAAGAACATATTTCCTAGCTAGGTATTGTGTTGCACACCAACATTTGGAGGCTGAGGTAGGAAAATTAGAAGTTCAAGTTATCCTGGACTACGCGAGTCCCGTCTTAAAACAAAACAGAAAGCATTTTCTAAGGTTGATACCCTTTCTCATATAGTACCATGTAATAATGACATAAATGTCCCTTCATATTCTTCTCCATGCTGTAGGATTTTTAAGATTTTGATTATGCTTCTAAGGTACAATTATAACAATAATAAAAAATTAACACTCTAAAAATACAGATGTTTTTATTGCAGATTCACATATAACCCCTAGCTAAACGTATTTCTTAAAATAATCTTTATCTGGGTTTTAGCTGGCTGATCACTGGAGATACTATGTGAATTTTTTCCATTGTGTTCTATATATTACTTTTTGGTTCTTCAGAAATAGGATCTCTCTATATAGCTCTGGCTGTCCTGGAGCTCACTATGTAGAATACACTGGCCTTGAGCTCTGTCTCTGCTATGATTAAAGGCACGTGCCACGAAGCTCAGTTCCAATACCCGTTTCAAAAATATTTGTTCTGTGTATAAGGTAGGTGGCTTTTCCGCACCACAGTATAGGCTACAAGAACAGGTGATTTAGTGTTAGGGTGGAGACAAGCTTTGGACCAGATGGAGAGGCTTAGAGTTGTAGGAGTTCTTCCAATCTGGTGCCTCAACAAATGGCAAGATGGGATGGAGGTAGCAGATGTTGCCGAGAGTAAATGCATATGCATCGACACAGAAGTTGACGCAGAGCTCTGTACCTACTGTACGGCTTCTGCTTGCAAGCCCCTCAGCAGGAAAGAAAAGCCTCATTGTGCTAGGCTGCAATTTTGATTCATTGAATAGCTGTTGAGGAATAGAAAGTGCCCTTGTGAACATGAGGCTGAGAGTAAAACAGTTTTAACTAATGTAATTAAAACACAAAATGAGATTTTTTTCTTTTTTCTTTCTTTTTCTTTTTTCTTTTTTTTTCTTTCTTTCTTTCTTTCTTTCTTTCTTTTTTTTTTTTTTGCCTCATGAAAGCTAGCTGTAGTGTTGTGTGAAACCTCTTGCCATGATCTTTCTCCTTCTGCTTTCTCTCTGTTCTCATTCTGTTTGAGTGAATGGAGACTGAGGGAATAGTGAAGTCCCAGAGGGACCGAGCTCTGTTCTTGCTGAAATTACAAGCACAGAGCTGCCTGGGCATGAACATGTAGTGTTTACTCTGCCAGTATGAATACAAATAGTCTTATTATACGGAACTCTGTACCCAAAGACCACACACACACACACACACACACACACACACACACACACGAACAAAAAAAATTAAAGGTTTTTTTAACCCCTTTAAGACCTAACAAACCTTAGCACAAAAGGAGTGGCTACTACCGTGAATGGCAGTGTACAGTCGTGAGCAAGGGTTTTTGTTTGCCCAATAGTTTTGAAACTAAAAAGCTAACAGCATTTGTGAAAATAGCCATTGCTTTGTATCACTTTTCACATTGTTTTCTCTTTCCCTTTCTTAGTTATATGTTTTCTTTGTTCTCGTTTCCTTTCCTTCAGATGACTGAGTAGGATTGAGCCTGCATGTTAGCTTACTGTTTCTGAGCCTAAGAGTTCAGGAAGAGTGAGGCAATGTTCTTTTGTGAACAATCAATAAATGATGTCCAGGATGGCTTGTGAGGTCAGTGACCTTAGCTAGATTATAGGACATGGCAGGACAGGAATGAGGTTAAGGTATTAGAATTAAACTCTGCTACCAATAGTTTGGCCATACAATGGACTGCGTTGTTTGAGAGACCAGTCTAAGGATGGAGTTTCAGCGTTTGACTCTGAGGGACAGCTGTATGGAAGAGATGACGAGGTGTCAGTAGGATATATTTTCTTGTGCTGAGGCCACTTTTATCAGGGCACATTGACTTTCTACTCTGCAGTTTAATTTTCTTTAGCCAAGGAGACAAGCTTGTCATGAGCCTAGCACTCTACACAGGACCTGAAGGATGGTGTGAGGAGAACAAAGAGAGCTCATACTGATGGGGTTGGAGCAAATCTGTCCTTTGCCAAAGAGAATGGGCATCAGATCAGAGCCTTGAGAAACAGTTTTATTTAAAAAGGAATAAAAAAAATGACCTGTTAATGTTCTGATAGCCAAGGCTCAATGTAAATGCATTGACGCTACACAGACATTAAATCATCACAATGTGGTGTTCTCCACAGGGACAGCTCTACCAGGTCATCATTGTGGGTGATGGTGAATTACCTTGAAGTGTTGGAGTTTCTGGGTTTAAAAGCTGGCACATGGATATAAGGGTTGCAGGTAAAACAAGAAGTTCCTGCATAGTTTTCCCATGAATTGAGATGCTTCTCCCTATAGCCAGAGGCAGAAAATGTGCACTTATCAGACCATTGGTTACCTTGTTGGCCAGCCTGTCTTACCCACTTTTTCCCTAGGACAGTAAATAGGTGAAATGGTGATAGGACCAGGACTTGGACCAATTCAGTTCCATTTAGTTTTAGGTAACCTGTTTGCCATTTGAGGAAGATATTGGCTATTTCAGCAGAGATGTGACCTGCATTCTGAACACTTGTGCCTGTGCTGAAAGCATGAGAAAGAGCTTTTCTGGCTCTGCGTTAGCTTACTTCTTTCTGTTTTCCTGGTGTCCCTTCCCCATCAAGAAAGGTGTAAGCAAAGAAATGCAACCTAATTCCTGATGAGAAGTATGGAATACTTTTTCTCATTGTCAGGTTTGAATGGCATTGCATTAAATATGAATTTAGAGTAGAAATCAGAACGATGTGGACCAAATGTATGAACTACATTACTTGAAAATAGCTCTAAAGATGAGTTGCCTGGGATTTTCTTAATAGTTTCAAGTAAAGATGAAAATTGAGGAAAATGTGATTGCAACAGAGACTAAACTGATTTCCTTTCTAGCTGCCCCAGTGCTGCAGTGATGGGCACTGCATGTAAATACATAGCTTGATGAGTGTGTGCGGCTGCAGCGGTGTGACAATCCATCCAGCCTGCTTTACTACTTCTCTGTTTTGGAGGCGTTGTTTTCCATCTCTCGGCCAGTTTGCTAACCTGCTTTGGTCATTTGGTGGGAGCTATAATTGCAGGTGGGAACATTTTGTGTAACTCTTCACAATCTAGCAGAGCTGCTTTCTGCACTAAAGCTAGTTATTAAAATGCTCAGGCAAAGATCAAGCCAAGGGCTGTAACAGACTTGACCGAGAACAACTTAACTTTACTACTTGGACATAGAAAAGGCCTGGCTTTCTTATTTGTTCTGAAATAAGTCCACTAGCACTTTATTTTACTTCTTTTTTTTTTCTTTTTACAGTTATTTGAACTCTATCAGCAATCTATAATGATAAAAATGTGATAAAGAGGCAGTTATTTTGGTGCAGGTAGAAACCAAATCCCTAGAACATGGGCTTTTAACATTCCTTTGCACCACTCTTGTGATAATAAAAAACAGAAAATGAGGAAACACTGTGTTTAGGAATAGTTATAATACTGAGGTATAGTATGTGGACCCCCAAACAGGAGTGATAATGATTAGACTACAATCCTAGCATGGCCTAAGAATTTGGTTTTCAGGGTTTTTTTATTGTTCTGGGAGAAAAGTATATTTCACATCTCATGCATCTTAATAGTCCCCTGTGCCATGCTAGGGAATTCGAGTAGCTCCGAGGCTTCGCATTTCAGACGGGCACTAGGTGTCAGGGTTTTCCCTTCTCAGCTGTTTTAACAGTGTGACGAGCTTTTTGAATTCTCCTGTTTGGAGAGGCAAGCCCACTTGTTTCATTCATTCCTTTTTATTTTTTATTTTGTTGTTGATTGCATGGTAGGTTGTTTTTGTTTTGTTTTTTAATGTTCCTGTTGGCATTTTAACTCTGGTTGAAAATGTGTTGGCCCTACCTCTATGACCTGGCACATAGTTTTTTAAAAGAAAAGAATGCTCAAATAAGCAGTAAAGTAATATATATTAAAATTTGAAGGCTAGCTGCTATGTGGGTGGTATCTTTATTTCTTTACCTTATGTTCTCACAAGTGAAGTGATGGGGATAGTGGATATTAGAAATTCAGCTTCGAAACTACATCATACCTAAATCAGTACTTAATTATCATTTAGTTGCTTATAATGTGCTGTCTTTATTATCTGTTTGTGTTTGTGCATGTTTGCTGTAGTGCACATGTGGAGGTCAGACAACAACTTGTAGGAATTCTTTCTCTTTTTCAACCATGTGAGTCCCAGGTCTCAATCTCAGGTTAGCCGTCTTAGTAGCAAGTGCCTTTACCTACTGAACCTCTTGACCAGCCCTCTTGGATTTTTTTAAAATTATAAAATACTTCAGACAATATAGAAAAATATTTTTTAAATTACTTGATAAATACTCCATCGACCACTAACTACTAAGATCCTACTGTTGTGAGTGTTCTTCTTACTTTGAAGCTATAATTCTTTGAAAGTTTTAATTTGAGCATTTAAAAATAAAAAATTAGGGGCCAGGTGGTGGTAGCACACACCTTTAATCCCAGCACTCAGGAGGCAGAGGCAGGTGAATCTCTATGAGTGTAAGGCCAGCCTGGTCTGCAAAGTAAGTCCAGGACAGCCAAGGCTACACAGAGAAACTCTGGCTCAAAAAAACAAAAACAAACAAATAAATAAATAAGAAAGAAAGAAAGAAGAAAAGAAAGAAAGATAATTTTCCAGTACTTGAGAAGCAGAGGCAGGCAGATCTTACGAGTTCAAGGCCAACCTGGTCCACATAGTGAATTCTAGAAGAGCTAGGGTTATGTAGAGAGAGGGGAGAGAAAGAAGAATGTAGTAATAGAAAAAAGAAGTCGATGAGCCAAAATAAACCTAAAACCGTAGAAGAAATTATCAGTAGCTGTGTTCTGGCTGCTTTGAGGCCACAGGTCCTTTCCATGCTTAACAAAGAATTATTGGTGTGCTGGTTCATCTTCGTTGTCAACCTAACTGGTGCAGAGACATGTAGGAGACACACTTCTGTCTCAGACTCACACATATCTAAGAGGTTTCCAGACAGACCCTCCCTGAATGTGGTGGCCCGTTTCCCATGGGATAGGGACTTCCCATTGAAGCTCTCTGCTCCTGGCTGCAGACACAGTGTTACCAGTTACATCCCTGTATCCAGGCCTTCCCACGATAATAAAGTATAATTTCTCTTAAGCCCGAGCTAAAATACACTTCTCTTAAGTTTGCTTTAGCTGTGTATTTGGTGACAGTGATGAGAAAAGTAACTGATGTAACTTGGCTTGCCATGGACTCACATTTGCATGGACTCCATTATTGTCTAAAACTGCCTGGAAAGTGTTTGTATGCTTGTTGGCCTGAGTACAAAAAGGATTGCTTGTTTCTCCTGAACATGGTACCCAAGTATTTTTCTAGTTTGACACTATGTTTATATATTAATTATATCTTAACTCAACCTCAAAATGGCTTCAAGAGTATGAAGCTATCTAGATAAATTTTACTGTATTTTCTTTATTATCTTTTTGAAGTTAGTTTGCCTTTTTAAATGATGAGAATTTAAATTAAGTCAGTGGTGTCTTGTTAGATATGTTGAAAACAACTTGTTTGAATTGTGCTAGGCTGAAGTTGAGCTCTGAAAAAGCCCTTAGGGGAAGCAGAAGACCAGGCTGGAGAGATGACTCAGCCCTTAGAGGCAGGATTACAACCAAAAATACAAGAAAAGCAGAAGACCATGTGCTCTGAACTTATCAAGGAATCAAAACCACCAGCCTGGGCCTGAAGGCAGGAGTGTGTCTTCAAGTTCTTGAAATCTTCAGCAGAAGGGAGTCATATACCTCTAGGTGTACACAAATACTCATAAGTAGTATTTGCGTACAAAGCCTTATTTTCTGTGAAGGGCTTTAAAAGGAAGAAGAAAACACTGATTCCTTCCAAAGACAGCAGATGATCAGTGGTAAAGTGCTTGTCTGACATGGACAAAGCCATGGGTTCAGTTCCAGCCTCAGGGTCTTGCAAAAAAAAAAAAATCAATATAGAGAAACATATGTTATAGGATATATGGTAAGGCAGTTTTATTTAAAATCGTTAATACTCATTTATCTTATCCCTAGTCTAAATGAACATATTAGGCTCTCTGTGTTTGTCTAAAATGATGTTCTATCCCTTCAATCAGAAAATGTCTGAGACTAAATTTTGAAAAATAAGCCTGTCCAAATGGCATTACTTCTGATGAACTTCTAATACTGTTCTTTTGGGGTGTGTGTTGCTTTTCTCAGAATTCCTTCCAAATGGGTTTTGTCAGTACTGGAAATATTTCATCAGGTTGGTTTTGACTGACTGTTAACAAACCAAAGTTTGATGAGCTTAATTACCCAAAAGTCCTGAAGCTCCGCTGTCCACTAGAGCAGGGCTTTTAAGTTTTCCTTGTTCTCTATAGAGCTCAGTCCAAAAGATGGCCCTTAAAAGAATCCTTGGCAGCAGTTTTCATGAAGATTTTCCTGGGGTTGGGGGTATATTACATGGTGTCCCATGTCAAGATACTACAGCTCCAACTAGAGGCAACAGACAGCCCCCAAGAGGGAGGCATGGTGTACCAGAGATCAGTACTGTTTGTGTGGCTAACAGGCAGTGCTTCTAGAACCACAGCAGGCCTACTTGCTTAACTTCTAGGTCACTTAATCCTGTGCTGTACTTCTCAAATACCACTGGCATGTGTGTATTCCATTGCATGCTTTTAAAAATTAAATTACTGAACATGGATATGTTAAATTATTATGGGTCCATGTATGTATGTGAATATCACAAGGAGCAATCAATCATTCTATAGAATAAGATTGTAATGTTTTGTTATGTTTTCATATAGTTGAAAAATTTTATATCTCATTTCAACTTTTACAGGGGCTAAGGTAGCTTTGTTCATGTGTCTTTAAATTATATAAACATAAAAAAAAAAGTTTTCAGTTGTCAGGAACGTTGTCTTGGAGCTCGAAAGATGGCTCATCAGTTAAAAGCACTGGCTGCTGACCCTGGTTCAATTCCCAACACCCACACTGCAGCTTACAACTGTCTGTAACTCCTGTTCTAGGGGATCTGACACCCTCAACCTGCCATACATGCAGTTAAAAGACCAATGCACGTAAAATTTTAAAAACAAATTATTTTTTTTTAAGCTGTCTTGGTATCTATCACATTAGGCACTGGAACATGATCTATCTGGCTGATGAGAGAGTATGAAAAGAATTGACTTATTTCACAAACAGGGTAAATTAAGTTGAATATCACATTGCCTGTGGCTTAAAAACGCCTTTTAATATTTTCTTGTATTTTGTTGTATTTTTATTATGGCAGTTGCTTTTGATAGTTTCTAATTTAATTTTCTATACATATATTTAAAAGGGCAAAAGGTAACAATTTGATGTAAGTACCTAAAAAGAAGCTCAGGTTCAAGTTCATTCTCTCTAGGTCTTTCTTGTTTTTCTCATTTTGTAATGCAGTTCCAGCTGTTACGGTCTAGGGTTCTTTCTGTTACTACTCTAGAACCTTGCAAGGAGTCATCTTCCTGGCATTCGCAGAATTAAAATAATAACTATTGTATGCGAAACATATCAGCCACTGGCCAGCCTGTGCCTAAATCTCTATGAGAAAGTGACGCTACAGCTGAGCTTAAAGTGTGGAGAGAAGAAAAGCAACTGTAGCAAAGATTTGCTTTCTGTTCCCACAGCCTGGCAAGAGCTGAGAGATGCCCCTTTACATCCTCAAAAGTAAAACCCTATCATGTTTGCCCCTCAGCATTTCCTTCACATTTTTCTGTTGAGCTTAATGTTACAGTTTTATGACAACAGCAGCATCTTTGGGAAGTGCCTGTGTGCACTTGTACATTCTAGTCACAATGATAGTACAATTAATGTTGATGTCAATTTTGGTGCTAATTTTGGGTCATGATTAGTGTTGACACTGTATGTCAGACTAATGGCATTTATGGGTACCACCAGAATAAATGTTAATATTATCATGTTTTTTAGTATCTGTTATAGTAACATTAAACCAGGGTCCTCCCAGGAGGAAAAAAAATACATATATGGATAGATAGATAATGCCTTTCTCTATTGCTGGTGTTACTCAGCGAGAAAATGACATCTCAGGGCAGACTCCTAATCACTGTTTGGAGCATCAGAAATAATGATCACCTCTGATCGGAGGTTGTGAATAATTCATTTGGTTTGATTTTCACGTCCTGTCCAGTGATACTTTTCAAACCAAATGTGTTTCTACAGGAAAATAATGGCCCCACTTCTTATGGAAATACCACAGCACAAATCATTTTACCCACATAAAAACAGTTAAATAAGACTGTTCTCTTCTGCTTGCTTTCCCCTCCCTATTCCCTCCTCCCTCGTTTGAGCATGTTTATTCCAGGATGAGATTGTGACCAGAGAATTATTTTCTTCCTCAGGACTTGCATAAGGAAAATAAACACTTACTTCTGCTCTCCTTTAGCTTATTCACTATAGCTCTTTTGGTCCACCTCTCCTTTTCACTTTAATAATTAATTAGCTTGCATTGCTAACTGTAAGCCTAAGAAACCTGCTTACTGGAAATTGTGTTATGAGAAAAAAAATACGTATCTGAAATGCAGTATCTTAAAACTTAGTTGTGGCGATCTTAATAACTGAAGACATGTTTTTCAGAGATAAGTTCTTAGGACTACTTGGCTAGCCAGTGCTGCAGGCAGGCTCTGGCCAGGAAAGAGGATGCTTCGTGCAGGCAGTGCCAGGAAGCCCACCTGGACACTCACTAGACACAAAGCTGCCCACTCTGACAAGCAGGCCACAGGTTGCCCTTCTGCAGCCTTTCAGTCCTCTTCAGGCTGCAGTCCTGAACTTTCTTTCTTTTTCTTTCTTTCTTTCTTTTTCTTTTCCTTTCTTTCTTTCCCAAATTTCTCCTACATAAAATATGAGAGGGAAAAAAAATTAGGGGGGAAAGAGGATTCAGTGATGAAATTTCCCTTGGTGGTTATTCTGCTGCTATGTAAGGCTGTCTGGGCTTAGGTTAAGTCAGTTAGTGCTACATTTCTAATCACATTGGCACACTGTGTATTCCTGTAGAACTGCATTGCTGATATAAAATCTTCATTGTGTATATAGTATAGACCCACATATATAAAGCAACTGGACTGAAAAACTTACAGTGTCCTAATTAAATGGAGAAGGGAGGATATAACTGTCTTCTGATGTAATGGCCAAATCCTCTGAGACAAAGCTATTCTTAGAATATTTTGAGTCTTTTCTCCTGACTGTTGTAAGCCCCCCCCCCCCACCCTCCTCTTTAAATCAAGGGCAAGAGGAAGCATTTTTCAACCTAGTGTTCAATCATCAGACGAAGTGTTTTGCATTCAGAAACCATTTCCAGTATCAAATTCAATTTTATCAAGTGATTAGTTGAGTTTGGTAGAGAATAATTTAAAAACACAAAGCTGGAAATGGCCCCATGCTTCTGCACCAGAGGAAAGCAGTGGCTGGTTTCCATCTGCTGTCCTCCCAGTACCTGTGTGTTACAACTGGACTATTGTGTTAGTGTCTTTGCAGCTGTTACAGGTCTGTGTCTCTTGACACCCTGTGTGTGTTCCTGCACAGGGATGCCAAGAGGCACAGGGAAGTGGGGAGCTGATACCTTGCCTGCCTATCAGTGCTAACGCCCTCTTATATACATGTTTGTAAGCTCTTTAGTCCCCTTCAAGATGAAGGGCTCTGTATAAATATAAGCTTTCGATTTTAGTACATGTTTGTAATACATGTGGTACAGTCCTAAATATGTATTTAGCTGATAGGCACTGTTCTTGTCTATTATACAAATATTGACTTTAAAAGTATAAATATGTATTTAACCATCAGACCAGAAAAACACTGAGAAGCAGTTACTTCTCAGGTAGAGATATTAATATTGTATAAACCTGTGTATACACGTGTTTACCTTCTACCACAGCACTGCTCTTTTAAAATAAAATGATAGCCCCAACAGCCTAAGACAGTTCTCTCTGTTTGTTTTGAGATGGGCTCTTGCTTTATAACCCTGACTTGCTTAGAACTTAAAGCCACCCCCTCCCCCGCCCTCTTTCTGCTAAGGGCTGGGCTTACAGGTCGGCACCACCACATCTCACACTTGTTTTTTAAAGACAGAATCTTGCCGTGTAACTCAGTCTTCTTGTTTCCCAAGTGCTGGGATTACAAGCGTGCACCAACACACTCAGCTTCTAAGAATCTGGCTTCGGAGACTATCCTTAACCACCGTACTGCTCTGCCTATTACGGTTGTGGTGCGCATGTGTTCCTGTTTGCTTTTCCACTTGTGGACTGCATCATAGATAGTTTTAAATGCTAGTCATAATCGTCAAAGACTAAACATCTCTTCCCTGACACAAACCCAAACTCTCCATTCTCTTCCCTTTGACACATCTTCACCCATAATTCCTGTAGCGCGTTCTTCTTCGTTCTTCATCTCCACCCATAATTCCTGTAGCGCGTTCTTCTTCGTTCTTCATCTCCATTCTCTTTTTTGCTCCACCTGTCAACACCCTAGATGTTGTGACTCTCAGGACCATGCACTTATCAGTTGCGTGATTATAATGCTATTCAGAATACTAACAGGGACCCAGTTATTGAATTTACTTTGCTTCAAAAGGTGTGTGTGTGAGTGCGCGCGCATGTGCGTGCGCACGCGCATGCGTAAGAAAACAGTTGTTCAGTACAGTACAGAGAGTGCAGTAGGCATGGCAGAAGCCCAGGCTAGTCTGGAAATTCAGGCGTGTAATCCTCCTGCCTCTGCCTTCAGAATGCTGGAATTACAAGTTTGTACTATTTTAAAACAATTGCAGACTCAGAAAAGTAACAGAAATAGTACATGGAGTTTTCTGCTTTCTTAAAGCTTCCCTACACATTTGTGTCCTTGTTTGAGTGTGTGTGTGCGCCTGCACTGCAGCATGCATTCTACCAGTGAACTATATCCTTCATGTCCCCTTGTATTAATATCATATAACCACAGCGGAATTATCAAAATGAAGAAATTACCATTGTTACAGTTTTCTAAAAATAAACAAGTTTGTTGTAAATTTCACTAGTCTTTTCTAATAATATCCTTTTTCTATTCCAGGATCCAATCCATGAAGCCACATTGCAGTTAGGGGTTAGTGACATTTATATTTGTGCCGTAATTAATATTCATCATCCCTATTGTGTTCAGCTAGAGACAATAATAATATTCTGAAATATACTTCTATAATTTCTCTAGTAAAGAAACAGCATTTCTTTTTCTGTGAGCCTTACCTTAAAAAAATAAATAATTCACCCTAGCTATAAAAATAAGCTAGTGGGCTGAGGATATAGCTCAGTGGTAGAGTGTGTGTCTTGTACATATGGAACATGGGTTAAATCCCCTCAAACCACCCTCCCAAAAGTTACTTTGTGCCCCAGTTTCCTTGTGACAGTAATAGTTAGCTACCCGTGTGTTATGATAACAGCTTCTTTGAGAGCATTTATGTACAGGCCCTGTATTCCTTAAAATGCTCTTCATAACAGCCCTTCAAGAAAAGTCTTCTTCTTATAGTTGGAGAAAGTGGGGCTGTCAAAGGTGGTTGTATGCAAGGTTTTACAGCTAGTATCAAGCTGACATTTGGACCAAGACAACTAACTTCCTCACTCACTCAAGTTCTTAATCATTGTAAATGTTTGCCAGCTTAGAGTGCAATGCAGCATATAGTAGGTATGCATTTGATAAAAGCTGAACTCTTGTAGGTTCCCTTAATAGGACTCTCCATTTATAAGCTTTAGATATTGATCATGATCAGTGTCTTAACCCACAGTGTTGACAGTTTTCCAAGCATTTCTAACTAGCATTGTTTGTTTGTGCTTGTTCGTTTCAGTGAAATGCCTGTTTTGTGAGTGTTGGCAAATGCATGCAATCTCAGCATTCAAGCTGCTGAGATGGGAGAATTGCTATGAGTTTAAGGCCAACCCTGTGCTACATAGTGAGCTCTAAGAGTATAGGAGTCCCTTTAGGATGGGGAAAGCATTAATGAGGAAATGGAGTTTGAATGAAACTTTGAAATGGGTAGAATTCAGATTGGTTCAGAGGAAAGAAAAGGGCAAGTTATGTTGGATATAATGTAGCGTCCTGCTTCCAGTAGTTCATCAAACTCGGCTTTCTTTATCTTTCATGTATGGACATTGAAGTTCAATAAGGTTAAATATATCCCAGGGTCACTAAGCTAATACATGAGAGATCCCCGATTTAGATCTAAGTTTGGTTGACTCCAAAGCCTATGTTTACCCTTATATGCCCTACTGTTTGATTAGCAATGAAATCCAAATTTTAATGTTAATTGAACCACAGATGCTTCCCTCACGTGTTCATTGTGCTAACTCAAAACTGAGTATTTTCTTGTTAAGGATCCTTACTGTACTGAGACTGGCGTCGCACTCTCAATTCTATTTTGGCACTTTTAATGTTGGAGGTATAGAGTAGGGACCAATCGAGGAAAGACATTGGTCGAAGAATGAGTAATGTGTAAGATTGTGGTGTTGTGTGCTTATAATCCCAACACACAGGAGGCTGAGGCAGGAGGATTGTGAGTTCAAGGCCAGCTCGGACTACATAACAAGTTCCAGGTCATCTGAAGCTATATAGCATGATCTGCCTTAAAAACTGAAGAAGGGAAAAAACTGTTCTTGGTGCTGCTGTGTTGACACCTAATTAGAAGTCAATTTTGCAAGCATAATGACCTATCCAGTTACTGAACTGACTGCCCAAGTGACACAAGAGTCCCTAGATAATAAGGAAAGAGTATTATCTGCCTCCCCAGTGCCACAGCCACAGTGTTTATATTAGCGCACAAATGCTAAAGTAGATTCTACAGGGCTTGTATCTAAACTGGCCTAGGTGGCTAAGGTTAATATAGCATAAAATTTGGTGTAAAACCCAATCTTCCTAACTACAAATACACTTACAAGAAAGTAGGCAGGGAATAGCTTTTATTTTCTGAAAAAAAAAAAAAAAAAAAAAAAAAAGAGTGGTTTAGCTAAAACAGCACCTGAGAATGCAGAAATAAATATTCTCACCACACATGCATTATATTAACTAGATTTTAAATTTTCTATTATTATTTTTAAATCAAAATTATCCTGATATTTGGCGTTTTCTGTGCTGCATTCAGGCTTCTTTCCCCTTATTTGCCTTTAATGAGCTGATAGAGTTAATACTGTATCTCGTAAAGTGACTGGAATTTTTCTCCTATATTATACCCATTTTGTATTTGGCCAATGGTATGATATATTAAATAGCTTATATTTATCAGTGGGTGTTTCATACATATATTTCTTAATGCAGAGAATCACAAATTGCTGTGTAGAAAGCTTCAACCAGTCTGATTGCAGTGGATGTGCAATTGGATTGAGGAATGTGTACTCAGAGCTTATGATCACCGGCCGGGTTGAGTCTGGGTGATGCATGTGGCTTTCCGGGGATGCCGCTATTTACATCTGTTAATGGCCCTTCTTGATGGCCAGCTCCCCAATGAGGTGATATGCAGCAGCCTGGGGATGAGGCAACAAGGCTGCAGATGTGGCTGGGCTCCATTAGGCAGGACCAGAAATGCTCATCTGGTAGGCTTTGTGTTTGGGCATGAGTGGTGGGGGCAGAGAGGGAAACAGGAGACAGGAAAAAGAGAGAGGAAAAGAATGGAAAGCATTACTTATCCAGGTATATGGGAAACAGACAGGCAGACATGAAAAACTGCAGCTGTAACTGAAGTGTAAGTGAATAGGAAAGAAATGGTACTAGGAAATAAACAAGTAGGATTGAGTAGCTCTCATATAGAAGGAGATTAAAAAGGAGAGAGCTGTGAGAGTTTGAGAAGAGACATGTCACCTCCATCTTTCCAGTCTGTGTCCCTTATTTGTGTGGCTGCTCAGATGCCACCGAACAGAGAGCAGAGATTTGCATACATCGCCGTGCATCAGGAGATTAGCCATGTGCACCCTTTGGTTTTCTGGATCTGGAAGAAAGAAGCAAGAGTTGCTCCCAAAAATACAGAGCTGAGTGGTAGTAAATCCTTGCAGAAATGGAAAATACCTGGGCCGAGCCAGTGAAGAATCTTTCTGCCTTTCATAGAGGACAATAAAAGGGCCTCAGATCACAGAAGTTGGATAGTCTGTGAGAGGTGATGCTCTTTCCATTTCTTATGTGCTAAAGGTTTCTTGAAACAAATCTCACTAAAGCTGAAAATAGTGCCTTAGTATGTAGTTTAGTAAAGCAGACAGTCTGCACTTATCCCCGCTGCCATAGCATTCTTCAACACGTACTCCTGAGAGCGTTTAGATTCGGAGTCTGTCCATTATGTTTAAATAAACCCATCAAAGAATTGAGACAACTTTGGAATGCACAGTAATAATGCAAAGCAGTGTCGTAGAATATTTCTCTGTTTTCCAAGAGGGACCTTGGTTCTTTCACAGTGCATGCTTCTGAAGGATGTATCCAAATCCAGTATCTTACTTTAAGGAACCTGGAAAGTAAATCCATGTAAGAAGCTGTATTCGTTTGTTTCTGTCTTTGTAGATTGGCATGGTGGCTTGGAAAATGAGCCTCAAAAGCCCTGAATATCCAGATGGCCGAGATATCATTGTCATTGGTAATGACATTACATATCGGATTGGGTCCTTTGGGCCTCAGGAGGATTTGCTGTTTCTCAGAGCTTCTGAACTTGCCAGGGCTGAAGGCATCCCACGCATCTATGTGGCAGCCAATAGTGGCGCTAGAATTGGATTGGCTGAAGAAATCCGTCATATGTTCCACGTAGCCTGGGTAGATCCTGAGGATCCCTACAAGGTATGGACCACCGTGAGCTAATACCTTAAACTCTGTGTGTTTACGCATGGGAATGGGGTCATGTGTATATGAGAGGAAGAAAAGAAGAGGTTTAACTTTAAAAGGAACATTTACTAAATTACAGAAAAACAAAACAAAACAAAACACCTCAGGGCCCAGTGAGATAACCAAGGGTCAGGTGTATGCTGCCAAACCTGGAGACCTAAGTTCAATCCCTAGGATCCACATGGTGAAGGAGAGAGCTAGTTAGCACAAGTTCTCTGACCTCCACCTGCACAACCACTCCCATACACATACTACACAAAATAAAATGTAATTTAAAAACAAAACCACAAAACTTCCTTCCTTAAGAACTGGAGTTACAGGTAGTTGTGAGCTGCCCAACACTGATGCTGGGAACTGACCTCTGGTCCCTTTCAAGAGCAGAACACACTCTTAGTCTCTGACTCATCTCTCCAGCCCCCAAATTTATTTATATGTGTATGTGTGTGCACCTGAGTTTATGTATGTATAGTGTGTGTGTGTGTGTGTGTGTGTATGTGAGAGAGAGAGAGAGAGAGAGAGAGAGAGAGAGAGAGAGAGAGAACTGTGAACCTGTGGCCAAGAAAAGAAGATTTTGGAGCCTCTGGAACTGGAGTCACAGCCACTTATGAGCTGCCATGTAGGTGCTAAGAATGGAACTTGGGCTCTTTTGTTTGTTTTTTGTTTTTTTCAAGACAGGGTTTCTTTGTGTAGCCCTGGCTCTCCTGGAATTACTTTTATAGACCAGGCTGGCCTTGAACTCAGAGATCTGCCTGCCTCTGCCTCCTGAGTGCTGGGATTAAAGGTGTGCGCCACCATGCTCCAGTAAACCTGAGTTCTTTAAGAGCAGTTAGCAGTAAGTGCTTCTAACCCCTGAGCCACCTCTCCAGCCTCCTTTCCATCTATTCTAGTATATTGTTGCTTTCCTAAGTGCTACTTAATCATGTGATAATTCTTGGGGATTGCTGTATTTACTAAGTGATCTTTCCCATAACTCAGTCTCTTAGATCCTCTCCTCTAATGGTCCTACCTTTGTTCAGTTTCTCTATAATATTAATTTCAAATATCCCCTCTCTTTGATACTCTCCCATCCTGTTGTCCTCAGAGCTTCTGAACTTGACAAGGCAAGTTGGTAGCAGCTACAGTGGAGCAGGAATTGGACTGGCAGAAAGTCATCATGTGTCCTAAGTGCTCAGTTTCTCTATAGTACTCAGTTCAACGATCCTTTAAGCCTACAAATATTGGGGTTCTGCCACTTTATTTTTTTCCATTTCTCTCATTTCATTCAGCTGTTTGGTGGGGTTTTTTATTGTTTTGTTTTGTTCTTTCTTGTTTGTTTGTTTCTTTTTGTTTTCTAGACAGGGTTTTACTATGTAGTCCTGGCTGTCCTGGAACTCACTCTGTAGACCAGACTGGCCTCAAACTCCAGGGTCAACACTTGCCTCTGCCTTCTCGGTGCTGGGATTAAAGGTGTTCACTGCCGTCACCTGACTTATTTTTTGAGACTGGTCTTTCAATGTAGCTTTAGCTGGCCTGGCATGTTCTTTGTAGACCCAGTTGTCCTTGAATTTACATAGGTCTGCTGGGCTCAGCTGCCATTAACTTATTTTAAGTTGCAAGGTTCATCTTTTTTTTTTTTTTGGTTTTTCGAGACAGGGTTTCTCTGTGTAGCCTTGGCTGTCCTGGACTCAAGGCTCATCTTAGTAGCACTATATTTGTTACCTTTTCCCGTTTCTTCTCCTTCTGTTTACTCTGTACTTTTAGGGTAGCAAAGGCAGGCAAATCTGTGAGTTTAAGGCCAGCCTGGTCTACAAAGTGAGTCCAGGACAGCCAAGGCTAACCAGAAAAGCCCTGTCTTGAAAAAGAGAGAAAGAGGAGAGAAAGGGAGAAGAAAGTAAAACCTTTTTTTTTTTTTGGGGGGGGGGGTGCGGTTGTCTGTTTGTTTTTGTTTTTTCAAGACAGGGTTTCTCTGTGTAGCCTTGGCTGTCCTAGACTCACTTTGTAGACCAATCTGCCTGCCTCTGCTCCCCAAGTGCTAGGATTACAGGCATGTGCCATCATGCCTGGCAAGAAGTAAAACGTTTTAAAAACTAACTCTTTCCACCTTCTCCACATATGTACCTGCAAAACTGACTACAGGAGGAAAATGTGACTCTGGCCTTACTTTCTACATCTGAGCTTAGCAAACACTTGGATGATGGTTTCACATCTCCTCTCCCCTGAGTTCCTCACCACCCTCTTCCCCTGCCTTCATTCCTACTCAGTATTAATACGTGCTTCCCAAGATGCTCCAGAACAGAAACAGAAGACTTGCTTCCTCTATGGGTTCATGCCTAGTACTGTGAGACAAGAGAACCAAGCAAACAGCGCCAGCTTGTGCTGATGAGCACTTTCTGCCCCCACTCCCCTCACTTTACTCCTGTGCTTTAAATAATCCTTGCCCTTCCCAAAACCAACCCTCCGTTCGTACCCTGATCTTCTCCCTTCTGACCAATTTAAAGATAAAGATGAACACTCCTCCTTTGCTGGGCTCATCACCTTTTCCCTCTCTCCTGGAACTACACCTTGGCATACAGACACATATCCCTCAAGTAACTCATGCCTGTCCTTCCTCTTTAGAGCAAAACTTCTTCAAAGAGTTGTCTGCTCTAGCTGTCTCCAGGCTCTCTGCCCACTCTCTCGAACCCCGTCTGTAAAGCTTTGCACCTGAACCATTCTAGTTGAGAGTTACTTTTGTCAGGGTCACCCGAGATTGGTGCAAATTCAACATTGACTTCTCAATCCTTATCTCAGTAACTATTTGATGATTCAGCAGCATTTGATACCGTTGGTCTCTGCTTTATCTTTTAAATACTTCTCTTGGCTTTCTATCTACCTTTGTGCTTCCTCTTTCTCGGTTTCTTTTCCTGCCTCTCATGTCTTTATATATAAGATTATTTCAAGGTATAATAAAGATGTTCCTTATTCTGATTGTGGTGGTGCTTGCACATGTATACACATTTATCAGAACTCATCAGATGTTAGTGATGAAAGTGAGGGATGGCTGCTGAAGCCTGTGATCCCAACTCCTCTGAATGCTAAGGCCAGCCTGGGAAACATAACCAGACAATGCCTCAAAAGACAACGTTTATAACAAAATCCATGTTGATGAATTTTAGTTAATTTAAATTGTAGTTCATTAAAATGCATCGGTAAAGTATATGAAAATCCGTAATAGGCTAGAGAGATGGCTCAGAGGTTAAGAGCACTGACTGCTATTCCAGAGGTCCTGAGTTCAATTTCCAGCAACCACATGGTGGCTCACAAACCATCCATGATGAAATCTGGTGCCCTCTTCTGGCCTGCAGGTGTACATGCAGGCAGAACACTATACACTTAATAATTTTTTTACAAATCCATAATAACTACTCTCAAGTTTGTGTTTCTTTTTTGGGTAATGGACGTACTTAGAATTAGTCATGATGGTTGCACCACATCTCAGTGTACGAAAACCTGCTAATTTGTAAATACATACAACATGTTAAACATGTATAACATTGTACTCTGCCTTAACTGTAAGTTTTTATGTGTATGCATGCAAATAAATCATTAAATATTAATGCAGCTTTTTAATAGAAATAGAACTTATGTATTGAAAAAACCCAAAGTATAAATTCTATACTCAGACTTTTTACTGCTTACCCTCAGATTTCAATATTAATTCTCAGATTTGTGATCCTCTTATTTATACTTTATCCCCTTTATGTTGATTATATGGATTTGAGCAAAGAACAATAATTCATATAATTCCTGAATCCTATGTTGATATATTTAATGTTAGTGTCACTAAATGACCCTTTAGCCCTATTGAAAATGAAATGAATGGAACATACCTAGAAACTATCAGATAGATTGTTTCAGGGTCAGACAATCAGTGACTAAGATATAGATACGTCCATCTTTCAAACTGCCTATGCTAATATTTTGTTCGACAGTAACTCAAATAACTTATCAGTTTAAAGCTAGCTTTGTAGCAATCTTCATTATCTATGTTTGACTTTATCTTGGGTGTGTTATGATGGCAGATAATGAGTTAAAACTATTTGTGCTTTGCAGGGATACAAGTATTTATATCTGACACCCCAGGATTATAAGAGAGTCAGTGCTCTAAATTCTGTCCACTGTGAGCATGTGGAGGACGAAGGAGAATCCAGGTGGGTATTTCTATGTCAGATGAATATGACCATGATTCTCAAAGGAAATAGAATTTATCCTTACTTTGTGCTCGTACAGCCTTGAAAAGCTCTGTTGCATAATCTAGACATCGTAGATTTGTGCCTTAGTTTTACTGTTACTAACTGAAGTGCCCTAGTATTGATGGGGCCTTTTAGGTAGTATTTATATTATTTACTCATTTGAGAAACAATGAAATATGTAAATAATTCTGAAGAAAAAGTACAACACTAGCCACAGGCCTACCCTGAAGCCACAATTATTAATTTATGTTATTCTTACTGTCTTCTCTAGATTCATTATTTTTTACAAATGTAATTGGGATTATAGTAGATAAGCGTTTCTTTTAAACTTATCCTTTGAACTAAAATTTATTTCAGGGCAATTTCTTATATTCAGATTAGAGTTACATTACATATAAAGCTAACCTTCCTTCAAAAATAAACATGAAGTTTAATAGTTGCGTGATATTTCATCATAATGAATATACTATCTTTGAACATGCAGGCCATTTCCAGCTTTTCACTGGTACATCTCTGAGTGGAATATTCTTTTACAGACACTTTTAGGACTGTCCCTTATTAAGCTCTCAAGCTTTCTTTGTTCCTGGCACCCTTAATATGCCAGTTTCCCCCCGCCTCCATATCCATAAGTTAAAATATACACTAATGTTTCTGCTTAAGTAGTTAAATGCAGCAGCTTCAAGTGTTTCTCTCTTAACAGCTTCATCAGTAAAATAAAATAATGCAGCACATGAGTTGCAGAAACGATTTCATTCTTGAGGGCTTAGAGGGGGTGTCGAAGCACGAGGTATCTGATAACCCTTTGGGTTGATTTCTAGATGTTTACATATCAGAAAGTCCATATTAAAGCTTTTTAATTTTTTTTTTCAAATTACCTTTCCATGATCTGCATCTCCAGTTAGCAAGTGTGATATCACTGATTCTTCTCTTGTGACTGTATCACTGGTTGCTGTTTAAAACAGTAAATATATATCTAGTAATAATTATCTTTAAAATAGCAACTGTTAGCCAAGGGGTTGTGGTGCACATTTTTAATCCCAGCACTCAGAAGCAGAAGCAAGTGGATCTCTGTGATTTCGAGGCCAGCCTGGTCTACAGAGAGAGTTCCAGGACAGCCAGGACTACACAGAGAAACCCTGTCTCAAAAAACAAAACAGCAACTGTTATTTTATCTTGCATTTTTGATTGCCTGTGAGGCTGAACATTTGGTAGTCCTGTTGTGCATATTTTCTAGAATATGGGTGCTCTGATACTATTTATTGACTGATTCTTAATTCTTAGGCATTGCCACACTGTTCTAACTATTGCTCAGGGACATACTTTTCACGTTATTCTTTTTTTTTTTCTCCCCCAAGTTGTAATTAGCTGGTTTTTTTTTGTGTGTGTGTGTGTGTGTTTTTTGTTGTTGTTGTTAGTTTTTTGGTTTGTGGTGCTGGAGAATAAGCCCATTGCCTTGCACATGTTTTGATCATTATCAAAAAGTTCTATAATGACTTTAATTTTGATTATATTGGTTTTATATATTAATTTTATAAGGCCCAGACATCCTTCTGTTTAATTTCCCTAAGAAGAAATAGGACATGGTTTTCTATTTATTGAAGTATAATTTTTTTTTGATGTTTTATAGTTTTCTTCATAAAAGTTATGCCATGGGGTCTCAGACTTCCATAGTTAATGGCACCTTTTGTTGGTAGTGGTGGGTTTTCAAGATGGGATATCTCTGTGTAGCCCTGGCTGTTCTGAAATTCGCTCTGTAGACCAGGCTGGCCTCAAACTCAGATCCGCCTTCCTCTGCCTCCTGAGTGCTGGGATTAAAGGTGTGCGCCAGCACCCAGCTCGTGGCACCTTTAATATGTCAGTAATATTTTTTCACAGTACTCCTAAGCTAATGGTTTTTTTTTTTATTTAAGTAGTTGAATACAAATAGCACCCTAAATATTTCTGTCCAATGAGGTTAGTGATTACTTGAATAAAGTAATGCATGTGAATTGGAAAAAGCACTTCATTATTGTTTTTCTGGGTAAGGTCATGGGGAGTGTTAAAGCAGGGTCTCATATAGGCAGGCTAGCCTTGAAGTTACTGTGTAGCTAAGGATGGTGTTGAGCTCTTGGCCCTCATACTTTTACCTCCAACCTCTGAGACTAGTGCCCAGCTAATTCTTCAATAATTACAGTAACTCACCAGGAGTGTGATAACTGTTTGCAGACTATTCAGACACCTTGTATATAGCCACCGTCATTTCTTGTTCTTCCTTGGTTCAAAGCGTACATTTGTTCCACAGAAACTGCAAAACCCTGGCTTTATAAAGATAGTGCTACATTTCTTTTGGCAACGTTCTGTGTTCTGTTAAGCTGTGAACTTCCTAAAGCTAATCGTTTACATGGGGTCTATCAGATACCACATGTCATTGTGTTTTCCTAAAAATATACTGCAATATCCCTAGGGGTTCACTGTGGTACCTTGGGATGCCTTGGAACATGGTGTGGGTGTAGTGGAGTTTTGCCAGCTTCTTCATGTCTCTTTCTAAAGGAAGATTAGCTCATTTGTAATGTAACTCTAGAATCTGAAGTCTAGGTATATAGAGAAAAAGAATTGGAAATGAATTGATATTGGGAGAGGCTAAAAATAGAAAGCTAGAGCAATCTGAGAAGCAGAGATACAGTCACCACGACTAAGACAAGGAAATGGAGTTGATCAAGGGGTGGACAGAAAGGAGCAGAAAAATACAAGGGTGGGGTAGTTTTAAGAGCTATTATGGAGTGCTTATTTATATTATTTCAGCTCATGAAAGTTAAACACAATTCCTGCCCTGTGCCAGGAATAGTAAGTCATACATGTCCATCTCTGCTTCCAGCTCTGTACTTTCCATATGTGTGTGTGCATGTACATTCAGGGATGTGCGTGTGCGGTGCTGTGGATCCTTCCTTTTATTAGCTCTGTTCCCATCTCCTGTTTCACATTGTCAGTTGTCGCTCCTAATCCCCTGCTGGGAAGACAAGATGAGTGACTCCCACTATAACCACAGGATGCTTTCTGGGTAACTTAGTCAGCATCTCACTTCTGCATACATCACACCAGTCCCTTCAGAGAGCCATAGCCAAGAACCCTTGCCAGTATAAAAGTGGGGGGTGCAATGTTTTAACTTTCCTCTTTAATCTTTGAAAAGGAGAGGGATGAGAATTTCCATTTCCTCGCTATATGTGCTTTTTTTTTTTTTTTTATTCTTATATGAAACTGTCTAAGATTTCTTAGTGGTTATGACTTACTTTATAGATATATGTTGGTCCTGCTTTTTATAAATGTGAGCCTTTAAAATCTGGGTTGCACCTTGCCTTCTTGTTGCTTTAACCCTCATGTCTCCCATATCTTAGAGGTCGATACTGTTATCCCCATTTTACAGAAGTTGTTAGTATCCTCAGAGCCATGCCCGTGTTTGTATCAGCAAAGCTTTACTCTAGCTGCTGAATTTTAGGTTTTGTTTCTGTTACAGAATATCACTCCCAAATAACGTAGGATCCAAGCTAAGATGGAGACGCTTGGGAACGAAGAACATGAACCGAATTAAAGCATTGTGAAATAGTCTTCTAATGGTGGTTGTTCTGTTTATGAGTTACTGTTACTGTGTGTAACCTTTGTGATTTGGCATGGCTGTATTTGATAGGTACAAGATAACAGATATTATTGGGAAAGAAGAGGGGCTTGGAGCAGAGAACCTTCGGGGTTCTGGAATGATTGCCGGAGAATCCTCACTGGCTTATGATGAGATCATCACCATCAGCCTGGTAAATATTTCCAGAATGAAGTTTCCTTTCAGTGCTGAGGATTGAACCCAGGGCCTCTCACTGTCTAGGCAAGTGCTCTCTGACAGAGCTACCCCCTCCATTCCCCACAAGGTCTGAGACTTATTGAAATGTTGGGTGTGTAGCTGGGTGTATTTCTACCCTTCCTCATCCCTCTTTAACCCTAAGTGATATTATTTCCTGAAAATGGTATATCTACAAGTTTATCATAATCATACACAAAAATAACAAGTCAAGGTGATATAGATTGCTGAATTTCCTAAAAGTAGCCTTGTTTCAGCATTTAATTTCACTTCTTATTTCTCCAAATACAAGGGTTTTTGTTTGTTTAGTTGGTTTGGTTTTTCAAGACATGGTTTCTCTATGTAACCTCGGCTGTCCTGGCCTCACTTTGTAGACCAGGCTGGTCTTGAACTCACAGAGATCCACCTGCCTCTGCCTCCTGAGTGCTGGGATTAAAGGTGTGCTCCTAGCCAAATAAGGTTTTTAACAGCTTGAATTTCTTCTTAGTACTTTACCTACTTGTAGGGATGGCAGCCATCTGTGAGATGGGCAAATAAATAGGACCATGACTTCTGGAGTATCTAATACTCAAATTATTCAATGAATTTTGTCCTTTATTTGACCTGGAAATTGGGGAGGGGTTCTATTGTTATTAAACTTCATGAACAGTAATTTATTTCTGCTCATGTTAATTTTATAAATTTCATTTGTGCCTTCACGTTTACAGCTTGGGAGAGGACATAAATATGTTACATTCAGAATTTATTCTTTTTTAAGGTTACATGCCGGGCCATTGGTATTGGGGCTTACCTTGTCCGGCTGGGACAAAGAACCATCCAGGTTGAGAATTCTCACTTAATTCTGACAGGAGCTGGTGCCCTCAACAAAGTAAGTTGCCAGGGTTGGGAACAAATATATGAGATTGTTTAATGATTAAAAAGTATGATTTTTTAAAATATTCAAGGTCTTGACTAGAGGGCAGCCTTCAGCCCATGCCTTCCTCAGTGTGTTTGCCATTGACTTGCTTACCATTTTATTTATTCATTCATTCATTTCATTCAACAAATATTTTAAGTAACTGCTTGTGTGTATACCAGGCATGATTTTAAGTCTTGTGTGTATTTATATATAAAATATATGTATATTAGTGAACAAATTATATAAACCTCTATTCCAAAGAGGTCATACTCTAGTCTCTTTCTAGAAAGACTGAGAATTGAATGCTTGTGTTTTGTCCCAGCCTGTCACATATGTGGAGATCTGGTCTCATGTAGGGAGCTGTCAGGTTCTATGTGTATTGGCTTCTGTTTTGACTCTACAATGTGTATGTAACACTGGTCAAAGGGTTGAGGATATACAATTTCAATGTTTTGAGAAATTTCTAAATATACTTCTGAAAATGAACACCTATATAGTGGAAGTGCTCGATAAATAATGAATGGTAAAATGACTGGGGTTATGTAGATGGATTGTTGGGGGAAGGAATGACACAGACATGTGCCTTCTCTTTCAGACAAAGATAATCCATCTAAGGTTCTAAAAGTGTGTGTGGGGTAAGATTACTGCTCATAAGTGTGAGATTAACCACGGCAATGCAGCCCTCCCTCCATCCCTCCCTCCCTCCCTCCCTCAGACACACTACCCCCTTTAGGCATCAGCCCTTTGTGTTCTCTCCTGAGTAGGAGATGTGTCTAATGGGATAGTTTGAGATTAGTTGGCTTCCACTGTACAAGTTACATAACCCTTTAGCTCTTCCGGCTTTGTTGTCTGTCAAAGGGAAGTATTCATTTGCACCTTGATTTTGTGAAATTAAAGAAAAGCACATGGGTACTTGGCACAAAGTGTGGGCTCTCCTGGATCTCCCTCACATGGCTTGGTGACTGGGCTTGTAGAGTGATACACACGCCAAGTTACACTGGATGTTGTGTTTATGACACTTGGTTTTGCAGTGTGGAGTTAATACTGGTCGAGGTGCTGAGGATGTATAATTTTACTGTTTTGGGAAATCTCTATACCTTTGAAAATGAACACTTGTAGAGTGGAAATACTTCTAAATTTCTTTTTAAGGTTTGCTACTTAAATGAAAGAATAGGGACTGGCTGACCAATCCTATCATTCCCATGTAGAAAAAGTTAATAATTTCATTGTCTAATTAGCTTGAGGGGATATCAGAAATCACAGGCATTGTTTGATGTGGAGCTTGTTCCCTGTCTTCCTATGCACTGTGTCCTTCGGATTTGCTTTTCTCTCTAAGGCAGGGTAGACTAGACCAGCCTGGAAATGAAAGTGAAGAACTGCCAGCACTGAAGATTATTGCAATGAGAGAAATTCCTGAGAGTCTTAATGTTTTTAAGTTACTCCTTTGGATATTTTCTAAGGATGAGCTTCTGATTAACATTAAGAGTTTTAGACACTGTTTTCTATGAGGATAGAAATTTAAAGTGATAAATACCCCTGTATTTCCGTGATGTTTTCATATGTGGAGAGAGTATGTTTCTGAAGTGTGTATGTTTACAATAGTGCTCCCCACCCCCACCTCTGCTGCTGGTATGTTACACACAAGATTGCTGAACAGCAAAGGTCTTCTTTTTTGAGGAGTTTGCCAGCATCTTGTTAGTTGAATTTCATTTATGCCCAGAAGAAAACAGTAGAGGTGGGCTGGAGAGATGGCTCAGCGGTTAAGAGCACTGCCTGCTCTTCCGAAGGATCCAGGCTCAATTCCCAGCACCCACATGGCAGCTCACAACTGTCTGTAACTCCAAGATCTGACACCCTTACACCAACGCACATAAATTAAAATTAAATAAAAAATATTAAAAAAAAAGAAAGAAAGAAAGAAAGAAAGAAAACAGTAGAGGTTTCCTTTTAAAAATCTATTCTGATCAAATTCAATATTCAGCTCTTCCCTAGCCTACAGTGCTGCTTGGTAGAGAAAGGCCCGGTTACCTAGGGGAGGCTCTGTTGTAGCTCAGCAATGCTTGTTCCCAGAAGGACTGATCGGTTTAGTTGAGGGGGTGTTGTTTGTCGAGGTTACCTAATCCTGCTCCACCTGCTTTACTGTCTTCATGTCTGCACCGCCTAAGTACAAAGTCTTGTTACTGGAAGACACCCAATTTCATGCAAATTCATTAAGAATGTCCTCTCAGCCCCTTCGCTTATCAGGATTAAAAAGGGAAGCTATCAGAGAGCTCCAGCTCAGATTGCTGCCTCTGGCTCACTCCTGAATGCTGTCATCTTACATACACGCTTACTCTTCCTGGTCTCTGTTCACCCGCTCTCTGCACACTTCTTTCTATCTCACTCCAGGGCTGTGCCTAGTGTACATCTTTCTATGTGAGTCGATCTCTCTTTGTTTCTATGTCTTGCTTGTAGATTCCTCCCTGAGTATCCATGTGAGAGAAAGTCTTTGTGTGTTTGAAGTACTATGCAGCTTCATTTTAAGCCCTGCCCATTTTGTGCATTCACTGTATGTATAGAGTGGAAATGTAGGCGGTATATACAGGCGTATATATAGTTTTAGACTGTAAACATCTGACACTCACCTTTTGGAGTCTTTATCCTTTATGTTAAACATTGGGGTGAAGAGTAAGAAAGGGGTGCACAGAGGTTATAGGAGAAAAAAGATTTTGTGTGTGCAAGTGCTGATCCCGTTGACCCCTTTGAAAATTGAAATAATGATAATGCGAGTCTCCTGACTGCATCAAAGTATCAGCACATCAAAAGCCAGGAGGCATGAAATGCAAATGATAAAGTGAAAGCAGATGGATTGTGCATGATCGCCTGATGCCCAATGAATTTTAAAAGGTGCCTGTTTGCAAGGGGTGGGGGTGGGTGGGGGTAGGGGACTGAAATAAACACGTTATCCCTGCAATTTTTTTTTGTTCTTGACGCTCACTCCTGACAATATTTTTTCACACTTGAGTGAACACATACCCCATCTCTCTCTCCCTTTCTGCCTTTCTCTGTCTCTCCCTCCTTCCCACTCCCCCCACCCCCAATCCCACCTCTTACACGTCTCAGGTCATGTCGCTGCAGCTCCGGTGGAAATAATAAGATATAAACCACGAGGTTGTTATTTGCATAGAAATAGCACGGAGCCCCAGGCAGCAGGAGAGAAGGACACAGGGATCATTTGTCTAAAATTTTAATGAAAACTTTTGCTGAGGCAGAGATTTTTAAAAAACTTTTCTCCCGGATTTTTCACCAACCCTTCTCGCCCCCTCCAGCCCCACCCCATCACTGATTTAACTTATCATGGGATATTGGGAGAGGAAGAGTTGACATGCCACGTACCTGACTTTTGTAATACAGCAACATGTAAAATAAACTGTTCCTTTAAAAGATAAGCTTTGGAACAAACAGTTTCCAACTTACTACACTGCACGTGTGTGTCGGGCTTTCCTGGCTGCATTCCACCTCTGCACACACAGTGTTTGTTGGTGGCTTGTTTTCAGTATACACTTTCCTGCCCTTTCTTTCCAAAGCCTCTTAAGGGATTTCCTCTTCTTCCATCTCTCCCTTCTATGGTAACCTGCATAGAAAATAAAAATATTGTTATTGTTTCCTCTTCATCCTCCTTGTCCTCTTCCTCCTTCCAATTTTGGCCAGTTTTTTGTACATTTTATTCTCCAGCACTGTTCACTGGCAGCTGGGCTAAAGGGACCTCTGTTGGTAAGGGAACACTGATATAGACCACAGCCTGCTATCTCTCAGCCCCAGACTTGATGAAAGCCCAATCTTTAGACAGCGATCGGAATTTGTAGTTTATAGGTATGCTCTGGACAGCAGTTGCCTGTGGAGGTAAGGCTTCTACTAATGGCTGTGATGGGGGCAGGGAGGCGGGCGGGGGAGGGAGGCAGAGAATGGATTACTCCAAAGGTTCTATGTGTCTTCCTTGTGGTAATTTTTTTTTTTTTTTTTTTTATAAAGAGATTGTACTTCTCTTTTAGGGAAAAGAAAGAAAGAAAGAAAGCAAAGCAAAGAAAAGAAAGAAATCCCATTATCTCTTTCCCTTTATTAAAGTTAGGCCACTCTTTTCACTGAATCTACCAAGAAAAAAGTACTCATATAATACATGTGGCTGAAAGCTCTAAGTCCTCCAGGGCCTAATTCTGCTAATCTTGCTACCTTTTTTTAGGATTCATTTTTATTTTTTAATTATGTGTATGTTTGTGGCAGGAGTGTACTTGTATGTGCAGATACTTGTGGCAGCCAGAGGCATCAGGTTCTCCTAAAGCTGCCTGATGTGGACGCTGGGAATTGAACTCAGGCCCTCTGGACGAGCAGTATCGCTGAGCCATCTCTTTAGCCTTAATCTTGCTTTTGAGACTTAGTCCAAAAAAGTCATGTCCCTCTCAAGTTTACCTTCATTACCATGCACATGTAGCTGTGCAACATGAAATGTGTGTTGTCACATCTGACTTCTGAACATAGTACTAGCGTTCATACGGAGGAGACTTGTTTGTGGAACCAGAGACCTGTTCTGTACAGTTTCCATGCGCACTCATGATGCTGTCATCAGAGTGCATGAGAGTTAGCAGGTTCAAGAAGGGAGGGAAATATTCCTTACCTATCACTGTGGGATGGGCAGCGTTGTCACTTTGACAGAAAGAGGTTAACAGCATACACTGTAAAGCCAGGCCATAAGTAGTTTCTGGCTCTACCACATACAAATTATAACCTTGAACAATTTCTTAACACCCCATCCCCCCACCCATGCCCATATTATAATGAGAGGCCTTTATAATAGTAACGTACCAAGGATTTTGTGGGATTCGATGAGTTAATATAGGAAACTACTAGTGCTGTTGTAGTCCCCTCTAAAATACATTCCAGATGTGTACTAATAACAGTCCAATATCCAGTCCCTGAAAAAGAAATCTAAACACAACATTCCTTGTACTATCTGACTCTCTGGAGGCAAAGATTGTTTGGAAAAAGAAGTTAGATGGCTTTCCTCACTGAAGTAGTGCATTCACATATTGATGTTCCCAGTAGATGTTACCTAAGATGTTACCTAAAGAACACTTTGGAACACTATTAACATGAGAGCCACGTGTTCCGTCATGATAGGGTAGTGTATGTGTCAGTCATCTGTCTCTAAGAGTCCCTAAGGACTGTTGATACAATAACTCTAATCACTTTAAGCATCAGTCTATGAATTGGCATTTTTTTTTAAAATATTTATTTATTTATTTTTATTATTTGTGCAGTAAGTTTTCTGCCCACATGTGTGCCTGCAAGCCAGAAGAAGGCACCAGATCTCATTATAGATGGTTGTGAGCCACCATGTGGTTGCTGGGAATTGAACTCAGGACCTTTGGAAGAACAGACAATGCTCTTAACCTCTGAGCCATCTCTCCAGCCCCATGAATTGGCATTTTTAAAAGTCCCTCACTACCTATTTTTACAATAGAAAGTTCCTATATTCCCATAGTACCAAATGGGATCTCTTTACTTTGTAAAGAGGTTGTTTTATCATGTTGTCTAAGTAAGCTTTACATTGATGCCGTGAATGAATTCTCAGAGGCTATTGTAGTGGCCAGATCCTCTTCATTTTCAAGCTCATCTTCTTCACATAGACAAAATGTTGGTAAATCTGGTCCCTTTTAGAAAGCTGTTTTGAGTTTCCTTTGATGTTCCTCAGGTTTATAGAAAACTGTATCAAGTATTCCTGATTCTGTTAGCAAGCCTTAGTGATCTAGAGCAGCCTAGTCCTGGGTCCTGGCTTGGAGATACTGCGGAGTGGAATTGCCAGACAGATTTCCATTACAGAAGTTGCCTTTGACCATCTCAGAGAGCCTCAGGTGTCTCCAGTGGCCCCAAGACTTGGAGAACTGACAAATTCTAATGCAGAGCTTCTAGGTGAATGGTTTGAGGCGTTGACTATAGACACAGGAATGATTACACTGGCCTACATAATAGAAATCTAGCTTCCTTTCTGTGTCTGTGGTAAGTGGCTGCCTGGAGAGAAGGGTTATTTGGCTTACACGTCCTGATCACAGTCCATCACTGAGGGCGGTCAGTCAGGAACTCAAGCAGAGGCAGAGGCAGAACCATGGAAGGAAAGCTATTGACTGGCTTGTTCCCCATGGCTTGCTCAGTCTGCTCTCTTAAACACTGCAGTACCACCTGTCCAGGGCTGCCACTGGCCACCGTTGGCTGGGTGCTCACACATCAATCATTAATCAAGAAAATCTTCCCCCACCCACCCACCCACGCACATCCCCACAGACCAATTTGAAGGAGGCAGTTCTTCAATTGAAGTTACCTTTTCCCAGGAGACTGTAGTTTGTGTGAGTTTGGCGCAAACTAACCAACACACGAAACATTTATAAAATTTTTTTTGCTCAGTCTCCCTTTTGCAAGCAACTTTGAACTTTAGTCCTTTGTATAAAATGGGAAACATATAATATATTGCTTACCTTCAAATGGATGCCCAGAAGAGCTCTTAAATTCCTTTTAATTGCTAGTATTCTGATGCTATGAAGAAATGTGTTGTTCTTGAAGTAGGGAACTATGTTAGGCTAGAACAGAAAGAGAACAGGTTAGATGAGTGGAATTTTAAAAAGATACCACAAGCTGGACGTGGTGGCGCACGCCTTTAATCCCAGCACTCCAGAGGCAGAGGCAGGTGGATCACTGTGAGTTCGAGGCTAGCCTGATCTACAAAGCAAGTCCAAGACAGCCAAGGCTACACAGAGAAACCTTGTCTCAAAAAACAAAAAAATTTAAAAAGAAAGATACTATATATTGCAGTATGTAATAATGAAATTACATATAATGATATGTAAAATTCTTACATATTAGTGAGAGTAACATCGTAATTTAAATTTTATCTTGATAGACATAGTAGTTCATGCCTTTAATCCCAGAAGAAGCCAGTTTGAGATCAGCTGGGTGTACGTAGTGAATTCTAGGACAGCCAGGGGCTACATGGTGGGACCCTAGCGAGAGGGAGAGACAGACAGAGAGACATAGAGACAGAGATAACAGTTCAAAGTAAATTGTGCTGCAGAGACTTAGGCATCTCCTGCAGTGTCATGCAGACGTTTTGGGGCTCATTTATCTTCTGCTTTGCTAAAAACTCTTTTGAGTCTAAGGTCTGGAAGAATCAGTAAAGGTGTCATAGTCTGAGGCATTCAGAGCCTTGAGGGTGCACAAACAAAAGCTAACCTGCTAGACTGTGCTGCCTTCACGTGAGTACGCAGTCTCTACATCACCTTATGTATGAGGTGCTCTGATGTATCTCTGTCCCATCTCCAGGACTGTCGCTTCAACCTGCAAGAGTCCAGTGTGTCTTTTGAGTGTTAAATGAAGAAGCGTGTCTCTACTTCACATATTCTTTGGCTCACAGGGTCTCTTCACTTCCTGCTGCTAGGAAAGCACGCCTCCTGAACTCAAGCTAACTCAAGCTGAGGTCTGTGGACAGGATCCCTTAGGCAGAACCGTGTCCTCAGCTCCTTCACTTTCTAGTCATGCATTCATTATACCATTGTTCAGTGGGTTTTCTTCACTTTTTCTATATATGTTCATAGATTTTTTTCAGATTGTTCTTCACTTGAAGCTTACTACCCTGTCAGCCTTCTCCTCTCTCTTCAACCTTTCTTCTCCCACAGCCCCAGCTTGGAAATCAAGTAAATTAGCTTCTCACGCTTGCCTCCCAGTTAAAAATCCTGTACTCCTCCAATAGTGTCTCCTCTTGGATTTGCAGTCCGCAGCCATCTCCAATAACCATGAGGCTGTCAGCTTTGCAGCTCCCTGCTACCTCCCACCTCCCCCATCACTCACCAGAGGAAAAAGAGAGCTGGAGCCAGAGCTTGAAATATATCATGCAATAGTGTATCATGAATTTGTTGTGAATCACAGCGGTGAAGCAGGTTTATTTATTTCTGAGACCTTAAATCAATACAAAGTAGGTCTCTTAGTTCTGAAGCTGGGATGGAGTGTGAAAAAATGAGCCCATTGTACTCTTAAAACTTTGGGGAAAGGAGATGACAGCTATATAATTCCATTTACCAGGCACTAGGGGCTTTAATGCGAAGGTGACAGGGAGCTCTTTGTGCATTTAGAGCACCATATCTTCTAAATAAAAGATCTGTACACCTGATAGTGGTGCACAGCTCCAAGTTTAATAATCTCCCAGCATTAGACCAAGCCAATATGTTCCCAAGTCAGAGGGCCCCCCAACACCCATAAATTAAAAGTGCAAGAACTGCACATGTTGCTAGATTAGAAATGTGAGCACTCCCGTCTTTTCTGAGGAAGATAGACCTGAGCCCTCGCTGTGCACATACTGCTGTGTGAATATGAGAAAGACTCAGGACTCTAGACTGTTTAGAAACCTGACTCCTGGCTGTTCATCTTTCTAGGCGATGTCCCCTGTGCATGGACCCAAATCTAGCTATGTCCCCTCTCCTTTAGAATGGCCATCACCACAGTCTAATCAGCTCATGTGCACAGACAGGAGTATTGAATCATCAGAGAAGCCTGAAGAGCTTTTTAGATTAAACTCCAGATTACCATGCCTGGGCTCCGTGTTCCTGTGCTTAAGTCTTGACCAATTCCTAATTTTTAACAACATCTCAGTGCCTAGGATTTAAGTCCTTTAAAATAGTATGCATATCTGAAATTTTGAGAAAACAGTGTTATTAAGGAAAAGAATATACTACAGTTTAACCAATAGTGTAAGACACAAATATCATGAGCTAAGGCCGTCTTAACACATAATCAACTTTTGAGTATCTTTATTTTCTACCTCGTTGATAAAGAAATATCTGTTCTCAATCAATAAAGCAGGTTTATACAGTTCAGTAGAGCAACCCTGATAATATATGACTAGAGTTATTGGTTTAATACTAGCCCATGGCCCATGTAGAGATTCTTTTCTTTTCTTTTTTTTTTTTTTTTTTTTTTTTTTTTTTTTTTTTTTTTTTGGTTTTGGTTTTGGTTTTTGGAGACAGGGTTTCTCTGTGTAATAGCCTTGGCTGTCCTAGAACTCTGTTCCAGGCTGGCCTCCAACTCACAGAGATCCGCCTACCTCTACCTCCCAAGTGCTGGGATTAAAGGCGTGTGTGCCACCATGCCTGGCATCATGTAAAGAACTTTTAAGGAGGGCTAGAGGGGTGGCTCAGGAAGTAAGGGCACTTGCTGCCAAGTAAGGAATGGGTTTCCACCCCCAGATCCCACAGATTGTCCTCTGACCCACACATACCATGGTATACCAGAAGAATCAATGCTGCTGTCCAATATAACTCTAGCAAGTACTAAACTGATAATCTGGCCACCGTGCGCTTTGGCATTTGGTCATTCCACCATCCGCCTCAAGTACCAGTCTATTTAGAATCAAATATATAAAGAATTCTCAGAACTCAATAAGAAAACAGCCCAATAATTAAATATATGGGCAAGAAACTTGAGTAGACTCTCCATAAAAGATGTCTACGGATAGAAAGTAAGTGCATGCGATTCTGCTTGTCATTGCTTATTAGGGAAATTAAAACCACAACTTCACAGCATTACATCTTTTCACCTCAATGATGCACCTCTTTGTTGTTTGTTTGTGGTGATGGGAATCAAGCTGTCAGCCTAATACACACCTGGTAAGTGCTCTAAAACTGAGCTACATTCCCCAGCCCTAGCAAAAGAAATCAAATATTTTTTTGAATGTTTAATTGACAGATTCCAAATACTGGTGAAGATTGGGATACCTAGAACTCTGTCCTTTATTGAAAGAAATGCAGAAATGGTATAATTACCTTAAAATCTGTGGTTTTGGCTTTTGTTTCTTTTCTTTCTTTCTTTTTTTTATTAAGTTAAATTAGCTATAAATTTACCATACCATCCTGTATCCAAATGTTTGTAGCAGCTTTCTTCCTAATCTCTCCCCAACTGACAAGCAGATGAATGAGTTGTGGCACTCAGCTGTGAAAAGGAACTGCCTACGCTTGGGCTGTATGAATGAATAGGATGCATTCATTATGATAACCGGAAGAAGCTAGGCTCTGAAATGCTGCCTAATCTGTGGATCTCTTTATATGCCATCTTATAAAAGGCAGAGCACTCAGAGCAGAGAGGAGATCAGTGGTTGTTAGGCATGGCAGAGGGGACAGAGGAGCCTGATGGTGGAAGTGTTCCCATGTATTTATTGTGGTACTGGTTGTAACTATATGTGTTTGTCAGTGCCCGTGAATTTTACACTATAAATTGGATACTTCTGTTACATGTGAAATATCCCTCAATAACCCAGACTTTCCCATCCCCTTGGTTCTCTTTTGAAACGGGGTCTCACACAGTTGAAGCTGACTGTGAACTCCTGAGTCTCCTGCCTCCAGTTCCCAGTGCTGGGGTCACAGGCATGAGTCACCACACCTGGCCCTAAACCAGATTTTATTTAAAATGCTTAGTATTTCCATATTTGGAATTGATTTATTGTCAGTGCTTTCACGTCTCTAGCTAAATGAGTAGTTAGCTGATGGATCCCTGGGATGAGTGATTTCTTTTGGCAGGCAGCTCTTTATCTAGAAGCCTGTGCTTTTTTTCTCACAAATGACAGGGAAACCATCTATGGGTCTTCTCTAGTCTTTACATTGAAAGTGAATCTCTGGCCCGTACCCACTCCACCTGCATACCCTTATTGTCCTCCTGCTGGTGAGTCTGTGCTTCTCAGTAAGCACAAATCTTGCAGTGTTCTTTCTGGTCTGTATCTCAGTGTCTTTGTGGCTAGCTAAGTGCTGCCCTGTCAGGGACTGATAGCATACACCTGCCCTAGGAGGCCAGGACAAGATGGTCAGCTGTAGGCAGCTTGAGCTACATACCTAGCAAGACACTAGCTTTAAATACATTGGAAACAAAGCCAAGGTCTTTCCCCACCACTGGCAGCAACAATCTCTTTGCTCAAGATTACTCTTCAGCAAACTTGATCACATCAGAATTTGTGTCTTATTGAGAGTCTTTGAGTCTTGCAAGGGTATTATCTTGACTCTAGCTATGGCTCAGTCAGCCCCTCTCCCTGCCAGTGTGTGTCACTGAGCTTCCTCTTTCTGCCCCCAAGCCAGCTGCCAGCTAGCTCTCCAGTTTACCAGTGCCAGCAGGGACAGCAAAGGTATAGAAAGAAATATAACTCTGCAACTATATATTTGGTAGCATCCAAATATTCTTGGTCACAGAGGTATTGTCCCTGGCTCCCAAGAAATTTATTTCCACTCACCCTTGAATATATTCCTGGAGAAACATTTACACAGTAGTATGTGCAGCAGCTCTTGGAATTGTTAATTGGAGATCTTTTACTTGTCAGCTTTTTAAAATGTAGTTCCCTCAGGTCAAGGAGGATGCTAGCAGCACTCGCTGCCCCTTTCTTCTCTTTCATCTTCCCTCTCTTTTGTCCCTATTTTCCACTTTTCCCTTATTCCCATCTACTTTTATTCATGTCTTTCTGCCCTCTCCAATCCTTTATCAATAGCATCCCAGAGTGACTTTAATACCTAGAATCATGCATGACATCCAGTGATGATGATTGCTCAGTAAATTTACCATCTGGAGAATGGAAATACCACGAGAGGACTGCAGCGAGGTCTCTGCTTGTGCAGCCTGATTCTCACAGTCAGAGGAATTTTGTGCTCGCTGCTTCCTAAAATAGTAGATGCCCTGATTTTCCAAGGATTGTTAAAAAGGAAGAAAGGTGCAGATTTTCCTTTTTGCCATGATCAATATATGCCATTATTATTTTCTGTCTTATCACATGATGGCAAATATTTACATATAACTCTAAAGGTTCCAAACAAAATATGTATATCAGGATAAAAGCAATATTTTAGAAATTGAACCAAGTTTCATCTTTGAAACTTGGAAATCTTAATACCTGTGCTGACAAATACCCTGACAAGTAAATACTACACTCATTCAGTATTACATCGTGATTTCATTTGCACAAACCCTCACAGTGCTCTGCCACTTCCATCAAACGTCTGGAGCACTGGGGAAAGGAAGAATGTGTTTATCTTGATCTCCAAAAAGGGATTTAAGGGTGAGAGCAGGCGGTATATTAGACTGTTTTCATTGCCTGTCAGCTGTGGTAAACCTGAGCTGTCTGCAGTGTCTCTGGATAAGCAGCAGCAGCGGCAGCAGCAGCGGCAGCAGCAGCGGCAGCAGCAGCGGCCTTCGTGTGTGTGACTGCATTCAAGTCTACCTCTTAGGCATCTCTGCAGACTCTAAAGCACCTTTGGCGAAACCTTTAACAATTGCATCTCTACTAATCACTGGCTTTCATGAGCTACTTTAACTCTTAGGTCTGCCAACTACAGTAAGTGGAGCGTTCGCTGAAGCTTAAGTATAGAGAGACTGGGTAAAGAACTTCCCTTTCAGAATTCGTCCCTTAGGCCTGTGGCCTGGGTATTCCTAAGCAGCAGGCCACTTAAGAGCCAGAGCGCACAGGTGGCCTCAGGAGTGCCCCTTTGGCTGTCTCTTGTGTTTAAATGATGATAGATGCTTGTTAGCAAATAAATTAGAAGTTTGTATCATGTAGTAGAAAATGTGAGGAGAATGGTTCAAGAACCAGAACACTGCAAGGAATTTGACTGATACAAAAATGCCTCTGTCCAGGTTTAAATGAGTGACAGATGAAGCCCACCTACTTGATGAAAATATGATGATGGTGAGGGCTGTTGACCCACACACAGCACAGCTTTCTCCCAAGGCTTGGTAGGCCAGCATAGTGAGAAAAGCAGTGATTCTTTGTGGGTGCTTTTTACCTCTCTCGTTGCCAGCTCGGACTTGTGTTGCTATCCCTGCATAGTCCCTTCAGAGTTGGGCAGACTAGAACCTGTCCTAGCCCAGACTCTGCTGCCTTGGCTGGAGCTTTTGCAGTGACATATTCTAAAATCATTAAAATCACTTGAGTCTGCAATGACCCCATAAATCCGGAGCTATAACGTGAGCCCTCATCTCAGTGGCACACACTCCAAACCCACCGGCCGCTGAAGGTAGCCCTGGGTACTGTTTTCTCTTGATTGTTGCGTGACAGTGATATTGCTGCCTGTTTGCAGTAAAGGAAGTTGGCTTCATTTCTGTTTTCATCTCTACCCCACCCCCATCTTCCAAGCTAACATTGGTCAGAAAGGGCTCTTTGGGCTATATCCTATGATTTCTCTTTCGTTAACAAACCAAATGAAGTTAGGCAGTGGTGGCACACACCTTTAATCCCAGCACTCAGAAGGCAGAGGCAGGTGGATCTTTGTGAGTTTAAGGCCACCCTGGTCTACAGAGTGAGTTCCCGGACAGCCAGGGCTGTCACACAGAGAACCTCTGTCTTGAAAAATTAATTAATTAATCAATCGGTCAGTTCAATGAGTCTTCTCAGGTGGTTAGCATTTGTTAGCACAGAAATAATGCTTTCAGTTGAGGAGAGCCCTGGGGGTTCTTTGGAACCCAGATGAAAAGAAATGCTTTCCCAGACATCTCCAGAGCAGCACAATTTGATCGAGAAGACAGACAGGCAGAGCTACTTACTCTGCTCCTTCTGTGAAAATGCTGAGCTGGGTTCATAACAATTAGTATGGAATGAGTAAGTAGTAGAACCTCTCTGGGTAGCCTGGTGCTGGACACCCCTCTCAACTCACTGAAAAGAGGGTGTAGACACGTAAGATAGTGCGTAACTAGCTAACATGTTATTAGTCATCATGCTCCCTTTGTCTGAGTTTGGTTCTTCATTGGTTCGTTTGGCAGTTTTGTAACTGTACAATGTTCTCGTGGTTAGACATGATCAAGAAGTGGGACCAAAAATAATGTTTCTGAACAGAGAACACCCCTTTCCTATGTAGCAGGGAGCATCTGGCTCCTGGCATAAATTGTGAATATCAGATATTCAGGGTCAGCACGGTGTCTCCTTTTTATTTCATTTCTCCTTTCCAATTTTATTTTAATAATTAAAAATACTGCTGATCACACTGAATGACTTCTAGCAGAGAAGCAGTCTGTCCCAGAAGGACCAGTTGTGGGCCATCGGCTTTATGACAGCCATAAAACCAGAGTCAGATCAGAGCGTGGCCTCCCTGAATGACGGGCTTTCTGCCTCCACCAGAGTCCCCCATCAACTGACTGCTTTGGAAATTTCTATTCGTTTGGGGTTTTTTGTTGTTGTTGTTGTTGTTCTGTTTTGTTTCCTGATGCATGTGCAAGACTGTGTGTGCACGCACGCTTAAAGATATAAATGAAACAGGTATGTAATGCCCTCTGCCTGTTAGAAAGACTAAAGCCATAAAAATAACAAACGGCATGTATTTGCTAGAATGTCAAAGTTATGAGTTTATTTTGTAATGATGTGCTCCTGCCTTCATGAGGTAAACTGGCCGTGGCGGAGGTGTTATTAGTAATATGGACTCAGTGGAGCAGAAAGCCGAGTGACCGAGAGATCAGTGTATCAGTCAGGGAGAGGGCAAACGGAAAGAGACAGCAGGAGAATGAGAAAAGAGCCTCAGCGCCTGGGCTGAGATTAAAGACAGACTGAGAGGAGGATGGCAGCCCACTGGTCAGATATGGTGCCCCCTGCTCACCGGCTCCTTCAAAGGAGCTGCCAGCATGTTGCTTGGCTTAGGGTTGTCTGGAAAGACTTGTTCTCTGCTTCCTTATCAAGGAAAGCAGTAATCGGAGAGCAATTTTGCTCTCCATATTCTTTTCAGAACATTCGCCTATGCCTTTCCTAGCTGAAGTTAAATGGAACCGAGGCCAGCGGGATCGCAGCGAGGTTATTATTTTGGTCACCAGCTTGCTCAGCCTTTGGAAGGTCTTGATGTAGGGGGCTGACCCAGCAGGCAGAGGAATCTCTCCAAGCCCCTAATAAGAAAGGGCCAATTGAAAATATACAGATATAGTTTGTTGGCCCTTAATTTGTTTAGGTTCTCCCAAGAGGCTGAAAATGGATAAAACTTAGCAAGAAAAAAAAAATTATGTTGTTGTTTCTTGGAAGAGAGGAGAGGGAACAGAGAAGAGAACACACAGTGAGCACTCCACGACTGTTCAGCTCTCTCCAGGGCTACCCTAGATGGCTGGCAATTAGTGCACACTCAGCAGTTTGCAATAGTCAGTGATCAGCCCTCCTGACTTCCATCTGCTGGGTCAGAAAACCTCCCTCCCTGGAAGAAATTATTAACCAATCTTAGGGAAGAAACAAAGCCCTGCAATTTCCAAGTCCAAGAATATTTTTTTTTCTTTTCTTTTTTTTTCATCTTTAAGGGAAATTTTGTAGTTTCCATTTGTAAGTGCCCCCACCTGAGAAGGGTTAAAGTCCTCCAGAGACACTAGGGTGAGGCCCAGATCCTTTCCAGTCCTCAGAGGGAAACAGGCTTGGGAAATAAATCACAGACTCATATCTAGCAACAAAGAGGAGTGTAGGGGGTTTGTGTGTGTCATGAGCTGCTTCAGGATTTTCCTGGTTTAGGGATGGAAAAGGGAAATAGTGGGCCCACTTTAAAAATCAAATGTCAGGGGGAAAGCTAGTCCTTCAGAAAAATAAGGCATCCAAGCTCATAGTATTTCTTTAACATAGACTCATTGTGTGTGTGTGTGTGTGTGTGTGTGTGTGTGTGTGTGTGTGTGTGTGTAACTCTGCTAGACTGTAAATGAAGATGTAGCCAGTGCTCCCAGTGTCCCAGCCCACCTACCACAATTTCAACTCAGAGCTAAAGTCCTCTGCACTTGTCTGTGGTGGCTTCTAGAGAAAGGGAGCTTGATGGTTTTTAACATTGCAACCGTGTATGTTAACTATTGAAGGTCTTTTTGCTTTCTAAATTTTCTTTTAAGGAAGATAGTCCTGGGGCTAGAGAGATGGCCTGCTCTTCCAAAGGTCCTGAGTTCAATTCCCTGCAACCACATGATGGTTCACAACCATCTGTAATATGATATGATGCCCTCTTCTGGCCTACAGGTGTACATACAGACAGAATACTGTATACATAATAAATAAATAAATAAATAGAAAATAAATAAGTAAATAAATCTTTTAAAAGAAAAAAGAAAGAAAGACAGTCCTGGCAGTCTCTCTGAGCAACCCATAGAAAATAGGTTTGCTGTTGTCTGGTGGGAAAAACAACAAAACAAAACAAAAAAACAACTATTTCAGTTAAGAATTGGGAAATAATGTACATTGTTATATTTGTAGAGACCAGTGTCTTTTCACTTGTCTAGGTTCTTGGTCGGGAAGTGTACACCTCCAACAATCAGCTTGGGGGCATCCAGATCATGCACAACAACGGGGTTACCCACTCCACTGTCTGTGATGACTTTGAGGGTGTGCTAACAGTCCTGCACTGGCTATCATACATGCCTCAGGTGAGTCTTCCTACCTACCATCTCTGCGGCAGCTTGTGTTTGAGGTACCCTGCTTGAAGAAATTTCTCTGAAACCTGCAGATTTCTTTATCTTGAAGCTGTCTCTTACCTTCTACCTTCAGAATACTTTTGGATCTCATTAACACCCACTGTTTCCCAACCACAGTTATTTCATGGCCTATATATGTTCAAGTCCCAAAATATTAAGACTTCCTTATCTCGGGCTGGAGAGATGGCTCAGAGGTTAAGAGCACTGACCATCCAAAGGGCCCGAGTTCAATTCCCAGCAACCACATGGTGGATCACAACCATCTATAATGTGATCTGATGCCCTCTTCTGGCCTACAGGTGTACGTGCAGGCAGAGCACTGTATACATAATAATAAATAAATCTTAAAAAAAAAAAAACTTATCTCTGCATTTCCTGCCTGTAGTAACCATTTGTCCTCTAGGAGCTTGCTTCTAAGAGAGCAGGGCATGATGGGTGAGGTCAGAGTGCACCAGAGTGCATGTGTTAGGCTCCTAAGTGAAAGTTGGGAACTGAGTGCACCCTGGGGTTTGACATATAACTGAGGTGCTTCTGCTTGATGATTGGGTCCAATGGGTGCAATTCTGTCAGCGGGCCCTGCTGTCTTTGTCTGGAGCTGTTGTTGCTGAGCTGAGGTGTGAGACTGAGTGGCTGATGTGCCCATTCTCTCCCACTCTTTCTCCAGAGTGTGCATAGCTCGGTTCCTCTCCTCAATTCCAAGGATCCTATAGATAGAATCATCGAGTTTGTTCCCACAAAGGCCCCGTATGATCCTCGGTGGATGCTGGCAGGCCGACCTCACCCAAGTATGTATATGATTAAGGTATCCTTGCTGTCACGGTCTATGTGGTCACTAGCCAACTCTAACGTGAAAGCATATTACTAAAGGGTATTGAGCCGACTGTAGGCGAGGGTGCCTGCAGCCTCAGCACCACTCGGGAGCCTGAGGCATGAGGATCACCAGTACTAGTATGAGGCTAGCCTGGGCTACATAGTAATCCAAGTCCAGCCTGAGATGGACTGAAGAGACATAGCTAAACTGCATCTCAAACCAAAAGGTAGCAGAAGACAAATACTTTAAATGTAGAATTCAACTATACACTTACTAGCAGACTGTTGCTGAATACCACCCCCATGTTCTTCCTATGGTACTGGCAGTAGTATTGACAGTGAAATGCTTTTAAGAAGTCCTGAGTTGCTGGGTGTGATGGCACTCGGGAGGCAGAGGCAGGTGGATTGCTGTGAGTTCGAGGCCAGCCTGGTCTACAAAGTGAGTCCAGAACAGCCAATGCTACACAGAGAAACCTTGTCTCGAAAAACCAAAAGAGAAAAACCGAGGAGGAGGAGGAAGTAGTAGTGGCAGTGCTGGGCATGGTCGCGTGTGCTGTAATCCAGGGAAGGCCAGACAGATGGATCCCTGGACTTGCTGGACATCCAGCCTAGTGTGCTACTGTTGTAGGCCAGTAGGTGGCACCCGAGTGATGATGACGCCTCACATGCCTCATACACCACACACACACACACACACACACACATACATACACACACACACACACACACACACACACACACACACCCCTCATTCACACTCACACATTGCAAAAAAAAAATTTTACATGTATCAATACACTTGTAATTGCAGGAACCTTCTTTTGTAAAGCCCCAAGTGGCTTTTATTTTGTTTTGTTGTTTGGTTGTTGTTGTTGTTGAGGTAAGGTTTCACTTTGTAGCCTAAGTTGGCCTGGGACTGCCTATGTAGCTCAGGTTGGCCCTTACCTCTCAAATCCTTTTGCTTCTATATGCGTGTGCTGAGATTCCAGGCAAGAACTATGTATCACACCTGATCCCTGCTTTCTCCAAATGCGTGTTTATTGTCACTATTCATTAAAAGAATGGGTTGCACAGGCTAGAGAGGTTGCTCAGCAATTAAGACCACTGGCTACTCTTCCAGACCTGGATTTGGCTTTTAGGAACCACATGGCAGCCTACAGCCATCTGTAACTCCAGCTCCAGGGGAATCAGCGTCCTCTTCTGGCCTTCCTGGGCACCAGATACATACCTGGCATACAGACACACATGTGGGCAAAATGCTACCCACATCAAAATAAAAAGTGAAGTGCAGAAGATACTTTGTTAAATTTAAGGGTCATTGTGATTGTCCTGAAGTAAAAAGACCTGTGTATAGGGAGACTTACTAGAAGCCACTGAAAGCAGCAGATGTAAGAGCACGTCCTCATAAACAATGTCTTATTTTTGCAAGATTCTGTGGCAGTTATTTTGTTGCCAGGGCTTCATCTTAATGTCAAGCTGTAGATACTCTAGAAAATTCAAGAGAACTCTGTTGGTTTAAATTTATAACCATGCCTTTTTGCTCTATGCCTTTTCTTATTAATCTTAATAAAATTACTTTTTCTTACAGAGGCAAAAAAAATCACCATAGTCACCTTTCTTTTCTCTTATTGTATACATGATAATGGTGTGAGCCATAAGCCTGACATAGTGATTGGCTTTTAAAAGCCAGGACTTTTCTGAGAATTAAGTGAGTCTCCTCTAAATTCAGAACAAAGCTCAGTGAGGGTTCTCCGGGGAGACATAGAGAAGCATCTTAGTGGCACTCCAGTTCTGCATCTGAGTCAGAGTGGCTTCCTTGTGGGACCATCAAGTCCAGCCAGCATAGCCAATGGCCCCTTCCTCCCTAGTCAGCATATGAGGCCTTATGCACACCAGGCAAGAATCCTGCCACCCAGCTAGACTTCTAGCCAGCTCCCAAGAGTTTTCATGCAAGTAAACTTTCTAATTTTGAAATTAATTCGATAGTTCCAAATTATTATCGAAGTAAAAATCATAAATGATCTAGGCATCCAGTTAAAATTTCAGTTTCCTGGTGAAACTAGAAACTTGGTTCAGAACCTTTATCAGAACTCGAGCCCTTGCAAAGCATAATGGTATATGCATTTAATCCAGCACTTTCAGAGGAAGAGGCAGGAGGATTATACATTCAAGTCTAGCTGGGGTAAGATTGTTTTAAAAAGCAAAGCACCTTTGTTTTGTAGGGTGAACAGAAGTACATGTGTAGGTGGGCACTATCCAGGTCATTATTAATAAGAACCACAGAATAAAATGAAATTTGTGATAAACTAAGTTTCCTGGTGTTTTGGATAATATTTTTTCATTGACTCTCTAGTAATTCATCCTGCTGTCTATGTGCAGCTAACACTCGCTCCCAAACCGAGTGACTTCAGATTTTAATTTAGTGGAAGCGTTAAAGAAAGCAGATGATTCCCCATGATAAGTTAAAGCAGATATCTTCTAGGTGAAAAGTTAAAGTCATTTATTAGAGGAGATAGTGCCGTGATATTCTTCAAACTGACGCCCAACACGAGACCAGAATCTAAACGATCAGCTTTGGGCTCACGATGGAGAGATAATTTTGAAATGGATGATCACATTTTACACCAGGGCCATAGAGGCAAGGAATGTAGAACACAGTAATTACAAGTTTAGTCTTGATAAAACACTGTCCATCCTATTTAAGTCAGCAGAGGTTAGCTTGCTCAGATCTCTACTTTTAATTGGTTTTGGACTTGAGGTTTAGGGGGTGGAGGGCCTTGTTCAAATTAGAAGAATCACTGAGAAACTGTGAGCTGAGAGGGCAAGTGAGGAAACAGTTATTTGCAGAAGCCTTCATGGGTACTTGGTCAAACATTTATGCCTGTGGAACAAAAGTTTTGTCTTAAACTGAGGTGGTGAAGTTACATGCCTTGCCAGTGTAGGGCACTGACTGAGGAAAGCAAGTAATGTTATTAAGTGTGTATATTTTTTTAAGTGTATATAGCTTAACCATTATGTTTTTGTTCTGTCAAAGGCATGTAGTCATGGCTCTTCATGTAGAAAGATTATACTTTGTCAGTCATAAGTAAAGTGAGTATATATTGTTGCATTTCTGGCAGAGAGACAGAATCTATTATTTACCTCCAAGTTTGATTCTTCATCTGATCATTAATACTTATGGTTTTCATCTTCCCATTAAAAGAAAATCACTGAAATCAAACAGAATTGTAAGGCAAGTTTTAAAATAGAAATAAACATTTTAAAAACATCTTTAATGACTTGGCTGCCTCTTGACAAATGTTTGTGGTGTCTTGAAAAAAGCCAAGCTATTTATTTAAAGGCATGCAAACTCTGCTAACTGAACCCCATCGTTTAACAATAAATGATGCTTTTGCTGATAAATGATTCTCTCTATGCAGACTAGCAAATGAAATAGGGGATGATTTCTGAAGGCAGACGAACACTCGCTTGCTTAATGCTTCCATCTATTATAATATGGTTAGAGACAACAAACTCCTCAAAATAAGTCCCCAGATCCCACCTTAAATCCATCAGCCCAGTGCGCTGCTGCCGTTAGGCAACTGCCTTTATGCTTCTCACTTCTTTCCCACCCCCACCCCTTTTCCTTCCCAGCCCAGAAAGGCCAGTGGTTGAGTGGATTTTTTGACTATGGATCTTTCTCAGAGATTATGCAGCCCTGGGCACAGACTGTGGTGGTTGGCAGAGCCAGGTAAGACCTCTTTCCTTTTGGAAACTCTTTTTCTTCCCAAGTAAAAATAGTAAAGGAAAGGGCCAAAGCTTTTACCAGTTAAGCTCTTTGTCTTTGTTTTCTAAGAGTAATAGATGATAGCCATCATCAGGGTAACCTGCTGATTCCTGTAGTCATTCAAGGTGTCCCCCTAATGATGTGTTTAGCCTGAGGGCAGAAGCATTTCTTTTTATACTTCTGCAAGAGAAACTCTGGAAACCACAAAGCCACCCTACAATAGCTGTCATCAGTTTCCTCCCCACAAGACTGCTTTTTCTCAGGAGCGGGCACTACACAGTTCTCCGTGTACCCTGAGAGGAGTTTTTTCTGACATCATGACTACTGAAGAGACTTATAATACTGCATTGTATTGGAATAGAATCAGATTTGAATCGGAAAAAAAAATTTTTTTAAATCTGAAACAGGAGTAAAATAAGCTGGCATAGGTTGCTGGGATACCCATATTTTTCAAGTGGGAAATTGAAGTTTCTATTAAATTTTAATACCCACTCTAAGAAGTGCTTCACTCAACAGCAAGCTCCGTGCAAAATAATCTGTCGTGCTTGCTCTAACGAGCACCTGCCAAGGCTGATCTTAATCTAGGTCTGTGCTGCAGACATGCTGCCTGAGAGATCTGCATCAGGGGCTCACCTTCCTCCAGGGGGCAATCAGTTTTTCTTATCTTGGTGAAAAGAGGCACCTGCTCAAGATTCTCCAACATGCCACATTGGCTTGAGATTTAGATGCTAGCCTTGAAAATAATTCTAGGCTTTGTGGTTCTCTCAGTACGTCAGGTCAGCATGCCTCATGCAGCCAGTGACAAGGAGCCATCAGATGGCAAATCCCACAGACAGGGCCTTCCACTGTGACACTGAATAGTACTCATCTGAGACAGGAACTTGGAAACTAGCTGCTCATTTTCTGTGAAATGTCAGGTCTTTTCCCTCACCCACAGCTGCAGCATCCCTGTGAGTATTATCTTGTGTTGGTAAAATTCCTGCGGAGAAGTGGAAGTGGGGCACACAGTCACCACAAGTTCTCATGCGATACGAGAGTTGATGTTTTTGAGAATTTGCTTTTGTTTATTGTTTTACTTTTCCTGTGTATAAAGTACGTAACAGTCTTTAAGCCTTCCAGAGCCAAAACTTTGCTAAAGTCTTTAAGATCTTTCTGTGGGATATGAGAGAGCAATGCTTTACCCTTAAGATTAGAGAAACAGGGATTAGCCTGCAACCACAATCAGTCAAGCCTGGGGTTGGCTAGCTCAGCTGTTGTTTATTCCAGCGCTCACACAGACTTCTTCCTTTCTTTCCATCTGACGTTCTGGGCTTCTTACTCCAGACACATACACATGCTCAGAAGTATATAAAACAAATGGCGCTAGCTTCTTCCAAAGGCAGTGCATTTCAAGAAATAAATATAAATGTATTCTTCTGGGATTGTTACTGTAAGTGCTGCCAAAACTCATCTTTGGTATGTATGTTTGGAATATGTGTGCTATTGGCTGTAAATTGTCTTTTATTATTCCATGGCACCTTGTCCAGGGACACACTATAAAACAAGATGTAGCATCTTCATGTGCTAGCCTGATAAAATTTATATGAAGTATAATAGAAAACAGAAGTTGTTCTGAGCTGTTTTCAACTTCAATAAATAACTGTAATACTCGGATAAAGATGTTCTTTATTAGGTCACATGGGCCCTAATATATAAGTTATAAGTTACCGATTTAGGGTGGCTTTTGCAATTACAAGTTTCCAGTTGGAGAGTTAATCATTGTGAACAGAAATGTTTCTGAACCCTCCTGTGTACCTCCTGCTCGTTGTCTGGTTGTCTAGAGGGCTTTTGATTCTGATTCAGTGCAGGCAAGTGACAAGGGGGTGCTGGGTGGTCCCCACTCAGCTCCAGCTAGGTCTCTTGTGATGAAAAGAATCCATTTCCAGTAGTCGATGTAACAGCTAAAGGCCATCCTTCATGGGAAAGTTTGTTATGGACGGACGTGTTGTAGGGAATGAGAGTAAAACCCAGCCCAGCCCCAGCCCAGGGGAAGCCCTGGCAGAAGGAAGATGGAGTCACATTTTCTGGAGTAAGGACTCACCCTGCATTCGGCATCTCCCTCCCTTTCTCCTCCTTCTTCCCTTCCTTTCTGATTCGCTCTAGGAACTGAAGTTCCAATACAGGAGATTATTACAGAATACACATGCAGAAGTTTCAAACTCAGGGCTCTTAGCATAGCTTTGAAATTAAGTATCTGCTTCTGAAAGAATCCAAGATTATTGCTAAAACTATTCCTGTCTCATTGTTCTTTTCCACTGTAGCAAAGTCAAGGGCTTGTTTGACTACCACAGCTCTGCCCCATAAGGCCAGCAGTTTCAGACCATGTCCCACTGTCAGGAGCTGATTGACAACAAACTGAGAAGGTTCACTTGGTGACCACAGAAGTAGATGTGTACACTAGGCTGTTGAGTCTCCCCTTAGATAGCGCTCAGTTTTAACTTATCCTGTTGAGCGTTTTAAAATGAATGAGTGGGAGGGAACTTTGCACTGTATTTACAAAGTAAATACAAAACCCCAGAGGTCTCACATTTAACCCCTAGAAGCATTAGAGTCTCTCCTGCTGTCTGTCTGATTATAGTTTTTCCCTCAGTGTTTGTGTACAGCTGAAAACTAAATGCCTAACTGTAATGTTAATGTGCACTATGTTCCTGTGTGGCTCTCCCTACCCCCAGGTTAGGAGGTATACCTGTTGGGGTAGTTGCTGTAGAAACACGAACTGTGGAACTCAGTATCCCAGCTGATCCTGCAAACCTGGATTCTGAAGCCAAGGTTGGTCACCTCAAGTATTCCTTGTGCCTGTGCTTGGAGTACCTTTATGCCTGGTGTTTGTTTCCCTTCTACAGAGCCTACAGATATGCTGAGAGTATCGTAAGCCACCAGATTTTAGAAGGAAGGGTAGCAGCAACCTTAAATGGTTGCAGAACACTGTGATCACTTTCAAGATGCCTCTAGATAACTGCAAGCCAAGTTTTATGTGAAAAGTGAAATAGGCCTCTGCAGTAGTCTTGGTGATGCTGGGAAGCAGTCTGCTTTTGTGGGCATGTGGTCTCACAGAGAGGCAACTGGCACTGATGTTCATCTGTTCCATGTTCCCCAAGCTACACCTCAGAGTGATGATGTCTTTCAGAGCACCAGCTTGGAAACTGTAGCCACCACCCCACCCCCCTTTAAAGATGGATTCCATTTTCATACATGTCACCATCTAGAAAGGGGCAGGGGTGTGAAAGAGAGCAATAAGGAGACTCCTCGGCTGTATCACACCGAGAATCAGGTTACTAGTCACAGTACCAGAGACCTGAGGAGACTGTAGAGGTGTCTTGCTTTGAATACTGTAGGGATGGGGCAATAGCTCAGTCGCTAAAGTGCCTGCCGTACAAGCATGAAGACCTGAGTTTGGTTCCCAGAACCGACATTTAGTAACAAACGAGTTAGATATGATGTCACATGCTTGTAATCCCAGCACTGGGGAGGCAAAGACAGGTGGATTCTTGGGGTTGCTAACCAGCCAGCCTCGCCTACTTGAGTGAACTCTTGGCCAGTGAGAGGCCCTGTCTCAAAAAAAGCAAAGTAGATGAGACCTGAGAATGACATCCAGTGTTGATAGCTGGCTTTTGCATACATAGATACACCCATGCTCACCCACATGCACAAACATACACAAAGAAAAGAAAAAAATAGTGATATAATTGAGTTGCCTTTAAAAGATTTTCCCATGACTGCTTGAGAGAAGCAATTCAATTCCTCCTTTTGTCTAAGGAGTGACAGTGGCCAGGCTTCCAGAGAGGAGTGTTCAACAAGGTCAAAGGTCAGGATCTTTTCATTTTCACTTCAGGGGTCATCCTCATGGTAACCAACGGTTTTAATTTATTTGGTTTGATCTTGAGTTTATTGTTTTTAATAAATAACAGCTTGACCAGTTGAGGGAGGCTCTCCTTCAAACTGTGTTGTTAACTGGCTCCTTCTGTACTTTCCCCAACAGATAATCCAGCAGGCCGGCCAGGTTTGGTTCCCAGACTCTGCGTTTAAGACCTATCAGGCTATCAAGGACTTCAACCGTGAAGGGCTACCTCTAATGGTCTTTGCCAACTGGAGAGGCTTCTCTGGTGGGATGAAAGGTAACTAATGGGATGGGAAGACAGTGACTGGCCTGCCGTGGCAGTGATCGCCAGGCATGGGGCTGGGAGGGAGGGGAGAGGTCAGTGGTGGTGTAGGTAGTAGTGATCCTGTGGGTGACCTGACAGCTCCCACTATGTCTTCTAAGTTGAGTGTGGTGGCGCCTGCCTGTAGTCCCAGGTGAATCTGTGAGTTCCAAGACAACCAGGGCTACACAGAGAACCACTGTCTCAACCCCCAACTCCTCTCTCCCAGAAAGATGTGCCTTCTAATTTCACACACACACAAAAAAAGTTACAGAATAATCTAGTATTGTGTAGATGGGCTACTGTTGAAGATTCCGCTTTCATAGATAGATGTTAGACCATTCTGGTGGTGCTGTGAGTAGTATTTTACCGGTTTCCACTGCTCTTTTCTGGAAATGTTCTTCATTCACATTACTCTCTAACATTCTAACATGACCAAGATACATTCTGAAATTAGCAGTAACTGCAAGAAAATGAAAAAACTCTACCAGGGACTGGCTGTTCTTTGGCAATTTGTGATATCTTTTATTATTACCCACCAACAGCCGTAGGCTTGTGGCTCCAGCAGATTAGACCATTAGTATAAAGGCTCTAGTCCATGCCATGGGAATTTCTTAGTGATTAGGCAGCCAGTGTCACTATTAATGAAAAATCCTTCATGAACAGAGCCACTGTGGACAGTCCACGGAGAGCCAAAAATGATTACCCCATGGAAGGACAGCTACCCACAGTACCTGCAGGCTGTGAGTATGCTGATGGGTCGTCCCTCATTTACCTTAGGGTTTTGAAGAGGATGGGCTGGGGAGTGAAAGGAGCTGTCGAAGTGCTGAAGTGATTGAGATTGCTGAGCTCCTAGAAATGTGAGGTAGTGAGTACATGAAGCCAGCAGGGGCTCCTCCACTTTCTGAGGGAGCAGCAGCCCGGAGGAGCTCCCCTTACAGGTTACTGGACATGTGTGAGATATAGTCACAGTTTTTGCCAAGAGTCTACCATTGCTCAGCCAGGCCTCATTGGCAAAGTGAAGGGCTGTTAGTGTTTTTGCAGTCCTGAAAAAGACCATACTTTTTAGAGAAATACCCCTTTTCCTGGAGAAGGCTTTGACTGTACATACAGCTCAATTCTTAAGTACTTTTTAAAAATATTTTTTAATGTGTCTGGTGTCTTGCCTATGCATATTTATGTGCACCACATGTATTCCTGGTACCTGTGAGGTCAGAAGAGAGAGTCAGATTGCCAGGAATCGGAGTTAGAAATATTTTTAAGGCACCATGTGGCTGCTAGGGACTAAACCCAGGCTCAATGCAAGAGAAATAAATGCTCTAACCACCGAGAACTCTCCAGCCCCACCTGAGTACTTTAATTTTTTTAATTACATTTGGTTGGGGGAGGGGTCAAAGGACAACTTGTGAGAATTGGTTCTCTTCTCCCATCATGTAGGCCCTGGAATTCTAGCTCAAGCTGTCAGGTGTGACCTTTATTTGCTGAGCCATGTTACTAGCCCCTTTTGTATTTTTTTTTTTTTAATATAAACTGAATCACCTATGAAAACACCATGAGAAAAGGAATACATAATTTAATCACATCAATCCTTTTAACTGAGTTTCTATGTGTAACTTTATTAGGTGCCTCTGAAAAAACAAAGATATGTCAGAAATAGACCTTGCCTCAAGGAGTGAAGAAAAATGTTCTTTGCGTAGCATGATAAAAGCTGTAATATATAAACAAAATACCAGGGGCTCGAGAGAGGATGCCTCACGGAAGCTGGGATCAAGAGGGATGCTAACACGCTTTCATTCATACTCAAGAGGTTTGGTTAGCACTGGCTTACCTGCTCCCACTGCCTTTGCTGTTTCTTTTATGCTGACACCTGAGAAGTCAGTATTGTTCCCTAGTGACTTCATTGCAGGGCGCTACTAATGCACTCCTTGTGACACACTGGCAGGGTGCCTATCCAGTCTTACCTAGAGGTCAGAGCTGCCACTTGTACTGAAAGCCTCAATTCTGCTGCCTGCTTAGCTGTTGCTAAGCCCTGTTTGCAAGACAGGGTTTCCCTGTGCAGCCTAGGCTATCCAGGACTCACTTTGTAGATCAGCCTGGCCTCAAACTCAAAGATCCGCCTGCCTCTGCCCCCTGAGTGCTGGGATTAAAGGCGTGCGCCACCACGCCTGGCTGTTTTAACCATGTCTACGTATATAATTTATTGTTTAATTATATCTTCATAGTGCTGCTTAACAAGTAGTATTCTATCTCAAACTTTATTATCACCTTCAACATAAACTCTGCTCATTAAATAATAAGTGTCATCTCCTTCTCCTTCCAGTTCCTGGTTGGGAATGAGTTAGTGGCCTAATATAGTCCAGAGCAAAGTTCTTCTTTCTGAACTTTGGTGTGGTGCATCCGTTTATACATCACATAAGACAAAGAGGCTTCAGGGAGGATAGAGGCCTGTGTGAGAGCAGGAGGGGGAGAAACAGTCTCTCAGATGTACATACAGGTCAGGATGTTCCCACATATTATCTCATGTAAGAGGACCTAAACTGAGAGCCGCTTGTCATTCTCCACAGCCCTTGGGGAGATGTTTGCAGTTTTGGTTTCAATACTGGCTGGGGATTATGCAGGGAGGGAAAATAAACAATTATGCCATCCCTCAGTGCACACAAACACACAGCCAGGAGCCGACTGCACTGTGGGTAAAATGACTCCAAAATTGTGTGTAATGAGTAGGAAAAGATTAGAGACAGCTCTTGCTATGCTGAAAATTGACATTAGTGGAGGGAAAAAAAAAACTCTTTACTAGTCGGCCTAGGAGGTCTAATTCGAGCAGTAAAAAATATAAATAAATAAATAAAAGCTTGTCAAGATGGTATTGGTACTTTTTTCCAATGAGCTCTATCTGGCCGGAAGGCTATTCAGCATAATGCAAAATTAAATTATAAAAACTGGCTGAATATTTAGATGGAAGAGCCATTTGGAAGCAGTTTATTTAGACGAACCGGCAATGACCCACAACAGGGAGACATCAAGCGTGAAATTTACTAGAAATTAGCACCAGGGTCCCAGCCTCAGCGTGAATAGCTTGATAGGATGCAAATCCCAGTGATATTAAGCTGCCTCACTGCTGGTGCTACAGGGTCACTCTCAGCTGGCTTTTCATGTTATACTTATTATTTTTTCCTAGGATAGGTTATAAATAACAATAAAAAACCACATTTATTGAAAACTTTAACTGGAATGAAAGTCTATTTTAAAGTCTCTGATTACTTGGATGTTGAAATACAATGTCCGCCAGCCGTAATGAACTCATGAGAGACATTGCATGCATGCAGCTTGTGTATGCCTAATGTTTACCTCAATGCCTAACATAATCTTGCCTAAGCCAGTAAGATCCGTTCCAGTTTGCGAGTCTGGGGCACTGCGGAGACACTTCCGCACCCCACTCCCTTGTCTAGAACACGTGGCTGGCACAGCCTCTCTGTGTTGTATAACAATGAAGGCTCCTGGCAGAGTTGATACCTGGGTCCCGGGTGTCATCAGCATTCATGCAGATGTGACTCCCAGGACACTAGCAGGCTCCTTCCTCTCCAGTGAAGAACGGATCGATGGTTCCGTTTCCAGTCCACTTGCACTTCTCAGGCACAGGGAGCAACAAGCACATACATGACTCTAAATTTCCCTGAACCGACTCTAGAGAAAGCCTTGGAGACCCTCCCCTGATATTCTTAGCCAAGTCTTTATTTCTTAAACATGAAGGCATGTTAGGCATTTGTATGTCAGGTCATTGTTTCAAAATACCTGGTTTGGGGAAACTTGCAGTTCAGTATTAGAGTATTAACTGTAGAATTTGCTTTTGTGCTTATATTTGATTAGCCTGTTTGGGGGTGTTTTGGTCAGTTGCATCATGGGTCTCTCTGTTGGTGTTCCAGGGGAGATGAAGGTGTTATTTTAGCTCTAAGCACAACAGCTTTAAAGAAGCCTACAGTCTCTTTCCTATGTCAGATTTAGAGCTGGAAGATACTTGTTTGCCAGAGCCCAGCCCTTCACATACCTGCTAGTGCCTTCAATACAGTTCTTGACTTCTCTAAACAGAAGGGAAATCCAGGCACATTTACCTAGCTTTCCTCACTGAAGTCTCCTCTCTGGTTTTAGTGTAGTCAGCCAGTAGATGCTGGAGACTCCTCTCAAGCCTCACAGTCTCTCCAAACAGTAAGAATGAGTAAAGTGAAGGGGTAAAATGGTAACTTTAAAGCCAAAAGATGTACATTTGAAGCTGGGCATGGAAATACCTGCATGTAATCTCAGCAATGAGGAGGCAGACAGGAGGATCATAAGTTCAAGACCAACCTGGGCTACACAGGGAAACCCTGTCTCAGAAGAAAAACTTTATTTGAATATCACCTCTGCCATTTACTCTTACTTAACTAAGCTTCCTTTTGCTTAGTGGTAACATGGACATAAGAAAAAGGTAATTTTCTGATTATCAGTGTTGTGCATTTGTACTTGGGCACACAAGTGCATCTGTGTGCAGTCATGATTCCTGGCATATAGCAGTCTGCCCAGTAATGAAAAGGAGAGCCAAAGTCCTTTTCACAAAAGCCCTGGCTGGCGTGGACCTCTCAGAGATCCGCCTGCCTCTGCCTCCCAAGTGCTGGGGAAAGTGTGCGCCTCCGCACCCAGCTGGTTTATTATTAAATGAATGAAAATATATTTTTTTAAGTTTTGCCCTTTGAGAGTTAGCGCTGTTAAACAGATAGATAGTACAGAGATAGACTTTTATATAAATACACTTTTAACAAATAAAAGTGAGGGAAATGGCTAGAAACTTTGTCTTCGCTTACCTGTAACTTCATTTGTTTTCAAGTCAAATGACTTCCGTTCTATTTTCATCTTTTATCAGCATTTCCCATTTCTCGTCTATGTACATACCACGAGGGCCACTTCTTTCTGCTACTTGTTCTGAAAACTGTACTCTTGGCAGTACTGAAAATGTACTGCTAATTACACAATTATTTTATTATGTAGCACTAGTTGAAATATCCACTAAAGAATTAATTTAGTTAAAATAATTTGAACTGAGCAATTATTTTCATAAGCATGGAATTAGCGCAAAGCGCTCAAAGTCCTTACTCCCTCCCGCTCTTCATACATGGGTTGTGCAATTAGCAGTAAAAAAAAAATTTTTTTTTTTTTTTGTCTTTGCTTTTCACCCAAAAAATAAATGTCTTCACTCTGATCATATATACGGGGTATATGACCATACATGGTCCACATAGAGTAGGAAATGTATCTCGGGGCAACTTGGACTTTCTGGAGTCCTCACAGATAAGCCAGGTTGGAGCAATGGTCAAAGGCATGCATCTCACAGTAAGCTGTGCTCACTGATGCTCTGAGTATGGAGCCATTTTTACTCTGGGGAAGGTGGCAGTTTAATTTGCTCGTAACTACAATGAAAGCAGTTTCTATTTGGTTTGCTCTTAACTTCCTGAAAAATGCTTCTTTGCCTTGGATTTCCAGAATTGATTTATTCCAAATTGAGATCCTCTCTGGATAGGAGACTTTGAACCCAGTCGAACCTGTTATTTGTTGTTTGAAAAGGATCCTTTGTGGCTCCACTGAAGTGCTCATTAAATGTCTGGACTCAGAACCCTAAAACTAGCAATGTTCAAACTTTACAGAAATGGGAATGGGATGCAGCCCATAAGGCATTAGGAGTAAATGACTGATCCCAAAGACTCACTCATTTATGCACAAGGGTGTTTGTCTGCAAGCTGGTCCTGGCCTTTAGGGGAGTACAGCTTTCTCTAACAGAATGAAAAGGTGGCTCTTCCTGTGGCCATGTGAGAGTTCATATGTGAGTATGCATAGATAATTCTTCTCACTTACAGCCTATAAAAATATAATTATTAAATAATATTTTCTTATTTCAAAAGTATGTTTGTTCATTCACCATTCAGTGCTGACCTTAAGCACTGCATGTATTTCAATACTGGATAAGCCTTTGTGTGTGCAGGGATGAAAAGACCAGCTTTTACCTTATTTTTGAAACAAGGTCTCACTAAATTGCCCAGGCTGATCTGGTACTCATCCTGTGGTCCAGGTTGGCCTTACAACTCACAGTTCTCCTGTCCCAGCCTCCCTATTACAAGAATTACAGGTATGTCCTACCACTCCAGACTCCAGTTTTTTAAGGAGGAATTTTTTTCCGGACCCATTGCCATGAGCTGCTTATTTTAAGAATGCATTGTATAGTAAGAATCATGAAAAGAATTGAAAAAAAGCTAGAATAGTTCCTTCCTTTAGAAAACTTAATGTAGTGAGAGAGATCACATATTGACATGAAAAATACTTAACGTTTGTAGAGCAAGTATGAATTAATGTGGTGAAACCTGAATACTGAAATGCAGGGAGGATATAAAATGGATATTTAATTGTGGGCTTTGCATACTGTGTCTTGTGAAAGACTGCATTTCTGTCTTGTGCTTTTGAAGCTCCTCTGAGGTTGAGTGGGATCCAGGTAGAGATGCCAGTCTCTGTAGCCTTTGGCATGGCCACAGGACCCATAGTAACTGGAACCCTAGGACCTGTCACTTCTACCAAGAGCAACCTCCTCATGGAGACACAGTGTGCCAACAAATTCTGTTCTCCGTGTGTCCCATATCATGAAAGCTCTGCTCTGAGGAGAAGTTTGATTGTTTTTTATTTGTCTCATTCTCTATAGATATGTATGACCAAGTACTCAAGTTTGGCGCTTACATTGTGGATGGCTTGCGAGAATGTTCCCAGCCTGTCATGGTTTACATCCCTCCCCAGGCTGAGCTGCGGGGTGGTTCTTGGGTTGTGATTGACCCTACCATCAACCCTCGGCACATGGAGATGTATGCTGACCGAGAAAGCAGGTATCATGCCCTTCTTTTTTTTTTTTTTAATTGCATTCAAGTCCTCTGGGGACCCTCTAGCTGTTGGTCTCCCTACCTCCTAGGGAAAATTATAGCCAAGACAACTTCATTTGAATCTGTCCATTCCTGAAGGGCTTAAAGGTGAGAAAAATAGGCTTTCTAAATAGTATCTGCTTGCATGAGAAGGAAACCAAGCTAGAGTCAGGTTTTCTCAGTCTAGGCCCTATCCCATCTCTTCCAGGCCTTGCCAAACTCAGAAAGAGTTTCCCTTCCCATTAGCTATTTGCATATGGTTCTTAACCGTCTCTCTTTTGGGCAAAAGGAGCTTAAAGAAAGCAAAGACTCAAATGTAATTAAGACTTTTAAGGAGTGTGTGCATGTGCATGCATGCGTGTGTGTATGTGTGCGTGTTGTGTGTGTGTTACGATTTGTTTTTACTTATGTGTATGTACATGTCTTTGTAAGTGTATGCCATGTATGGGGGCTGTCACTAGAGGTCACAAGAGGCTGTCAGAGCCCTGGACCTGGAGCTGGATGGTTGCAAGTCCCCATGGATGTTGGGAATCAAACACAGGTCCTCTGGAAGAGCAGCAAGTACTCTGAATGCCACTAATTGTAGATAAATTTGGAGTGGTCTACTCACCCACACTCTGGGATTCCAGACTAAGGCTGCCCCTTCTGTTGGAGTCCAGGCCTTCACTCTGGCATTTTTAGAGGCTAAAAAACTATGCTTGCAATCTGCCAAACCCCCCTCACCACCCCCCCAAAAAAAACCTACAGAGAAGCCCATATCTGTAAGAAGGTAGTTCTTGAATCTAAATAAAATAAATCAAGCCAAGCCTCCTTTCATAATGTGCTTACAACCCTTTTCTGAAAACATCAATATCATTGTCCACGTACGTTACTGCATCCCATCGATTTATTGGAACACCCACTTCTGCCTTTCCAAATCTTAGCCTTTCCACTTCACAAGCTCCTTAGGAAATAGTCTCACTGCTGAGTCCCTAGGTTGACATTCTAAACCAAGTTTATTATTTGTAAGCCCTAAGCTTTCCCCCCGATATCAGATCAGGCAGATAGCTAAAGCACCCTGCCCCAGTGCTATGGAAGTTAGCAAAGTGAAGGCCTCAGAATTTCTTACAGTGAATGCTAATGATATTCTAATGTCAGAAACCCTGCCCTGAACAACCCTTTAAAGTCCACTAAGAAATATATATCTGATGCCGCTCAGCCTGGCCTAGTGTGTCTGGTTCCAGGAGTACATTAGCAACAGTGGTACAGGACAGTCATTACCAACTCTACCCCCCACCCCTACACACGGCCACTTGTGCAGCCCAAGTACTGCAGGGAGTTTCTCTGCCAGGGTGCCTACCTTTGGGGGTGGGTTGTTGTTGTTATTTTTCTAGAAATAAAAAATGAAATGCCTGTCACCTTCATCACCTGTCGGTGGTACGATCTGTGTTTTCTCTCTCTCTCTCTCTCTCTCTCTCTCTCTCTCTCTCTCTCTCTCTCTCTCTCCTCTCACCCCTCCCTCTCCTCCTCCTCTCTCCTCGCTCTCTCTCTCTCTCTCTCTCTCTCTCTCTCTCGTCATCTCTCTCTCTCTCTCTCTCTCTCTCTCTCTCTCTCTCTCTCTCTCTCTCTCTCTCTCTCTGTCTCTCTCTGTCTCTCTCTCTCTCAGCCGGAAATGCCCTGGTGTGGTAATGAGAGTTATCTAATTGCTAATTGCTTTATGCCAGGCCTTTCTTATACCTCACTTCAGTACATCTCAGGTGCCTGCATTTTCCCCAGGGGTAACTTCTGGGAACCATGGGTGGCCAAAACAGTAATGAAGCTATTTCCTGGTCCACAACTGGTAACTGGCCTCATTCTGTGTCTTCTTTCCTTTAAAGTCCTCTGTTCTGTTTTCTTTCTTGCATCCAGGGGATCCGTTCTGGAACCAGAGGGGACAGTAGAAATCAAATTCCGCAAAAAGGATCTGGTGAAAACTATGCGTCGGGTAGACCCAGTCTACATCCGCTTGGCTGAGCGATTGGGTACGTCTGCTTGTCCTCCTGGCAAATCAATGAGCCGTTCAGCTGATTTGTAATGAGTGCATTCATAGGTCAGGGGAGGAGGCACTGAAGCATTTGATCAAATTCATGATGATCTTTATTTACTCTCCTCTATATGGAAAGAACCCTGGGAGACTGAAATAGTGTGATAGGAGGGAAGGTGGGCACTGAAAAAGAAGAGAAACGGGTTCTCTTCTCATATTTCCTTAAAGTGCAAATAACCCACTTAATGGGACGTTCCTGTAGAGTATCATTAGCTAGAAGTTGCTTTAGGAGGCAGGCTAATCAGGTGGAGTGTATCTGCGACTTAAATATTTCTTACTTCTGCTGTCTCTTTGGACAGCCTGTCTTATTTCTGGGGCATGTGAGTCTGCATCACATTATAGAAAAGCTAATCTCTACCCAGACAGTGTTCTGGGGTCAGCCTGAGCTACAGAAAATGGAAATAAAGATTGTGCGCTGTATTCCTCCAAACAGTGGCTGCAGCAGCCATAGCCCTGGGAGCATTTGCTCGCCATGCGTCCAGCCAGTATCTGTTGCTCGTTTGTTTTCAGAGCGCTTGGAAGTCACTTGTGATTAGAACATGAGACTAAACTATGGGAACCCTAGGATGACTTTTGGATTCCTTTAAACCACTGAGCAGTTTTCTCCCATTGACCCACTTGCTATGTCAGTAAAGATTGTTTAGGATTTGTTTGGTTTGGTTTGGTTGTTTTTGTTTTTCTAAAGAAATAGAGAGGTTAAAGTTTAAAAAGTAGCACAACTCAGTGAATGGGAAGAGCAGAAAGATGCTAGCTCATTTGTGTCCCAAGGAACAATTAGTAAAATACTATTTTTGGAATTTTTTATCTTCACCACATAGAATCAGAAAAGCTCCTGAGTGCCTATAGCATGGAGACTGCTTGTCTAAGCAGTTGAAGCCTGGCCCAGGTTGCTTGCCAAAAGTGGTGACTTGGTTACAATAATCCCCGTTTGTGCCCCCCCATTGTTTGCTGTCAGGTTAACAGCAACCAAAACCTAATCCAGCTGCAGCCTGACCCTTTCTGGGGAAAGCACACACATACAAAAGGAAGCTGGCAGGAGTTGCTCTGAAATCTACTGCCACCAGATTTGTTGAGGTATTTTTTCCCTTTCTTTTCCAAACAGGATAATTACCTCTGACCAACCCCATACACTTTAATTAAAGTGACTGCAGCCCAAGAGCAAGTTACTTACAACTGTACACAGGAAGCTCTAAAAGCTTCAGCCGCTGATAAGCATCTCACTGAGGTGGTTCATAATTGCTCCCAGCATCCAGTGACCGTCGCTGCTGTTTTTACCAATAATTCTTTGCAAAGGCAGAATGCCACAACTGTAGAACACAAAGAATTGCCTAATTTTCTTTCATTTATTTTTTCCTCTTTTTTTTTTTTTTTTTTTTTTTCTTTTTTCCCCCCCTGGTTTTCTTTCTGGCCAATTTAAAATTTGTCAAAGTCGGTCTTCTTCTGGATCACTGCCCTTTGATATTTCGCGCACTCCATTTGCCACAAACAAGCCGCAGGGCCGCAGTTCATGCTGACTCTAGCAGAAGCAGAGAGAGCCCCATTTATCTTGTACTGCCTGCTGAATTCCTACTCATTAACTGGGGGTTCACTGCCTCTTTTTAACCCCCCAATGGCTGTTATCATCCCTTTGAGTAAGGGGACAGTAGTAAGCGGGATCCTCTCCATGTCTGTTTGCAGAAGGACTGGGTGGTGAGGGGGGTGGGGCCAGAGCTCCCTTCTCTTCACAGGAAGGGGTGTTGCTCCCAGCTCCACCTAGCACCTTTAGCCTTAGGAGCATGTGCAGGGGAGAGGGAGGAGATTCCCAAGTGATGGCCACTTAGTCATTTGTTATGAATCATCTCATTATCAATTTCTTATCCATGCTGAAGAAAAGCATATTTATTTAACCTTGACCAAACAATGGCACCCAGCGCTCAGGAGGCAGAGGCAGGCAGATCCCTGAATCAAGGGCAGCCTAATCTGTATAGAGTGAGTTGCAGGACAGCCAGGGCTACACACAGAGAAACCCTGTCTGAAAAAAAGAAGGAACAAATGAATGAATAAATGACTGAATCTATGTTGTGCTAAATATGAAGCAAGCTCTGCCTCCAGGCATCTTGGGAACACAAGTAGAAATAACTGTGCAAGGTATGTTACTTATTTGGTATTTGTAATTTTTCAGAGACTACTCAAGTATAATTCTGACATAGCAGATTGGCTTGGATGGGCTACAGCATAATATAAACCCAACCTGGGGAGAGGCTGCAGTGCCACTGTGTTCTTTCACAATGCCCGCAACCAAACAGTAACAAAAGGCCTTTTACAAAGTAGGTGAAAAATGACCTCATTTTCCAGATTGGGAAATTGAAACAAGAATGAAGATTTAACAAGTCTTCCAAGACATACAATAAATGGACATGAGAGTGCAGAATAGATTTCTCAGTCCCTAAGCTGAATACTGATACTGCTCTAAAAAGTGAACTAAAACCAGCTGCACAGAGAAAATCTGATTTAGGCAGAAGCGTAGGAGTAGGTGTTGTCTCATGCTTCTGGTCACCTTCCAAACCAGCCTCTGTGCTGTACACAGACAAACTAGTGCCAACACAGGTACACACAGCTACCGTTCATTCGCTAAGGATATGAATAGTAATTTCTGAACAAACTCTGTATTTGATAGATAGGTCAAGGGAGAGAGCTAAGAACTGAAATTAGGCCAGGCGCCTTTAGTCCCAGCACATGGGAGGCAGGCAGAGGCAGTTGGATCTCTGTAAGTTTGAGACCAGCCTAGTCTACAAACAGAGTTCCAGGACATCCAGGGCTATAGACAAAAACCCTGTCTTCAAAACAAAACAAAAACAAACAAACAAACAAACAAAAAGAACTGAAATCAGAAGCTTACATTTTTAAATGAATTTTTGCCATTTTCTGTGGCTGGTTTGGAAAAGAAGGCTTGCAGATCTACAGAGGTAACAGTATATGTTGATTTTTGTTTGAAATGAAATAATTGCCCTTAAAAGGAAGTTAAGATAACAGAATGCTCCATTGCTGAGCTAATTCGGACTCTGTTCTCACATGCAGCAGGTCTTAGTAGAGTCATCAAAGGGATGGTTACATTCCTACCATTTTGGGCTTAAGGAACTCAATTCCTTCCCTGGAAACCGAGTCCAGGTCCTCCACAGCCTGTCTGTGTCTCAGTATCACCCCTGTGCTGCCACTTGGAAGAGAGCGAGAGAACGGCAGGAGAGGAGTGCTGGCCTGGCCTCTGCTGTGCTGTGAGCTGAGGTCTTCCCAAGGGTCAGATCAATTTAGATGGAGAAGGAACTATCCAACCCAAGTGCAAGGCAGTCATTAGTACCTGGATGTCCCTCAGCACAGCGAGCACCTGGGCAAAGGAGTCACGAGAGGACCCTTGTTCCCCACCATGGTCCTGTTCCCAGACAGCTGGGCAGCTTGCCATGTAGCTCCATAGCTCTACCTACACGAAACTGCCTATCTGAAATGTCTGATACCTTGCTGGCCCTAGCCTGGTCTTTCAGGCCTAACTAGCATCCAACATGCCTAATGACCTAAGGTACCTGGTACAGATGGAGTTAAAGATATGCATGTAAAAACTTAGCAGACGCCTTTCTCCAAAGCTACACCATTCAGCAAGCATTGACGGAAAAGAATTATCTCTTAGGTGATGGAGATGCAGGGGACAGGGTATGTTTTCCCATTTCTAAGCTTATACAGTAAGAAGAGTCAATGTTGCTTGTCTGATGCAGAAAGAGGAGTTTTTGCCTAGGAAGTAGAGATTTGGAAAGATCTCCCAATATTTATGCCTTGAACGTGTGGCTCACCTGTAATGCATGGAAGTGTCCTTTGCAGTAAGGAAGCTAAGAAGAAATAGTTAGTAGTAGCTAAAGACACACCTCCTCACTTTAATTCACAGCCTTATTTGGCTTGATGTAATTTAGTGAGACCATGACATTCGTGGGAGGAGCCATTTTAGTTTGATCCAATTTAATCCAATCCAACTATATAAACAGAAGTGCCATCGCACCCCCTCCCAGAAAGCTCTGATTCACAGTTGGCGAGGATTTTGTCCAAGTAAACCCAGGCTTCTCTCCACCTGGGAGCTGTTGTCAGAATATGTCGAAGGCCCTCTTTCCTACTTGTTCTCTATTGGCCTAGATCCTTTCATCCTGGCCTATCTGCTTTAGAGAGAGGAGATCACAAAGGCCAGAGAGGAATCTCTGTCATGTGGACATGTCTGTATGAGGGCAGGGGGCAGGACTGAAGGGAGAATTGTTCATTTGTGTTCAGTTTACTGTAATGATTTTTAAAATACAGACAAGAGATTACTCACACTATCGCAAGGAGCTTCGGGACGCGATATCCCTTGGGAAGAACACTCTTATTAGAATGAATATACAGTGCAGTTGTGTTTAAGCAGGTGGAGCCCCTTTTGAAAAAAGCAGACATATAAAAATGGGAAAATGGGAAACCTACCTAGATATAATGGGAGAAATTGTTCTCATTACGGAAGGATTGTTTGTTTTACCAAAGGACTCACTGTAGTGTTCCTTCTAAACAGCTCCCTTGGGGCATTTAAAACAGGATCTAATTTACAGTTTCTCCAGAACAGTTTTGTGGTTTTGGTTTTTTTGGTTTATTAAAGCATACCTGTTGGGGCTGGAAAGTTGGCTCAGTGGTTAAGAGCCCTTCCAAAGGTCCTGGGTTCCGTTCCCAGCACCCACATGGCAGCCCACAACTGTCTGTGACTCCAGTTCCAGGGAATCTGACACCCTAACACAGACACAAATGCATGCAAAACACCAATTAGTGCACATTTAAAAAAAAAAAGCCCACCTATTATGGATATAGAAATACAGAAATCCTTACACATGGGCTTTTTTTTTTTTTAACATGATTTGTCTTACTATCTTCATAAGAGAAGTTTTTCCAACACAGAACACAAGATTGCATCGTCCTTCTAACTGCTACTTCTGTTGGTACCAGAAGAGTTCAGTCTTTGGGCTTTGTCAGTTACAGGTTTAACATCTGTGGTGTTGATGAGCTTTGTGGGGAAGTTAATTCAGATCTTATCTCTTGTATATTTCGTGTTGAGCCAATCAAAATCAACTGCTTTTTTAAGAGAAGGAAGAAGACCCTATTAAAGTTAAAGTTAGGTTTAGATTTACATGGGCCTCTTATAACAAAAATTAAGAATGTTTTTTAAGACTTTGATATTACATTTTTTAAATCCCCATTTCCTAGATTAGGATTGTAAATGAGAAGCCGAGCTTTGATGGGGGAGGGGGTGCACTTTCTGAGGGTCATTATTCCAGGCTTTAAAAGTCTTTATTTCTGCTTGAGCTGGGGTAAGGCTGGCCCTCTCCTGCCACCTTGTGCCAGCTGCTGCAGAAGGGAACTACTCCTCCACTTGGCACTGTCTGTCCTAGCTCCCACCTGCCAGGCTGGGGGGCTAGGACACTTGTACATCACTTGAAGCTGATCAGTTAAGTGCAGCAGTTGAGAGCACTTGTTGCTATTTCAGAGGACCAGCACCCACGTGGCAGCTTACACCATCCGTAACTCCCAATGCAGAGGATCCGATGCCATCTCTGACCTTTGTAGGCACCAAGCACTGTGTGGTGTGCATACATACGGACTTACACTAATATACACAAAAGAAATAAATCTAAAAATAAAGATGCAAGACTGGCTGGACTTTGTAGGCCTCGAGTGCCAGCTCTGGGGTCCTGCTGTACAGCACTTGCAAATTACTTGTTGCTTCTTAGTCTCCTCATATTTGAGGTCATGACCTTTCAGGGCTGACATATTAGAGGAAATGGAAGCATTGTGACAGCTCAGTGATATTAGCTCTTGACACTTCATTGGACTAGTCATGGCTCATCTGTATTTAACTCTTTATGTTAATTCTTGAATCCATAAGGTTTGGCTTTTAGGATTTCATGGAAAGTTTTGATTTTGTGAAGGGATAGGAGAGCCTACCTTTCTCCCATTTTAGCCTTTGCCTAAGGCAGGATTCTAAAGAATGGCTTTCCTCTGTAGAACCTATTCTGAAGCGCGCACACGCACACACGCACGTGCGCGCACATACACACACACTTGCTTTCTTAAAAACCCCGAGGCCCTGCAATCTGGCTAGAAAAGAAAGAAAACCATTCCAAGATATTTAATTGTACAGGGAGCTTACAGGATTGATCGAGAGCTTAGCTTTTTACAATAGTCCAGTGAATAAGAAATGCTCCTGACACACGATCAATGATGGCATAATCACTCTTTATCCCTCCTCATTCTTACCTTCTTTCTTTCAGGAGAACAGGGTTCAGAAGTCAAAAATCTTTATAGACGCTGCTTTTAAATTAAGCAGAAAATAGACATTGACATATTTGTTAATCTCCCCTAAATCATTACCGGGGCTGGCTGCTGTGCTGTTCAGGGGAGCGGGGCCCCTAGTGTACAGCACAAGGGCAGCACCCACTTGAGAGCAGCTTTCTCTCTGAGGACATAAAAGATTTAGAGACACTTTTCCTCAGAGCACAGACCCTGGGCCTTCTCATGCTCTTACAACTTGTCAGCACCTCTCTTTGCCCTGTTTCTTTTCTGAGGTGGCCTTTGGGGAACACTACTTCATTTCCTGACTCCCAGGAAGACAAGAGCATCATATTTGTTTCATTCTTCCTTCAAAACTCTAGACTAGCACAATTGGCCCAACCTCCCTCTTCCTCCAACGTGGCAAAACCAATGGCTTCTTTCCAGATGGCTCTCCTCAGCCTGTAGTTCCTCCTGCTGCTGCATCCAAATGCCGAGGCTGCTCTTCACTCTTTGCAAACACAAGGGACCAACTCCTGCCAGGAGATCCGCTTGGCCACTCTCCGGACCATTACTGAGGACAGCCCAGGCTTTGGGTGTGGCCAGCCGCAGGTGGAAGTCCTGACTGTGTTACTTAACAGCTAGGTGCCACTTTTCATTTCAGAGCCTCCTTTTTCTGGTTTGTTAAGTGGAAAGGTGGATATGAGGATCAGAGAGAAAATATGTGAAGCGACCTGGAAACCACTCAGTAGCACCGAGGCAGTCAGCTTAGCAGCAGGGTTAACAGCTCTCCAGCCCTACACCCGAATTTTGTGTGTGTGTGTGTGTGTGTGTGTTGACTTATGAGGTATATGATCCTGAAAGACTCAAGTGTGGTGCCGTGACACACACTAAATGCCCAATAAATGATATATGGCCTACACAGATGCACATGTGTGTTCAAGTACAGTGTCGGCTGTTTACCCAGAAGAAGAATCTTGAAGGGTTGGAGTTCCCTGTTAAACTCTCTTCTCTCAGCCCTGCCATCCCTTGGGCCCCAGCAAATGTATTTTCACATCCTTGACTTTATAGCAATAGGAGAAGCTACAGACAGTCTTAGTTACCCAGTAAGACTAAGATGACTCAGCCTCATCGGCCAGGAGTTTTTCACTGTGCCTTAGCCTTCTGAAATGAAAGGGTCCACTATTATGGAGGTGCTGGTCTTCCGCAAGTAAAAATTGCAGTGTGCTACTGCCCAAAGGCTTCAAGGAGGTGCTGCCCTGAGTCCTGGCTGTTAATCTTGCTCTGTGGCCTTGATGATTCACACAGGTTCTCAGTGTCTCAGTGTCCTTACCTGTTAAGATGCTAAGAAGAATACAGCCTCAGGCAGTTGTGAAAATTAAATGGGACCTGAGGCCCTCAGTGTAAGCACCCAAGACCCACAGTGCTGGGCCTGCTTCTCACCGTAGTAAAACAGAGATGGAGCTGGGCATCCAAAAAGTCACCTAACATGAAACTAGGTCCTAGAGTTTCATCCCCGCCCAGTTAACATGTGCTTCCGTGTGATACTGATGGCTCAGGTGGCTGTCCAGGGCCAGTCACAGCATGAGCCTTAGTGGCATAAAAGACAAGGCCTGTTTCCAGACAGGCATGTGCTTGAAACAGACCTTTCTCTTCTGCATCGTATCACCCGTGCTTATGTATTTGTCAGGGTTAGTGACACATCAGATTGTCCCTGGTACCAGGACTGTCACCTATTGTTTCTTCAGCTAGGTGTACTCTTCTTTGCCCAGCAGGCAGATAAATCTTCAGTATTGATTACAGACCCCATTCTGAAAGTAATTAGGGAGGAAAGCACAAATGTAGCAACACCTCTTCTAAAACCCAGCTGATGGGGGAGGGGTCTTGTTACAAGGAGCTAAAAATCTCTGACCAAATGAAAGTACTGTGTTGTACGCTCAGCAATCCACACAGGGTCTGCTCTTCTCTTTCCCTCTTCCTCTAGAAATGTTGTCCACCTGGCCAGGGATTGGGAGACCAGAGGATAATCCATTGATACGAGATACATGGAGCCAGCTCGACTTGATTGAATTGCACTACTTTGAGGTTAAGAATATCCAAACCTGACACTAGACACTAAGGAATACAGCAGCTTGCAACTTAGGAGTGACTCCAGTGCTTAGCCGCTCCCCAGGCGCCTGTTGAGGACATGGTAAAACCGGAGCTGCTGGTCTGTGCTCTGGTCTCAGGAAGCTCTCCTACAGAGTCCTGTGATGGGACTAGTCCAGCTGTTCTAATGCTGGTCAGTAATGATGGACGTGGTGTCCATGCACCAGTCTTGCCTTGTGGGGACAGAGGAGCCTTGCTCTTGGGCAGTGAACTGATGAGAGAGATACAGGTGGTCACTTCACCTGTTCAAGAGAAGCCTGGAGAGCAGCATTGCCACCACTGCTTCCATACTTGTGACCTCTATAGGAAAAAGACTACACGTGAGCTCCCTGTGACAAAGTAAGGACAGTACTACCGTCTCATAGAGTCTGTTATGCAGCAAAGACTTAGTGACAACAGTGGAAAGCCAGGCCCCAGAGGGAAGGACTGTAGCTGCATCTGTGCTGAGATCCTTGGTCACCGTGGAGTGTGACAGCCAGGCTTGTGTCATTGCAGGCACCCCTGAGCTCAGCCCCGCTGAGCGGAAGGAGCTGGAGAGCAAGCTGAAGGAGCGGGAGGAGTTCCTGCTCCCCATTTACCATCAGGTCGCTGTGCAGTTTGCTGACTTGCACGATACCCCAGGCCGGATGCAGGAGAAGGGTGTTATTAATGTAAGTACCACAGCTGCCATCTCTGACCTGTCAGAGCCCGCTAAGTGACATAGGACCTTAAGCAGGGAGCTGCTAGGGCCAGATCAGCACAGCCTACGTAGATCAAACAAGTTTTAAAAGACCTTTCCCCTTTTCTGTATCCACTGTCATCTAAGACAAGATGATTTAGGTTTCCTTGGAATCCTCAGGCAAACTCTGAGGATTCTAGTAGGAAACTGAGTCAATCTTGGCACCTTCCTTGGTGACATCAAGCCAGGTGATCCTTAGACTGTGGATTACTATGGTGTTAAAGGTTATGGTGACAGCTAGTTCACCTTTGATCAGTATGAGAGTGGAGCTTTCTAGTTCTCTGGGAATCCGGCCTCTTCCCGGGAACCGCTGCTGTGTGTTGGGTAGCATTTGCCGGGCTACTGGCTGTGCACAGCGTGCTTTGTAGGTGTGTATGGAGGCGTGGGGAGTTCAGGCCAGCACTGGAGACTCTAAGGGTTTCCCTGGAGAGTGCCTTGTTAATGCCTGTGGGGTTCCTTCAGATGGAGTCCTCGTGACTACACTAATTCTTCTGTGCTCTTCTGTGAGTCTAGGACATCCTAGACTGGAAAACATCCCGCACCTTCTTCTACTGGCGGCTGAGGCGCCTCCTGCTGGAGGACCTCGTCAAGAAGAAAATCCACAACGCCAACCCTGAGCTGACTGACGGCCAGATCCAGGCCATGTTGAGACGCTGGTTTGTAGAAGTGGAAGGCACAGTGAAGGTAGGTGAGACACATACCAGCAAACCTGTGCAGCCCACCTGAGTGTTACAAGGGTTGTCAGCTAAGAATCTTCAGGCCTTCAGGGCCAGTGAGCAAAAAAAGGAACCTAAAAGCAAACCCTCTCCTCTTTACATACAGCCCAATAATATGCTATCACATCACATTAGTAAAGCTAGAAGGGCCTGTCTGCAGCCCACAGAGTCATTCAGCAAACCATTTGGAACTTACCACATTGTCAGACACTGGGCTAGACCCTGGGGGCAGTGAGAGGCAATGTTCCTGCTCACACAGAGCCCGTCATGTCCTACACAAGTGAGGCTGTTGTCAAAGCCAGCAGAGAGCTTAGTCCATTGCAAGAGGAGACACCCAACTTTGAGGAAGAACAAGTGAGATTTCCGAAGGAAGGGATATCTCAACAGAGACATGAGGATAAACCAAAAGAAAAGGCTGGGTTGGTAGGGTAGGGGTAGAAAGGATATGCAAAGGCAACATGCATGCAAAGAGCTGTAAAGTCCTGCAAGATGGTTCAGGATGTGGGCGCCCAGGAAGATGGCCTGACTGCATAAGCTGCGGAGGAGTCCACACTGTCTGGGGACCTGCAGAAGGGTTGTAAGCAGCGGAGTTACATTCCTCAGGAAGATTAGTAGATGTGATACACACACAGGAGATGCTAAGGCCATAGTTCTAGTTTCACATCTGAGCTGAGAGGACGTGCCAGCCTGCATGTGGGGATGAGCCTGGTGTCATCTGAGGCTGTTCTCTTGGGAGGAACTCATGCCTTAGGGCAGAGGCCCTATCCAGACTGTTCCTAGTACTCTTGACTTGGAATTACAGACAGGACAGGCCTGCGGTCAGTATTCGCCCTTGGATTGCACAAAACAGTCCACAGGCAACAGGGAAGGAAAACTGAAACCTTTGTATTCATACTAAGAAAAATTAGGGGCAGAAGTGAGGTGGCTCAGGGAAGGAACTTGTATGACATGGACGGCCCAGAATTAGCTCCCCAAAGACAAATTGACTAGCATTGTGACACATGCCTTTAATCTCAGCACTTGAGAGGCAGAGGCAGGCCAATCTCTGTTGAGTTCAAGGCCAACCTGGTCTACAAAAAGGATTCCAGTACCTTCAGGGCTGTTTGTTACACAGAGAAACCCTGTCTTGAAACTACCCTCCCCCCAAGCTTAACCTTTAATAGTAGTTGCTATATACATCTCTTAAACATTTATTTTGTGTGTGTTGTGTGTGGGCCCAGGCATGCAGAATTTACATGTAAAAGTCAGAGGACAGCTTGAAGGAATTGATTCCCTTCATCTCCCATGTCGGTTCCTGGGATCAAACTTAGGTCTTCAGGCTTGGCAGCAAGCTCCCTTAACTGCTGAGCCATCTTGCTGGTCCTATGTTATCAGGCTATTAGATAGCTATGCTCTGTCCTGTATCAACTATGTGATCAAAATCTTTGGTGACTACCAGATGTTGACGGAAAGTGACTGGCTGATGGTGGTGTCACTCTAGTCTCCTCAAAAACACTACCTGGAGTCTGTGCTAACAGCCTTTCTCGTGAGGGGCTATACGACTTACCATCAGTTTTAAAGCCAGTGGTGTAGAACACTCCAAAGTTCACCTTTGTGTTAAGTCTGCCTGTTTCTTTATGACCGGGAAGCTTCTTGGATAAATATTTCAGACGAGCAGCAGGGGAGTGGGACACTCTCCGACATTTGGTTCAGGTTAAGGTCAGTCTGTAGCATCATAATTGAGTGAGACAATTTTGTCAGTGGCTACTGGCAGCTTCTAGTGAAAGTTGGCATTGAAAGTCATGCAAGTGTAAAATAAGAGGTTGTTCTCCAGTTAAGAGTGGCCAGCTAGGTAAATGGAGTGTGTGTGTGTGGCCCGCACGCCTCCCTACCACATTAGTCACTAATGGACGTGCACAGCCTCAGTGGGCACAAGGATGAGGAGAAGGAATAGCTTCCTTCCAAGCATGAAGCGAATAGATGGGCCCCTCGCTTGCTCCTTAGTGGCATCCTCCCAGGGGGCAGCGTGTCTAAAGAACAGGCCATCGCTGTCTCCCGTCAGTGGGGAGCTGTGCACACAGGCTCCTGGCTGGAGTGAGTGCAGAAGACACCGCAGGCACACAGCTCAGACAGAGGCTGCTGCGCACTGAATACCAGTGAGCCCTTGCCAGTGTTTACAGAAGATTGCATCCCCTGGGAGCTCTCCTATCAGGGGACAGGGAGGAGAAAAAGGAAGGACAAGTGATCCTGTGAAGTCAGGACATGTGGCTTTGAAACCTCCTGCCACATTCTGCAGGCTCAGCAGGACCTGGTTAGTGTGGGATAGGTGATAAAATCAGCAGCGCCCTTGAGAGAAGAAAGTGCTGCAGGGTTCAAGGTGTAGTGTTGCCTCTGAAGGGCTTGCTACAGAAGCTGCCTGACGTTAGGAGCCAGCTAAAAGCACTGTGTGTGTGGCGGTGGTGGTCTTCAAACAGTGACATATGTCATATGCCATTTCCCTCAAGTGTAAAGACTGATACAGCCTCCCTGAGCACCAAGGTCTCTACTGTAGTTGTTGGTATGGAAGTCATGTAGCGATAGACATTTATTAGCCATGTTTTGTATTGTTTTCCCTCCAGAGATTCTGTTTCCTTGAGCAATATGAGTCTTCTGTTTCTCTTAGCGACCTCCATGCCATGAGTTGTAGGATTGCACTTTGGATCCACTAGGCAACCCTGCTGGAAGAAGTACTAGAGTTTCTGGCTCATGGTTTCACTGGCAGAAGCAGCTGCATCACTGCAGCTCCCTGCGGTAGTGGTGAGGGGTGGGTGGGGAAGAAGAACACCGAGAGCTATGGTTGAGTCGGGTTGTGCAAACATGGCACATCCTGCTTCATGGGGATGGCTTCTGTTTTGACTTCTGGCAGTTTTCCAACAGGCTGATTGGTTCTGTGCCTGCAGACTTTAACAGGAGAAATCACAATTTAGACTTTTCATGGCACATTGAAAAAAATATGTGGGTTTTTGAGATCTCCCAAACTCTGAGGTTCCCAGCTTTGCATGGGACATACTAATTTAGCCTCCATTCCCTCATGTAAAAAATGAAGATAATGTTTATGGTGTCACAGAACTCAGTGGGTTTAGTAGAAGTTAAATAGCAGCCAGGCATAGAGGGACATACCTAGATTTCAGGGATGGGATCTCCTCTATGAGTTCAGGCTAGCCAGGAGCACATGGTGAGACCTTGTCTCAAGAAAAAAAGAGAGAGAGAGAGAGAGAGAGAGAGAGAGAGAGAGAGAGAGAGAGAGAGAGAAAGAATTAGAGTCAAGGTATGAGCTTTGGCCACACTGACTTGTCCTGGAAGGGTTGCCTGGCTCACGCTACTGTCCCTAGGGCTTTGGGCCCTAACTTGTTCCAGTTGTCCAGAGTTACCCACTTCTAGGGACTTGTGAGAATCAGAGCAGAAGAGCACCATTGATAGGTCTCTGTTGCCTCAGGCTACCCACAGATAGCTCAGGGTACCAGGGAGGAATGAGGTAAGGGGAAAATGGCAAGAATTGCCTGGCCCAGCCACAGTGCTCCAAGCTGCTGAAAGAAATCACCTTGCATCTTGGGTGTTGGAAGGTCATAACCTTGAAAACAGACTCTCTCTAGGGTGTGTATGTCTCCCCTCTCATCACTCCCCCAAGCCCCTGCGCACACCACAGGTCAGATGGCTCCTAGGCATCTCTCCAGCTGGAAGCATCTCTAAGCAACCCACACAGTAAAGTCATTTGTAGGCGTCATAGTCAGGGCTCACAGCTACCAGGTTATGCCCTAGTCACTCCCTGGCCCTGTTCTATCATTGCTTAGGGACAGCTTAACAGCTGTCCAGTGCATTAGAAATGAACAGGTCATTTAGATTTTGTAAGCTAGACTAATTATTACATATAATTAGTGGGGCTGAGTGGTGCCTGAGATACTTATCCATTGATGCAGAAAGAGAGAGTGTCTGTTGAACGTGCATTGTAAGACAAGTTAGTGTTGTAATGTTTAGTTATTGATATTTTATTGATATTAAGATGCTCCAGCTGGGATGTCAGGCAGATGATGTGGGCCCAGGGCCATCACAAGACAGCAGCCAGCATCTCACACCTGTTTTAAATCCACTCTGGAATCCTAGGACTAGCATATAGCTACATTTTATAATTCTATGGAAGAACAGAAGTGGCCTGTCCTTCGTCAGGGCTAGAATGGTGAGTCTCATAACTGTCCTCGGAGGCAGCTGCTTTTCCTGAGTGGAGCAGAGTAGTGCAGAGCAGAGGGCGTGGCAAGCCCTCCCTGATGGGCTGAGACAAGACATAATGTTGTGTGTATTATGAGTTTGTTTCTTTTTGTAAATGTAAAAATGTAGTTGGTTAGAACTCAGAGCCCTTTGTCTTCATGTACTTTGGGCTTCAGGCTTGGTGGCACCATCCAGTTGTGTTCTGAATAGACAGCATATTTCATATGCAGGGTCCATATTTTTAAGCATCTAAAATTTTGCTTGGAATGTGTTGCTGCCATTCTGCCTGGGAACCGTTTTTAAATGTTTAAACACCTACTGTAGTTCATGGCTGCAGGAGGGGAAGGCAGGAGTGTTTACTCTAGAGGGAAGCTGGCTTTCTCCAGCGTAGTGTGTGAGCATCGTTAGAAGCCGACATCTCGTTAGCTAATACATTACACCAATCAAGGAGAGTTATCTTAAGCCACAATTAATCTGCTCCCTGGCATATGTTGATAGCAAAGCATCATGCTGTTTCTTAATTAAAAGCAAACGGATTAAAAATGATTAATAAGAGTATTAAATATTCTCCTAAACTAAAGGCTTTGGGACTCCTGAGTGAATCTAGTTGGATTTGTTTGGTTTCCTTCTGAAGCTCAAGAAGCCGCCATTGTTTTATTTTTTGCCTCCTTCTCCACCAAATCCTCCTAAGCTGGGAAGCTGTGCAGTCCTCAAGCCACAGAGAACTCTTAATCACCAGTGTTGGAAATGGCCAGGTTTATAAAGGAGGCAGTGGCTGGAGTCCAGGTTTGCTCAGTCATCTGGGGGCCAGCTATAAGCTGAACCACATGAGCAAGGCACCTCCTCGTCAGCAGGGTCTGCAGACGCACGCTCCTGTTATAGACCCGCAGAGAAGTTACTCCAGAAAGAAACACGGAGCTGCCAAGTTCCTAGCTTGTTCTGTGAGAAGAGCTGGTGTCTATCAAACATGTCCAAAGTGGGCACATCTGGAGCCAGGAAAGGAGGTAGACAGACTGAGGGGAAAGGCTCACTGTGGCCCTTAGTCCTGGGAACCTGTGATCCAGCCGTAATAAATGGCCAGCTCACCAGCTAAGTCAGGTGAGCCATGGTTTGGTTCATTGCTTTTGTGAGGCAGGGTTGCACTCTGGACCCTTGCCTGGTCTATAACTCAGTGTAGGTAAGGCTGGCCTTGAACTCCCTATACCCCTGCCTCAGCCTTACAGGCGCTGGGATAAAGTGTGAGCCACCACACCCAGCCATAAATGATATTTCGAACCATGAAACCTTTAAGACGACAGCCCGGTTTCCTAATGCTGGGTGCTGCTGTGTAGAATGTGCAGTCCACACTGCAGGCCTGAGGTGCGACTGTGCCTTTTGTGCCACTGCCACAACACAAGCCTCAGGGTCCCTACAGTGCCCACCTCTTAAATTACAGCGCCAAACTCATTGTCATTCTGACTCTGACTTCGTTAGTGATAACAGAAAAGGATAGCGCACCTTTAAATGACGAGCTTTGTGTTTAATTACCCAAACAAAATGACATAAATATGAATGAGCCCTAATGGTGGTACTTGGTTTTCCGGAAACCATTAACAAAACGATTCCTAAATGATTTGTAAAGAAATGAGAGAAGAGAGCAAGGAGAAGGCTATTAGGCTTCTAACACACTCCTGAGTTATTATGTAGTCAGCTCCCTCAGAAGTACTCAGCTAAATGATCTTGAAAGAAAGGAGGCAAGAGGTGGGCTGCTGAGACTCCCAGGCTGCAGACCTCTTGACCCTTCGCAGTGCTCTCATAGCTAATAAAGTGCAGTGGGAGTCTGGCTCGGTGGCAATACTGTAGCCATAAGACATCCGCCATAGCAGTATCCAAGTTGTGTTATGTGTTGCCCTCTAAGCTTTGCTCCTATGGGTGCTTACTAGCCACAGGACAGTTCCTTAGCTAGAGGGCTGAGGCACAGTGTGGAGTCTTGTCGGCCACATCTTGCGGGGACTGGGGTTGCACTTAAGGATGGATGTCTCGGTTCCTCCTAAAAGAAACAGCCATATACACACCTTTCCCTCCAAGTCACACTGTTAAGTACCCTGCTCCACAGCTAGCCTGGTCTACAAAGCAAGTCCAGGACAGCCAGGGCTACGTACAGAAACCCTGTCTCGAAAAACTAAAACAAACAAACAAAAAAGACCCTGCTCCTCACAGACCTACCATTGTGGAACAGTAGGTGCCGGAGCCTCATAGGACAGACTCCCACACGAACATCTGAAGCTCAGAGGAAGGGAGAGAGACGAAGGTGGCTCCCGGCCAGGAACCTGTCCTCTCCACCTCCAACCACAACACTAAAGGAGAATGGTGAACAGTGTTCCTATGCTGACAGCCTTTGCAATAACTGGGCAATTAGGTGTCCATACCCGGTTCCTGGTATTTGACCAAGACTTGTATGTTTTCAGGCTTACGTTTGGGACAATAATAAGGACCTGGTGGAGTGGCTGGAGAAGCAATTGACAGAGGAAGATGGCGTCCGCTCAGTGATAGAGGAAAACATCAAATACATCAGCAGGGATTATGTCCTCAAGCAGATCCGCAGGTGAGACCATCAGCAGGCTCCTCGGGCCAGGAGGCTAATTTCTTTACAATAAAAAGTTTAGAACAAACTATGAGATAAGGCTGCCCACCTCTGTGGCTCCCCTGTCTGGAACTGCTGTAGGTGACCCACGGGTACAGACACAGCTCACTCTCAGCTGACTCAGGGCGCTTTATGCCCATGCGTTCACTCTGAGTACAAATATTCAAACCAGGTAGATGATTCTGGAATGAAGGAAAGGCAACAGCTCTTGGCAAGGTGTCCATAAAACTATTTGGAAATATGTTACTTAGGGAGAAGTTGCACAAGTAAAAGCTAGTACTAGCAATTCTCCTGCCGTTCACATATTCACCTTAAAAGCAGTGTGTGCTGTCTCTCCTCCGTGGCCGCGGTAAAATGATGAACTTAGTAAGTCACCAGCTAAAAGCTCTTCTGCAGAGGTCTGTCTCCCCATGGGCTTGGCTGGGCTCAGGGCTGGAGCCCTTGCACGTCCTCAGCACGGCCTTGTCCCTGTCTTCCCCTTGCAGTCTAGGACATGGCGAACTTTAGGTTGTCTGATGTTTCTCTGTGACTCAGGTTGAGTTCTGCCTTATGGCCGTGTCTTCACATGTGCAGCATTCTGGCCATCATAGGGTACCCCACTGAAAAGCACCCGAAGTTCATCTGCCCCGATGGTAGTTCTGTCACCTGGCCAGGCTGTTCCTTCATTTTCCTCGCTGTGGAACTGCCACTTGCTAACCATTCTGTAGGAAGACACTTGCAGGCCAGGGAAGCTGTCTGTTCCCCATCAGTACGTCTCTCTAGACTGAGCATCCACTGATACCCTGCTTACTATGATCTGGACTCTACCTCCGACCTTTCCGTCCCTACTCTGATGCAGTTCTATATTCATTATTGATGTAGACTGTTCCTATTAACCTTATTTTTAGTTTACTTCTGGGATACTTGGCACCAAAATTAAGTGCCTATCTGCCTAGGAAGTGCCCTTCATACAGGCACCATTGACAGTGTGTCCCCATCATTTTTTGCTTTAGGAGGTTTGTTTTTGTCTTGTTTTAATTACTCCTTATTTTCTAACATAGCAAGATGTTTTCTAGTTCATTTTATACTACTGCTTAGCTGCTAGGGGCATTTGAAAGTGGGAAAACTCTTGAAGCAGTGAGTAGACTGTGTGCACCTGCCCTTGTTAGTCTGTCTGTCTGTCTGTCAGTTCTTAAGCACCCCAGTTGAGACGCTTCCACCTTTCTTTTCTTCACCGTCCCTGATGTTCTCTCCAGCTTGGTACAGGCCAATCCAGAAGTTGCCATGGATTCCATCGTCCACATGACCCAGCACATCTCACCCACTCAGAGAGCAGAAGTCGTACGGATCCTCTCCACCATGGATTCCCCTTCCACGTAGGAGGAGCTCCCCACCCGTCCCTGCCCCATCTCTGGAGAAGAGAGCTAGGGCTGCCTCTTACATCTGAAACCACTGTAATGAGAAGGCCTGCAGGCCCAGTACTGGAGTGAGAGTGGCGTTTGCTCCCCCTTGCGTGTTTGAGGTCCTGCATGACATCTGGGCTATAGGATCTCGAAACCCAGCCACACATACCCGGTTCAGTATTGATTAGCCCAGCTGTGATGATGGTCCTCTTTCCATGCACAGGACTGAGAAGGCAGTGAAGGGTACATGCCTGTACCATGAGGCCTTACTAGCCTAAAGCAGGACTGCCCTCTTGTCCTGCCTGCCCCCACACAGGGCCGTGTGAATGGTGTCCACGTGTCTGCAGCCCCTGCCCCATGAGCCACAGCCGCAAGCAGCAGGGGAGGGCTGGGGCTGAGGAAGGAGAGACTCAAGCCCATCAGTCACCACCCCATGTGCAGCCACGCACACCGAGCACTGGAGAGGAGCGGTCCCATCTAACCAAGCCAAGATAACTATTTATGAGAAATGGCAGGGCAGAAAATCTGTTGCAGGCCCGTGTGAGAACACAGAGGCAAAGCCATGATCTAAGAGGTGGGCTCAAAAACAGACCAAGTCATTGTTCTTGGTCAAACACTCTCAATCTTGAGTGGCTTCTCAGTACCCCTGGGGAGATGGTCAACCCGCCACCATCTTGCATATCACTATGTGACTAGTTGACCATACCTAAGCCAGTGAGTAGGAACCCTTGCCTCTGGGTGGATGGAGGCAGCCAGTGCAGGAGCCTGAGGCGGTGAGCTAAGAGGAGGCTTTTTCCTGTTGGTGATAGAGGGAGAGTAGTTCAAGACAGAACTCTCTCAACTGTGGGGCCATGCCTACAAAGTGACTCATCTCTAGTCCTGGCAGAAGGTACAGCAGATCACCCACCTTGATGACACCTGTGCCAGGAACTGGCCTTCCTGGTGTGAGGAGGCTTCCAGGGAACAAGACTTCCCCTTCCCTTAAGACTCCCTACAGTTCAGTCACGGTGCTGGTGTTTCCAGACTTTCTGGGGCCTCCATGGCCAGCAATAGGGCCTCCTCAGGGGTGGACTGGACAGTTTAACAACCATTTACCCAAGAAAGCCGCTTATGGCTCAGCACGGATGTCCCTGAAGCGAGGGTGGAGGTGGCCGGAGCTGGTGTAGCGTCCAGTTTCTACGTCATGACCTATCACTGAAGGTCAAGGAGGAGATCACTAAGACGCCACAGAAACAATTGGCATGATTACTTCAGTCTGAGCCTTAACCCTGGATTCCACAAAAAGAGCCGGCCTCCCCTTCAGGAGCGCCTCACACAGATATTCCAGGACCTTCTCAGTGGTGCCACATTGCAAGTGGGCATCCAGGGACTACAGATGTAAGCTGCCTTGCAAGCCGTGATGGAAGGAACAGGAGGGGACCATCCTCAGTCCAGAAGGAAGCCTGCCCGGCCCTGGCTCTTTGCTTACCTAGTAGGCACGGACGGGATTTGTCCCCGGCTCCACACTCTGCTACAGCACATCCAGTCCCACACAGCACCGGGGTATGAAAGTTGTTACCCTCCTGGAGGCCTGTCCTGGCATTTCTTCAGAGGCGAGGTGGGGTGTGCTTATATAACTCCCCTCTCCCTGCTGCCCCATCCCCAGGACTGGGGCTTTTCATATGGAGGAGAGCCACAGCCCATTACACATGCAAGGTTACTGAGGGAGGAGGATGAATGATGTATTGACCCAGCCTTGCTCGAACTGAGATTGCCATATTATCTGTTCACTTCGTTCACAAAGCAGCCTTCACTCGTGCCAGTGAGAATTCGATGGACGCGCACGCCAGCGAGCAAGGGCTTCAGTCCAGTGCACTCTTTTCACATTTTGTTGAAATAAACCTCCACATTTGTAGAAGAGCCACCGTTTGTCATTTCAATCCATGCCCAGCCACCCATTTTCTTGTCCCAATTTCAGCAGGATTGCAGGGCCTGAGAGAAGGGATGAGCACCCCCCTTGCCTCTACAGTACCAACAGGCCTTTGTCTCCTGAAATTGCTACGAATGGCCAGGGTGGCTGTCCAAAAGCCTGCCCTGTCTTATGACATAGCAGTATTACAGATCCCTCCAGCTAAGGACCAGTTCTTTAGTGGTGTTTTGCCACAGTGTTCTGCTACAGAATTCTCACTGCTGACATCTGGGTGGGAGTCCTGGGAAGGCGCTCCCCCCCTTTGCTCCCCCCAAAAAGAGAATGGGTTAAGGGTAGAGACAAGAAAGACCTCAGGAAGGAGGGGCCCAGCCCAGAGAAAGTCTACCCAGAAATCTCTTGAGTCCCTGAACCCAGCTCCCTGCCAGCATACACGATCTCTAGTGTCCTTAGCATTGTGAGCTCTGTGGCCACCCAACCATTGAAGATTTGGGGAGTGGTTTTCAGTCCTGGGTTTTGAAGTCTGAGCACTTCTAGCACTAGGGACAGGGAAGTCATTATTATGTGTCCTTGACTCTCCCCCAGTTCCTCTGAACAAGCTCTGTGCCTCTGAGGAATGGAGGCAGCAAAGCAGGGTCGCAGGGGATCTTGTCTGATTATTAAGTTCAGTTGTTTGTGGAGGAGTTGTTTTGTTTATAAAGCAGAGGGTAGTTTTTTTTTTTTTTTTTAAATGAAATGACATTAACTTGAATTACCCCAAGTCAGTGTTCTAGGAAGAGGAGCTAGAAGGAGGCTTGAGCTCAGCGTTACGGCCCATGCTTACAGTCAACCACTAGAGCTCAAGAGTTATGAGATCTAGGCCACCCTGGTCTATACGTGAGACTATCTTAAAACCAAAACTAGAAGCGGGATACAGATTCCAGTGAGAACTGCCTCTCTGCCCACAGCTGCAGCCTGTGACCAGGAAATCCGAGTCAGCACAGAAGCCTGGGCCGTGGCTGAGGGCCAGGCTGTGCAGCCATTCTGGAGCTTAGCACTGGCATAGGCTCACACTGCCTGTGACGCACGTGCGGAGCAGAGAGAGTCTGGGGCCCAAAAGAGCATGAGAAGCAAAGACAACTGCGGGCCGGAGCCTCTTGTCAAGAAAGGACGAATGTGGGTATCTGCGGTTCCTCAGGGCCACTGGGGTGCTGAATGGAAGCAAAGTAGTCATTGTGACGGACAAAGTAAGACATGAAACCAGCTGCTCCTGCTCTCAGATGCCTCTAATATCTGAGTGTGGGTCAGTGTGTGAAAAGATTTAGACCAGGGCCTGGATGAAGAAAAGGGAGCACTGTTCTGGAAGCCATGAAATCTGGGTCCAAGCTCACCTCCCTGGTGTATGTGTGGTCCCTAAGTTGGCAGGATCACCCGGGACAAGTAGTACCAAAAATAATGGTAGACTGACAGCTCTTTTCTATACTCCAAAAACGCATGTGCTTCAGGCGTCTAAGCTGTTGGTGTCTACTGGGGTTTCTCTGATCCTGGACAGATCTGCCTGCCTTGTGGTGGCTGAAAACCCTAGTAGGTGGTAAAAAGTAATGGTATCAGGACAGCTTCATAAATTTATTGTTAGGCTGGGCGTGGTAGCGCACGCCTTTAATCCCAGCATTCAGGAGGCAGAGGCAGGCAGATCGCTGTGAGTTCAAGGCCAGCCTGGTCTACGAAGTGAGTCCAGGACAGCCAAGGCTACACAGAGAGAGACCTTGTCTCGAAAAACCAAAAATAAAAATAATAAATAAATAAATTGTTTTAGTAAGCCACCCTTAGTAAGCAGGAGGGTGCCCTGAAGGTGGCAACAGACCAGATGCCTAGCCAGGTAGTTGTCAGGATAGGAAATGAGACAGCCACAGGAGATTTTGCTAGGCTCTCCATTACATCTACCCAGAATGCCGGGACACATGAGCAAACAAGCCAGGGCGGGCTTTCAAGCTGAATGTGTCCCTCACGTAGAAAACAAAGGAGGGCCTGGCTCAGGAACTAGCTACACAAATCCCTGGCTGGCCAAAAATTACTGTAAAATGGAAGAGGGTGCGAACATTGTGTGACATGCAGGAAACGAAATCCACAGATTAAGCCAAGGTGCTAAGAAAAAAATACGTGCTTGAGAAGTAGGGGTGGGAAGATCAGGAGATCAAGGCTACCTTGGTTATGTAGCAAATTCAAGGCCAGCCTGAGCTACATAAGACCTGGTCTTTTTTTCTTCTCCAAGACAGGGTTTCTCTGTGTAGCCTTGGCTGTCCTGGACTTGCTCTGTAGACCAGGCTGGCTTTGAACTCACAGAGATCCACCTGCCTCTGCCTCCCAAGTGCTGGGATTAATAAGAGCTAGTCTTAACCAAAATAGTGACGATAATAATAAATGAAGAAGAACCACCTTAACTAAGGGAAAATTGAGACGCTCTAATTACCAAAATTTATGACCATTTTTTTTTTCAACCACAACTGATAGATACGAAGAAAAACTCATCCTCAAAGGAAAAAGCCAGGAGAAATCTGTGTGGGCCCAAACGTTGGCCTTCCCAGAGACCTCAGGTCATTTATTACAAATATGATCAGGATCTGGAACATGGCTCAGTGACCGCAGGTGCTTAACACACGTGGCCCTGTTGTATTCAATCCATGCTTACACACGACAGTGAGAGGAAACCACATTTTAAGAGTTAAGGCGTGCAATGATGAATCAGCCAATAGAGGATCTCAGTAAAGAAAACAAACCTTTAAAGCTGCCTAATAGCTGGGCACACACCTGCAATCAACCCCAGCACTCAGCAGGCAGAGGCAGGAGAATCTCTGCACTGTGACTCTTCACACAAAACTGACTAAAATGCCATTATCAATGTGGGCGGACCCTGAAACGCAGGAGAGTGCAACCTGAAGGCAGTGGGGGACCATCCAGTGTGAAGAGCAAGGAGAGCAGGGAAGAGTAAAGGAACAAACAGCCTCAAATCCTAATGCTCAAGCCCTGTGTGTGCCAACAGAGAAGAGGGAGGGAAGGCGCAGAAAAATATTCCCAGTCAGATAAGCATTAACTTCCATAGACAACAAATTCCATAAACACCAAGAGGAACAAACACAGACAAATGACTAAAGATGAGACCTTGAGAATCATACAGGGAGCAGCAAAACACCACCTCCCTCCCCAGGAGGAAATCAACTGACACCATGAAAAAAAAAATTTTTTTTTTAATGTGAGAGAGAGAGAGAGAGAGAGAGAGAGAGAGAGAGAGAGAGAGAGAGAGAACCCTAAGGGCAGGGGCTGGAGAGATGGCTCTGCAGTGAGCACTTGCTGTTCTTCCAGAGGACCCGAGTTTCATTCCCAGTACCCACATTGGGCAGATCACAGCTAACTACAGTTCAAGCTCCAGGGGGCTTGACACCCTCTCTTGGCCACCACAGACGCCTGGTGCATACATGTGGCACACATCCGTAAAAATTTTAAAATAAATCATTTTCTTAAAAGAAAAAGCCATAGCTAGGCATGGTGGCGCACACCTTTAATCCCAGCACTTGGGAGGCAGAGGCAGGCAGATTGCTGTGAGTTCGAGGCCAGCCTGGTCTACAAAGTGAGTCCAGGGCAGCCAAGGCTACAAGGTTTGTCTCGAAAAACAAAACAAAACAGAAAGAAAAGAAAAAGAAAGAAAGAAGAAAGAAAAAGCCATAAGGATAGCAAAACTATCTCTAAAATAAGTGGAGGTAAAATAAAGACATTCCCACAGAAAAATAATATAAGCCTGCTGGCCAGCCTACAGAAGTTATTACAGGCAGCCAGTCATTCAGGTAAAAAGATTCTAAGTAGCAATTCAAATCTACACAAAGATGAAGCCCTAAGAAAGAGAAATAACACGGATAATTCAAAACTTATATGTGTTCTCTTTTCTGTAATCACCACAGCTATTCCAGGTGTAGTTGCAACTGCCTGGCCAGAAAGGTCTCAAGTTCAAAGCAACCTAGGCTACCCAGAGACCTTGTCTCAAAAATAAAGAAAAAAAAAAAAGTCAATAAAAGATTGGGCCAGTGAGATGGCTCAGCAGTAAAGGTTCTTAGTGCCAAGTCTGACAACCCAAGTTCAGTCCCCAGAACCCACATGGTGGAAGGGAAGAACCAATTCCCTCTGTCGTCCTCTGCTTGCCACATATGTACACTGGCACATGCTCCCTTCCACCACCATAAATGTAAAAGCAAGTTTGGTTTTTTTTTTTTTTTAATTATAGCTTGTAATGTAACATACATGACAGTCACCACAGAGGAAGAAAAAAGCTGCAGTTAGATCCAAGCTTCAAGACTCTGCCAGAATTGTACTGATTTCTTGCTGGCTGGATATCCTTAGGACAGCCATGAATATTACAACATAAGTCATAAATGCTTATCATATGTCCAGTAAGGGGTTGATACCTAAAGTAGATAAAGAACGCAGCAACATAGCCTGATGACACTGTAAAATAAGCAAAATGCTTAGGCATCTCTCTAAAGATGACACAAATGGCAGAAAGCGTATTGATGAAGGTCAGCATCACTGATAATGACAAAGCCACAGCAAGATGTCACACCGAGAACATTAAGATGGTAGATGTTAGAGTGACAGCGAGGGTTGACCTTCCTGCACTATGCCAGGCTTGCTGCTATGAAAATAGTTCTACCAAAACTTTTTAATTGGCCAGGCGTGGTGGTGCACACCTTTAATCCCAGCACTCAGGAGGCAGAGGCAGGTGGATCGCTGTGAGTTGGAGGCCAGCCTGGTCTACAAAGTGAGTCCAAGACAGCCAAGGCTACACAGAGAAACCCTGTCTCAAAAAACAAAAACAAAACAAAACAAAAAGCCTTTTCACGGTTTCACACACTGTGTGTGTCTGTCATATGTATGCCACATGCGTGCAGGTGCCTGCGGAGGACAGAAAAAGAACAGTGGGTCCCCAGAGCTGCTGCCTCAAGTAGTTATGAACTGTCCAACTTGAGTGCTGGGAAGCAACTCTGGCCCTCCAGAAGAGCAGTGAGCACTTCCAACCACCGGGACATCTCTTCACCTCCCCCTCCAAACCTTTTAACTAGCACTGCACATGATTCAGAGCTCCATCCCTGGGTACATCACCCCAAGACTTAAAACAGTGAGATGGTGCCCTGTCCACAGGTGCATTCTTCACAGTAGGCAGGAAGTAGTCAGCCAGATGGCTGCTGCCAGATAAAATCAATCTCTCTCTCTCTCTCTCTCTCTCTCTCTCTCTCTCTCTCTCTCTCTCTCTCTCTCTCTCTCTCTCACATACACACACACACACACACACACACACACACACACACTAGGGCTGGGGTGGGATGAAAAAGGTTTGGAGATCTGTTACAGAGCAACATGAATATACTTACCATTTAAAAATGCATAGTTCAGTCTATCCCATTTCATATTTTAACCACCACTCTAGGACATAAACACATATATAGCATGCTATAAAAATGGCATGCTATTCCACATATACGACATTAAAGGAGGAGAAAAATCAACAAAGCTTTGCAAAGGTTATATCAAATTTGAGGCCCTATTGCAGGTTCTAGCAGAGAATCACAGCTTTACAAAGAACAGCCCTCTCTAGGCTTTAGGAAGGATGCACACTGAGCACAGGGCAGGAAAAGGACCCTCTCCCACACAACCTGATCAGCTGAAGGGACCATGGCAATCAATGGCATAACAAATGTTCAGCCAGACTGCCCCCTTGTCCACAAAAATTATATTTAATTTTAAAAGAATGAACACTACAATGAAGAGGTAGAGACTAGACAAAAACAACAAGCAAAAATAAAACCCTGGAGGGCTGGAGAGATGGCTCAGTGGTTAAGAGCACTGATTGCTCTTCCAGAGGTCCTGAGTTCAATCCGCAGCAACCACATGGTGGCTCTCAACTGTAACTCCAGGATCTGACACCTTCACACAGACACACATTCACACAAACCACCAATGCACATTAAATAAGAACAAAGAAAAAACCCTGGAATTTTGGGTTCTTTAAAAAACACAGAAATAGCCAGGCAGTGGTGGTGCACGCCTTTAATCCCAGCACTTGGGAGGCAGATGCAGGTGAATCACTGTGAGTTCGAGGCCAGCCTGGTCTACAGAGCAAGTTCCAGGACAGCCAAGGCTACACAGAGAAATTCTGACTCAAAAAAACAAAACAAAACAAAAACCAAAAACAAACCTCACAGAAATAATGTTTTTGTTTTAACCCCAGGTCTGGGTATGGGGGGCTGCTCTGCAGCCGCTGACTGTGATTTGCATTGTGCGTGAGAGAGGCTTAGTTTTGCCAGCTGCAGATAGTTTCTGCAATGGTATGATGCTTGGAATTCTGGGAATTTATCAGACTGTAGGTAAATGCTAGAACCCCTGTAGGTGGGGTTGGTGGTGGTTGGTCTTTCAGGAGTTTGGCTGCAGTTTGTTAGTAGTTGTGCTCAAAGAAGAAACAAAAAGAAATTAGATTCAAGGATCTCTCCCTTCCCCCTCTGTCCTTTCACTCCTACCTAGTGATGGGGGTGGTGACTCTAGGGGATAAACAGTGGGAAACAGGAGACTCCACAAAGTGGCAAAGACCAGCTTTAAGAGAGTGGTTTTTAGATGGCACCTGGAGGCAGATACAGTGTGTGCAGGGCAGTGAGGTCTATGGTAGCATTCCTGACTTTGGCAATCATGCTGCAGCTGACTTGGGTGCCAGCTGGGGAGCACTGGCCGGCACAGTCACCGTGGGAATGAGCACTGGCATCCAGGCCTTGGACTTAGCCCCTCGCTAACCAAGACTGAAATGGAAGAGTGTGAGGTGGAGAGAAGGTGCGGTCGGTCACCTTAGTCCAGAATAACATGAGCAAAATGCAAAGCAACTTTTTAAAAACAGTACCTAATAATTTCACTGTAATTATCTCTCCTTTGCTTGTTTGTTTTGTTGCTTGGGTTTCTTGTTTTTGTTGTAGACAGGTTTATGTCACCTAAAGTGCCCTCGACCTAACTCATTAGTGCCGTCAGCAAGAAGCACTAGATTCAAAGACAAGTTAGAAGTAAACATACAGTGTGTGCAAACAGGAGCCTTAAGAAAGGCTGTATAGTGTCTTCGCTAGGGTTGCCAGTGCTGGGAAGGAACAGCATGGCCACAGTTGCCCTTATAAAATGGTCCACTGGGGCTGGCTGACAGTTCAGAGGTGTAGTCCATTACCGTCACAGAGAAGCATGGTGGCGCACAGGCAGACAAGGAGCTGAGAGGTCTGCAGAAGTGAATGCCACAGCTACTCCAGAAAAGCCACACCTAACAGTGCCATTCCCTGTGAGCCTGTGGGGCCCTTTTTATTAACGACCACATATAGCTCTGTTAATACTAGGAAAAAGCCAGGTACAGTGGTGCACACCTATAATCCCAGAGGTGGGCAGATCTCTTTGAGTTTGAGGCCAGCCTGATCTACAAAATAAGAACAGGACAGCCAAGGCTCCACAGAGAAACATTGTCAACACCACCACCCACACACTAGAAAAGTATTCATTAAAGATAGCACTAGACAGGCCAGGTGTGGTGGCGCACGCCTTCAATCCCAGCACTCAGGAGGCAGAGGCAGGCAGGTCTCTTGAGTTCAGAGCTAGCCTGGTCTATGTAGTGAATTCCAGGATAGAGCTATGTAGAGAAACAGTCTAAAAAGAAGAGAGAGAGACAGAAAGAGAGAGAGAGAGAGAGAGATGAACATTTATAGTAAGCATCTGTCATTCATCGAGCTGTAATAATCACACCTATCAACACAGTCCCAAAATATAAAAGGCAGAATTGACAACTGAAAAGAGAAACAGACACGTGATGCGGAAATAGACATGGTGGCAGATACTTATAATCCCAGCCCATGGGAGGTGGGAAGGGAAGGATGAGAGAGCGTTGGAGGCCATCCAAGGTTACACTGTGAGATACTGCCTCAGAGAGAAGCAGGAAAGGAAATGGAGGGGCAGAAGAGATGGCTCAGTGAGGAAGAGCCCTTGCTGCTCTTGCGAAGGTCTTGGGCTCAGTTCCCAGCACCCAAAGGATAGATTGCAACTATCTGTAACTCCAGTTCCGGGGGATTTGATGTCCTCTTCTGGCCTCTGCAGGCCCTGCACACACATGGTGCATAGACAAACATGCAGACAAAACACCCATACACAAAGCTGGGCGTGGTGGCGCACACGCCTTTAATCCCAGCACTCAGGAGGCAGAGGCAGGCAGATCGCTGTGAGTTCGAGGCCAGCCTGGTCTACAAAGTAAGTCTAGGACAGCCAGGGCTACACAGAGAAACCCTGTCTCAACGCCCCCCCTCCAAAAAAAACAAAAAACAAAACTACTCATACACAGAAAAAAATAAAGGTAAAAAAATTTGTAAACTTTTTTTAAAAGAAGGAGGAGGGGACAGTCTTTTTAACAATAGCAGGTCTGGACCCGAAGCAATAGTTTAAACTCCTGCTGACAACCAACATCCAACCCTGGAAAAAGAACAGAAATCCCAAAGCAAATAGAATGCAGGAGAAAAGTAGAAGTGAATAAAAGAAAATGGTCAAGCTAGAGAAAAATCTGCAAAGCCTAAAGTCAGCTCTCTAAAAAGGCCACCCCAGACAAACTTCCAAAATTAGGAACAAGGGACTGGAGAGATGGCTCAGCAGTTAAGAACACTGGCTGCTCTTCCAGAGGCTCTGAGTTCAATTCCCAGCAGCCACATGCGGCTCACAGCTGTCTGTAACTGTGGTCCCGTGGGGTCCAATCCCTTCTTCTGGTGTGCAGACACAATACGCATATGCATAAAGCATAGAAGTAAATAAAATGAGGGAAGGAAGGGAACCAGCATCCACACAGCACGGATTTCAAGTAAGATAGCTTTCTAGGAAGACAGACACCAAGAGCTCAAATCTAAAGAAAATCATGGGCCTCTCACAGCAGGAGGAGACGAAGGCATGCCTGGTTCATTCCATTAGGCCAGTGTCCTGACACCAAAGCCACGGGAGGCACCGGTCCATTGTGAACGCAGATGTTAAATCCTTAGCAGTCCATGCATGGTGGTACAACTCTGATGCCAGCACTCAGGAGACAGATGCAGGCAAGTCTCTGAGTTTGAGACTAGCCTGGGCCACATGACGACAAAACACAAAAATCCTAGTAAATATGAGCAAATACTCCAACCGTGTTTTGTTTTGTTTTGTTTTAAGATATACCCCATAGCTAGTTGTCATTTGTCCCAGGAGTACAAGATTAGTAATATCCAAAATCAATGTAACACATCCATAAAGGGCAGAGAGAACACGCTGGTCATATGGTGTCAACGTGTGCATTTGGAAACCCAGCACCAATTTATACCACAGTTCTCAACAAACTGAGAACGGCCCCCTGCTGAGAAAGTGAGTCTATGAAGAAACCTCAAGCAGCGTCACGCACCCGTGAGGGGCTGAGGGTGCTCTCTGAGATGAAACAAGCCCAGGCGCCCACTCTTACCAGGGTGCTGGAGGCTAAAAGGCTGAGAGATCATGACTATGACTTAGGCTGTGCCCAGCACAGTGGCTCACAGCAGCACTTGCAGCCTGAAGCTAGAGCACTGTTCAGGGCCAGCCTGGGCTACCTACTTCTTAGCCAGCCTGGGCTACCTACTCCTTAGCCAGCCTGGGCTGCACAGTGAGACCTTGTTTCAAACAAAACAATCACAAAATAAGATCCTCCCTTGTGTCTCTGTACACTAGCAAGGAGAAACCAAAAGATGAGAAGAATAGTCTCATGCCCTCCCAAAACCAGATACCTGATTCACAAATTATCAACACTGTTGGGAGAAGCCAACAGTGACCAAAGGAGGAGTGGCACACACTTATGAATCAGTCTTGGGATTAAGGTGGCAAGTCTCCCACATGGTCATTGCAGTCCCCATCAGAATAGCAATGCATTTTTGTTGTTGTTGTTGTTGTTATATTTTCAAATGCAGCCCTCCCCACTATGTTGCCCCCAAGGGCCTCAAACCCCTGGGCTCAAGATGTCCTACGCCTCAGCTGCCCAAAAGAGCTGTGTGTGCCTATGGCCAGCTCAGCAGGCCTCTTTATAGAAATCAACAAATTTGGTGCCTGGAGAATGTAGCTCAGTGAGTAAAGAATTCGCTTAGCATACATGAAGGCCTGGGCTCGAGCCCTAGAAGAAACCAGGAGTCCTGTGAGTTTGAGTCCAGCCTCGACTACATGAGACCCTGTCTCAAAACAGAATCAACAAATCTATCCTAAAATGTTATGGAGATCAAGGGACCAAACAGCCAAAGCAATTCTGATAAATATTTATAGGACTTATACTGGCTGGTTTCAAAGCAGGCACAGTATAAAACAAAGCAATAGATTCTATGGCTCTTACATACCAAATAGCCAGGCTGGCCTAGCCCTCGGGAGGCTGAGGCAGGAGGATCATGGGCTCATGGCCAGTCTGGGCTACATAGTAAGACAGACCCTGTCTTAAAAACCAAGGAAACAGATCATGCATGTGAGTGCTCTAATTTCTGAGAGAAAGCATCAACATGTTTATGACTTTGGGTCAGACAAAGCCTTCTTAAATGTGACACCAAAATCATAACAGAAAAAAAGAAATCAGATTTAAAACAAAACAACGGCAACAACAAAACAGGGTTGCCCTATGTAACCCAGGCTGCCTAGAACTAGGTAGACCAGGCTGGCTTTGAAGTCAGAGAGATCTACCTGCCTCTGCCTCCTGAGGTATGGGGGTCAAAGGAGTGTATCACCACACCCAGCTCAGATTTTATCAAAGTTTAAACTCTCGTGCTTCAAAAGACATACCTTATTAAGAAGACAAGCCAACCATTTATAATGAAGGATTCACATTGAAAAACGCACAAGGAATCAACACAATGAGTCCATTAAAAATGAGCAGAGAGCATGATTGGGTACTTTGCAAAAGACAGACGGATAGATGGGTGGCTGGTGAAGACCGGAGCAGAGGCCCCATGTGAGGCGTTCGGGATACGTGCTTGGAAGCCATGCCGCAGACAGAAGAAGACAGCTGGCCGGCTGTGGAGAAACATGGCGGCTGTGGAAAGGCATGGCCACTTCGTAAAGCATGAACTACGCGAGGTTTACCTATAACTTACGCGGCCAGGAATGGCTTTGCCTACCCATGAGAGATGAAAGCTTGGTCCATGTGGCCTGTGGCCATGCATATCAGGCTTACACGCCCTCTCTGCATAGCTGAGAGGACACACAAAATGTAGTATTAGCCCCACGGCATGACACTGACCTAATGAAAAGGAATGAACTACAATTCATGCTGCACGAGAGATGGGCTTTGTGCTAAGTAAAAGAAGCCTGACAAAAACCTGCGTGTTGTCTGACCTTTTTTATATATAAAACATCCAGGAATGGTGCCTGAAACTATAGGAAGTAAGTTATCCCTGGGCCCCAGGCCAGAGATGCACTGCCAATCAGAATGGAGGAACTGGGTGGGGGTGAGGGGTGAGGGGTGAGGGGTGAGGGGTGAGGCGGGGGATGCGGGGAGGGCAGAGGCGGTGATGAAACCATCCTAAAACTGAAGCACTTGCTGGCATTACAACTGCAGACTGACTGAGAACTGCTGAACTACATGTTTACAGCGGGTGGGTGGATTTCAAGGCCTAGCGAAGGCTCAGCAGTTAAGCACTGGCTGCTCTTCCGAGGACCAAGGTTCAATTCCTAGCAGTCACATGATGGCCATCTGTGACTCCAGTTCCAAGAGATGTGACCCCCCCCCCCCTTCTGCCTCTGCAGACACCAAGCATGCATGTGGTGCCCAGCCACAAATAAGAACAGCTCCCACACAAGCCGGGCGTGGTGGCGCACACCTTTAATCCCAGCACTTGGGAGGCAGAGGCTTGTGGATCACTGTGAGTTTGAGGCCAGCCTGGTCTACAAAGTGAGTCCAGGACAGCCAAGGCTACACAGATAAACCCTGTCTCAAAACAAAACAAAACACACACACACACACACACACACAACACACAAACAAGAACAGCTCCCACACAAAATAAAAGATAAAATCTTATCCCCCTGGGGAAAAAAAAAAGGTATAATTCATCACACCCCAGTGATAAAGAGCCTGAGGAGCCAGCGAGGGCCGCTGTGCACCAGCACCTGGGCTTTTCTAGTGCACCAGCCCCAGCTGCGCTCCCTGATCACTAGTTTCTTCTCTTCTCAGGGTTCCTGCCCCTCAGCATCTGTTTCAGCTGCTGTCTCCCAGGTCCTCTAGAAAAACTTGATAAGGGAGGGGCTCGACTGCCTCTGTTGATGCTACCAGGAGAGGAACGCCAGGCACCAGGCCCTTTGTGAGCTAACTGAACTACAAAATGAAACCTTTTAGGATCAAATTATGTGACAACTACCCCCCCCCCTTTTTTTTTTTTACCCATTTCTTTCTCAAATCTTCTAGGGCTGGCCACTGTGGATTTGGCTCCGCTTAGCGCTGGGGGTGGGGGCGGGTGAACAGTTTGGCACAGAGCTCACAGCACCCAGGCTTTCTCTGTGACCCTCTAGGCCACATCCTTGCCCTTCCAAAGGCCCAGACCAGACTTATTATTACTGAGGTCAGCAGCACCTCAGGGTGTGACCTTTACTGTGCAGGGCCCTCAAGGAGGTCCCACAAGTCACTGCTACTGGGAGTGAGACGCGCTTCGCTCCTAACCCCAGCACAGCCGCACAGGCTCTAACGTGTGCACATGTGCCTGGGCTGGGGCCCTGGTCACCAAGCCCTGTGCTCATGCCACATTGAGGACTTCCGTGCAGACTCAGGGGCTCCACCCTGGACTTCAGCCAATAGGAACCGCCCCTTGCGGTGATGACAGCACTCTGCTGCAGGTAGGCACTCCTTTCCAGATTCCCCAGGTCACTTGTAGGCACAGAGGCAATGGGAGGAGATTACCCAGGCCTGTCAACACAGAACGCTACAGTGTCTGCATATTAAACTACCAGCGACAGTGCCACCTTCAAAGGGAGAAGATCAAAATACTGTCATCTTTTAATTTAATCCTTTTGTTGCACCGATGGTCTTAAGAGGGATAAGAGAGATCAAAATAAAAATGGAAACAAACTATATCTTTGTGGTTGTTATGTTTTAGTCTTTTTTCCCCCTCCCCTCAATTTGGGCCATAAAATAGGTCAGCTCCATTACTGATCAGCCTTCCCACAAATATTTAAAACAAATTGAATTGCACACCCAATACCCATCACAATTACACCAGGCACAATAACTAAATTAGCAATTCAACAAAATAATTGGAAATGCGATTCTCTCTATTCCACCAGTCTCCCTCGAGGGTTTAGCCGATCTATGGGGGAAACTCAGCTTTCCTAATTCTGCAGCTAATTAGAGGCACACTTGTAAATGAAGTTGTTTGTCTTGAAGTTGAAATTCTCTTCTGGGGGTGGGGGAGAGGAAAGGGGAGACCAAAAGTCCTCACTGTGGAAGGAGTGTATGAACGCAGAGGTTCACAGAACACAAGCCCCGGTGTCCCAATGAGCAACCCTCTCTGCAATTAATAAAGCATCACCATTTCGCCATCACTTAAGTATAATGAACTTCAGAAGGGCCGGCCTGCTTGGCGCTCATCTTTGTAAACAAAGAGGCACAGGCGTTTATCGCACTCGCAACAGACAGGGGCCACGGGGGCTGTCAGAACCAGATGACACTGTAGCCGTCAGTGACAGAGCTCACAGCTGCTGCTTCTAGCTACCCCCCTGAGCACCACGTGGGACAGAAAACCAAGGGCTTACCCCAAAAGGAACCTAGGGCAGGCTCCTCTCTGAATGGACCCTCTAGGTCTGCGGGCCATCGGAAGCCAAAGCAAGGGCCTGCTAGCCAGAGCAGAAATCTCCCATGGCCTCCTTGCTGGGGCCACTGCAAGAAGCAATCTCAAGGCTTAGGCTGTCCTTGGCCTCTTTTTGGTCCTCAAGGAAAGAAGAGTGTGGTCTAATTATATAACGGGAACTAGGGCTCACATGCCCCCTCTCTCACCCTCCTCCTCCAGGATTGAGATGTGACCTTAAAACAGTCTCCACAAGGCTCCAGAGGCTTGAGGGGCCAACTGCCAGGAAGCCCTCCCTCCCTTTACACATCCCCCCCCCAACCCGAACCTGGGCCTGGTCCTCCTGGGAGCAAAGCTTTCCAAGGCAGGTGCCCCACAGGTTCCTGGGAGAACATTGCAGCTCCTAGGTGGGGGTGCAGAGGGCCCCCTGAACCTGCTAAGGCACTGATAAGTGGATTCAGAAGCCCCTGCCCCTTTCCTCTTATCTTCTCAAACAATAGCAGCCCAGAGCTGTTGCACTCAAGAGTGTCCCCTACAGCACTCCGTCAGGCTCTTAAAGCCAAGTGCAGCACGCTACAACTTGAAAGGACACAGGAGTCAAACTGGAAAATAATTGTGTGGCATCAGGGAGTCTAAGCCCTCAGGAGGGGCTTGTCCCTCCCACCAGCACTAGATGCCAAAGCACGCACACGTCACTACCACGTTTGCTTACCTCAGATCCTAGGGCTGAGACCGCTGGAGACACTGCATGTCCACCATTTCACAGGGCCGGCCAGCTCTGCCTTCGGAGCCCGGCACAGGTGTGTGAATTGCAGGCCTATCTGCCCCGGGGCTGCTGGGGCTCTGGTTTGCCTGTCTATTGAGCCTTTATCTGAATTTCAATTTGTGGTTTGTCGGCTCACAGAAAGATAGGGAGTCGTTATACAGGCTTGAACTGTCCACTGCTGCCTCGGGAAGTCCCACTGTAGGTGTTCAGAAGCCACAGCCAGCTAGTGACTCTCTAGAAAGTCCCCTCAGACAGCTATGGTCTAGATGCCCCAAGCCTCTCCTAGCGTGAGAAGCACTTGTTAGGCTCCTCAGACATGACCACAGGACAGAGAGGAGGGCCCACGCCTGGACATCACCACAGGACAGAGAGGAGGGCTTTGAGCTGCCCTGGACCTCTCTGTGGAAAGAGACTGCTGAACTGTGTTAACTGCTCTGAGCTCCTATCAGCGTCACCTGCACGCTAGCACACCTGCCTTCCAGCTGCTCTCTGAGCCAGACGAGAAAGGCCAGGAGGAAGCATCCAGAATACCATCACCATACCTGAAAGTGGGTTCAGAGTCAGCCTTCCAGGAGTAGCAGCGGCTGTCACCGTGGCAACTCCAGTGAATGCTCAGGATTTGCAGGTTGCCTCCCTAGGCCTCAGTCTGAGCCTACCACACAGTAAGTAGGTAAACAGCTGAGAGCAGAGCCAGGGGTAACATCCTAAGTGCATCCTGTAGGCTTCCTAAGGCAGCCAGTGCCCACTAAAGTCACTGGCTGACCCATCATTGGCAAAGACCCTAGTCTAATTCACTTCCCCACCTTAAAAAAAGAGGTTTCAGGCTATCGTGGTGGCACACGCCTTTAATCCCAGCACTCAGGAGGCAGAGGCAGGCGAATTGCTGTGAGTTCAAGGCCAGCCTGGTCTACAAAGTGAGTTCAGGACAACCAGGGTTGTTACACAGAGAAACCTTGTCTCAAAAAAAAAAAAAAAGAGTTTCATTTGACTTAGGGTTATTTATTTATTTATTTATTTATGGATGTTTGGCCTGCATGTATGTCTATGTACCACATGTGTGCCTGGTAACAACAAAGGCCGGAAGAAGGCATCTGATCCCATAGGACTGTAATTACAGATGGTTGTTAGTGCTGGGAATAGAACCCAGGTTTTCTGCAAGTGCAGTCAGTACTCTTAATCTCTGAGCCATCTCCAGGCCCAATATATATATATTTTGTTTTTGTTTTTGGGATTTTTTGTTTTGTTTTGTTTGTAGACCAAGCTGGCCTCAAACTCACAGAGCCACCTGCCTCTGCCTCCCAAGTGCTGGGATTAAAGGCATGTGCCACCAACGCCCAACGATTTTTTTTAAAGAGTATAAACCAAACACAGGAGACAGAGGCAGGCAGATCTCTGTGAATTTGAGGCCAGCATGGTCTACAAAGTGAGTTCCGGACATCCATGGTACTCAGTGAAACTCTGTCTCAAAAAATGAAAAAAAAAAAAAAATGTGTGTGTGATCTGGGCTCTGGTGGCACACACCATTAATCTCAGCACTCAGGGAGGCAGAGGCAGGCAGATCTCTGAGTTGGAGCCTAGCCTGGTCTACAGAGCAAATTCCAGGAAAGTCAAGGCTACACAGAGAAACCCTGTCACAAAAACTTTTTTTAAAAAAGTGTGTGTGTGTGTGTGTGTGTGTGTGTGTGTGTGTGTAGGAGCCTGTGCATGTGTGAGAGAGTGCCTTTGGCATCCAGAAGAGGGGTTCAGGTCCCCTGGAGCTGGAGTGACAGGCAGCTATGGACCTCTGGCCTAGGTGCTGGGAACTAAGCACATGTCCTTAACCACTGAGCCATCTCTGCAGCCCTCTGCCCTCCAGCCAGAGCGTCAGAGTCCACGCTGTAGTTCTTTTTTTTTTTTTTTTTTTTTTTTCACGCTGTAGTTCTTGCACGTTTCTGACAATACGTCCACCTCTCTGTTATCCACCCATAGCATTGTGCTAGGTGTCTGCGGGTTTAAAGTCCTGATCACCTCACCACCGGCCTCCCTGACCAGGGAAGCAGGCTGCAGTGTAGGGGAGACTAAGCCCTTCTCCGTCACCCTGAGAGGAAGCTGGGCAGCAGGGAGCTCTGTGTTACAGTCAGGCTGTCTCCTGGAGCCTCATTGTCTCTTTTGCTCTGTCAGTGATCCTGGACTGGCTTTTCTTCCCTCTCCATATTCTGTTAAATTTCCTTTCTTAAGAATTCAGCTTCCTTGACCTCGACAAGTGAACTCTGAGAACCCTGAACCAGGGGAAATAAAGCCATGAACTCTTCAGGAATGTAAATGCTGCTAAGATGACCCTTCCAGAGACCCACAGGGCAGCGGGAAATCTATAGCCACAGACAGTTAGATAAGGCAGCTGGCCGCTTACCCCAGCCTCCCCGCAAAACGCGCAGGTAATGAGGACTTCGTCAATAGAGCTGTCGGACAAATTGAATATACACAAATCGCAGGCTGATATGGATCCCTTGGACTAAAGAGAATTAGTTAATGAACTTGCCAAATGACAGGCAGGTTTTGCTTTGTGTTGTGTGTGTGTGTTTGTGCTTTTGGTTGTTGTTTTGTTTTGTCCATTAGTGTTATGAAGGATAAAGGAAGAAAAGAGAAAATACGGTTGGTATCCTTAAAACAAAGGTCCTGTTCACCAGGGAGCGTGCCTAGCCTATTGCAACACTCAAGCACAGGGTCAACCTGAACAGCAAAAGTGTCATGGGAGATGCAGCCGGCACAGTTTCAGAGGGGCCGGGCTGGTCTGGACTAAGAAAACAGTGGAGAAGGCAGCAGAGTGGCCTTACTTCAGTGTCCCAGTGTCCCAGTGTCCCAGCAGATGAGCTGCAGTCCCAGCTCCTTCTCCCTCTTTACCTCCTCTCATTTCAGAGTCTGGCCCAAGGGAGATTCAGGTCTTTCCCCACAGAGTGACTGCTCCATCTAAAATGAAATGGCTGTCTGGTGAATTTGCGCTCTCTCGCTCTCTCGCTCTCTCTCTCTCTCTCTCTCCCTCTCCCTTTTCTTCTTTTGCTTCCTCCTGCACTCCCAACAGTTGTGGTTAATTGGTCTTTTTAAAAGTCAACACGCGGAACTTGCATACTTAGGGTCGCACCACGTTTGACGCACGTGTATCCTGTAGAGCACCGAGATCGCACAGCACAGCTTTGTGGTGAAAACACTCAAGGCCTCTCTTCGCTTCTTTAACATTCCATCATACACCACCAGACCCTTTGCCCTCCCTCCTCCCTCCTCCCTCCTCCCTCCGCAGTTCTCCTGCTTCTGCAACCACTGCTCTGCTCTCCGCTTCAGTGACACCAGCATCCTTAGACGCCTCAGGGTCAGACCACGGTGCTGCTCTCTGCATCTGACTATTTAACTTAGTATTCTCCGGCTACAAACAGGACCTGGCCTTTTTGTGGTAGACCTCTACTCCACTGTGTATCCATACCAGTTAATGAACACTTTGGTTGAGTCTTTTTCTTTCTTTTCTTTTTTTGAGACAGGATCTTGCCATGTAGCCCTGGCCTTAAACCTGTGGCAATTCTGCTTCTGCACACACTACGGTATTAGGATTTGTCTTGGCTGTCATGAATAGTATTACAGTAATGTAGGGCAGATGCCTCTTCACCTGACTGAGTGGCCCTCAGAGAAACAGGCACGCTCTGCCCATGACTGCTGTGTCCCTTCCCAATCCCAAAACAAGATTTCCTTTCTCCACACACTCACTAGTGCTTACGTTTTTCTCTTTTATACCCTTGTAACCAGAGCTAGGTGATACCTCATTGTGGACTTTTGTTTCGTGGGTTTTATTATTTTAATCTTTGTAACTGTGTGCTCACATTGCTGGGTGTGAATGTGGGTGTGCAAGTGTGACTTGGTTTCTACAAGGGGTTGAGGAAGGAGTCTTGGATGGCACCAAGTCCAAGTGCAGAGCAGGCTGAGGAGCACACCCCAAGCCCCCACCCCTGTGAGGTGGGAACTTCTGGACAGGCAAAGGCATTGGAGCAGCAGTGAGTGCGTCCAGCTTGGCTGTGTACAAACAGGGACATCAGCTTTTCCACAGCATGCCGAGCCCGAGTGCACTGGCTCTCACTGGGGCACCTGTGTGTTCTGTGATATTGAGCCGTGTGAGGTGGTATAAATGGCCACACAGGTGCTTTGTTTTTATGTTTTTTGGTTTTTTTTACTGCTAGAGATTGAGTCTAATGCATGCTGAGCACATACCCTAACAGTGAGCTGCACCTCAGCCCCAAGTAGTTGGTTTTTATTCTTTAAAAGTGCAAATGAAAAAAACATTTTTTTTTTTTTGGTTTTGGTTTCTGTTTTGTTTCAAGACACAGTCTGTGCCGGGCGGTGGTGGCGCACGCCTTTAATCCCAGCACTTGGGAGGCAGAGGCAGGTGGATCACTGTTGAGTTCGAGGCCAGCCTGGTCTACAAAGCGGGTCTAGGATAGTCAAGGCTACACAGAAAGACCCTGTCTCGGAAAAAAAAAAAAAAAAAAAAGACAGTCTGTGTAGCCTTGGCTGTCTGGAACTCATTCTGTAGACCAGGCTGGCCTTTGCCTCCCAACTGATGGAATAAAAGGCGTGTACCGCTACCACCTAGCTACAAATGAAAAACATTTAACAATCCAGTTTAAAAAAAAAAAAAAAATCAAGTACAAGACACATGGGAGCGGCTCAGTGGTGGATGGGTGAGTGCCTACTATGCTCAGTGTTCTGGTTTTTTAATCCCAGCCCAGGGGAAAAGGCCAAGTCTTCCATGCTAACATCATTCCCATTGAGGGTCATGGCTGAGAGGGAAACACACCTACCCATGGAAAAGAACAGAGAAGCATTTCACTTAATAATAATACACATACAGTCATCATCACTGAGTCTGTGTAGACCAGGCTGACCTAAAAAACTTGCAATTCCTCTGCCTCAAGCCCAAGGGGTAGAGCTAGTACTTTTGGGTAACAGGATTACAGATGAATCTTACTAACTTTTTAAACCCAAAAATAAGGCAAGAAGCTGGCCTTATCACTTTGTCTGTCCTCAGGTCGTGCCCTTCTGTCTGTGGTGCCCACTTGTGCTGGCAGCTGCTGCAGCTGCCTCTGGTCAGCAGTTCCTGCCTCACCATCCTGCTGGATAGCAAGGAACAATGGCTTGAGTATGTGTGAGGCAGTAGGAGGGGCAAAAAGTCAGACCAGCAAACCCCACATGAAAAAGACACTCCAGTCACCACTGCAGAGGGCTTGGGATAGGAACCCCAGATAACTTCTCAACTCATTTGGAAATCAGCATTAGCTAGCAAATGTAAAGTATTAGTTTTATTAAAATGCAAATCTATCAACTAATCCATCTTTCTAGTAGCAGCTGAATTGCAGTTTCCATGTCAATTAAAATAGTTTCCAATTTATTCCTGTCTGGAAGGAGGGTGGTCTTCTGCATTTTAAAACGCACATCTCCCTTTTAGTGAAAATTCTCTTCCCTTCCTTTTTCATCTCTCCTGTCTGTAACTCATTTTAATTGAACTTGCTGGGCTCCATATATTTTGAGTTATCCATTTAAGCCTTCCTCCTCAGGTCTTTCTGGGCTCCATCAGCTCCCAGATCTTTCCCACAAGCTCATCCCCATATTGTTCTTAGAGCAGTGGAACTGGCCCTGGAACGGGACTGCCTGGGATGCTCCCTATTTTATTTCTATTTATTATTATTTTTTATGCTCCATATTTTAAAGTGACCATTTGAAAAGTAGCCTGTGTGTGGGACCCACTGATTCCTGCTGGCTTATCTTTTGATACGCACGTTGTTGACAGTCTAAGAGGTAACTTGGGATTGGTGTGCGAAGGCACAATTAGGAAGAGATAGAAAGCCCCGCCCTCCAGCAGCACCATCCGTTGTGGTACTCACTCCTCCTACATGCTCTGCTCGAAACCTGGCCTGTTAGTACCATGCAGTGGTCCCACACCACAGATGAACTACATTTGTGTACAAGAAACTTTGTCACTAAGTTTCAAAAAATACTATCAAAACCTGACTTTAAAGATATCTGGTTAACTAAACCCAGTGTCTGTAGTCATTATTTCTTCTCTTATTCCATTGCTCAAAATAAACATTGGGGCAAAGGAGTGGTGTGTGCTGGCCTGAGACGCCTGCACCTCTTATGCAGGATAATCTCTGAACATATTGACCAGAGCAAGCCAATAAACCCCCCTTATGAGGATTTAATTTCCAGCTTTTGACCTTTGGGTGAAGTACAAGGGAATCACCTTCTGCTAGATTAGACAAGCTAAGCTCAATGGAGATGAGGAAGGGAAGAGTAGGAGGGCCTGAGGATTTGTTGTTGTGTAGTTGACAAGGTCTCTCTAAAAAGCCCTGGCTGGCCTGGAACTCATTTTGTAGATTAGGCTGGCCTGAGAGAAGGCAGGGTTGGCTCCCTAGTCAAACAGTCTGGGCCCAGCTGTGGGATTAAGGGCCCTTGAGTACTCTCCCGGTCTTGCCAAGCCAGTGCTCATCTACCCAAAGCAAGGCATGGCTGTCATGGATTTAACTACTAGCATTTTGCTTTCAGTGCTAGAGATGGAGCTGAGGGCCTCTGCATGCTGGGCCAGTGCTCTACCAACGAGCTACACCCTCTGCCCCACACTATTACTTTTCATTGAAAAATCCTAACTATTCATGTTCACAGCACCAAGCGGCTAAACTAAGCCTTTTAACAAATCCAGGGCCACACTGATCATTTTTTTGTGGTGGGATATCTGTAATTTATTCTGCACATTATTCTGGTCCTCAAAGCCTCCGCAACCCTACACCCCGTGACAAGAACTCCCCATCCTCCTTCATTCTACTCCTCCCAGCTGCTGGTAGCCACCATCTTCAAGAGTTAACTGTTTTAGACTTGCCTTACAGGTAAGATTCCTCTCTGTCCTTGAGGCTGAATAGAATTCTTCTGTGCATACATTTCTCCATCCATCCATACTTAGAGCAAACATCTATACTGAGAATAGGGATGTCTTGAAGGTCCACTAGAGAACCCTGGGCATCACTGATCACTAGGGAAGTGCAAATTAAAATCACACTGAGGCTTCACCTGGTAAAATGGCTTTCACCAAAGATAAGTCATGATAAATGTTGGCAAAGCAGCATAGCACGCATGCGCTCACATATGCACGTGTGTACGCGCGCGCGCGCGCGCGCACACACACACACACACACACACACAGAGAGAGAGACAGAACTGCCCAGCAGTCCCAGTCCTGGGTAAGGACCAAAGGAAATGGAAACCAGCAGGTGAAGATCCACACAGTGGACGGTCAGATGATCCCAGTTACACTCACATAGTCCAGATGTGGAAACAACCTGAGTGTGCATTCAGAGATGAACGAAGAAGAAATGTAGTATTATTCTGTATGAAGAGGCCATTTAACTAGGAAACACAAACCCTTTCAACAGGTATGGTACTGTGCGATTTAATTCTAAGCCACATCTCTGGCTCAAGGACTCAGTGATGACAGTGACAGCAGATTTTTTTTTAAAGGTTTATTTTAGTTTTAATTGTGTGTGTGTGTGTGTGTGTGTGTGTGTGTGTGTGTGTGTGCGCGCGCGCACACATGCCTGAGTGTTAGAATTACAGAGACCAGAAGATGGTATTGAATTCCCTGGAACTGGAGTTAGAGGCTGCTGTGAGTCTCTGGACGTGGTGCTGGGAACTGAACCTGGGTCCTCTGCAAGAGCAGTGAGTGCTTCTAGCCACTGAGTTCTGGCCCTAGCCGTGACTATGTCTGTGGTGGCTGAAGGGCTCAAAGCCTGTGCGTTCCCATAGATAAGATACAAGCTCCCAGTAGAGGGCCATTGCAGGTCCCCAGGCCAGGTGCTGCTCCCTGAAGTCACGTCAGCCTCATCTGGAAGCAGCGGGTGGGCCCTGTATTGGGGTCCAGAGTGAGATGTCGATGTCAGTCCCCATGGTCTATGTCAGGACGGTTGAGCTGGCCAAAAAGAGATCGATACAACTCGGTTCTAGGAAATAAAGCAAACTGGTTAACACACTGCTTAACTTTTCAAGGTTAAAAAGAAATGAAGAAACTAGGAAACACCTTCATCTGTTTCTTCAACTGAAAACACAGCCATGTAATTAAGAGCCACATCTTGAAGCATTTATTCACAAATACAAGGGAAGGAAGAAACCCAGAAGCGGCCAGTCACATAGTGAAATATGTAAATAGTCCAGTGTGGCTGGATACCCTGTCTCCAGGGAATGAGTTTTCTATAAGTTTGCCCTTTACAGACAGGCTCTTCAAGTAAGAAAACAAGATTGAATATTTTAATAGGATATATGACTGGCACGCAGCGAGAGGATTCAATCAGACATGGGATGTAGGGGATATAATTTAGTTTTCATACATTTTCTGAGACTTGGCAGTACTTGAAAAACAATGAAAATGACCCAGCAACAAGATTCCAATTATGATCCTATGTGCAAAGATTCAGAACAGAACCAGGGTTCTTCTCCTCCCACATACCCCTTTCTCTAAGCTCAGTCTAAAAAATAATTTAATTGGCTAATTTATTTTTAAAGTTGGATTTCAAAATTTAACATTATTGGGCTGAGGGAGTGGCTCACTGGGTAAAATGCCTGCTGTATAACCCAGAGTTGAGCTTTACAGTGCCCACACCCTCAGTAACCTCAGTGCTGGGGCGAGAGTGGGAACAGGAGGGTCACTGGGCTTTCTGGCCAGTGAGGCCAGTGAAAAAACTCGTGCATTCAAGGTTCAGCAGGAGAACGATGCCTGACATCCTCCTGTGGTGTCTACAAGAACCTGATTACACACACACGTGCACTAGTATATGACACACACACCACACAGCAAAGAAATAAAACTAGTCATGGGTGGGAAGACCTTTCCGTAGGAGCCATCCACTTTGTGTGCTGGGACAGGGTTCTCTCTGGCTGTGGCTGGCTGACCAGTAAGCTCTAGGGACCCTCCGGCGCCCACCATGGCAGTGCTGGGCTAGAAGTGTGCGCACTCTTATCTGGCTTTTTATATGGCTGACGAGACCCAACACAGGTCCTCATTTGTACATCAAGCGTGCAAGTGCTTTATCAACTGAGCCATCCCCCTGGATCCTACTGCTTCTGGTACACAACTCTAAAGCTAAATTTGGACATTAAAAATACAGTAATGGGGACTAGAGAGATGGCTTGGGGGTTAAGAGCACCTGCTGTTCTTCAAAAGACCAGGCATGATTTGTTTCCCTGCATCCCTGTTGGGCAGCTCCAGGGACTGATCTGAAGCCCTCCTCAGGCATTCTCGTGGGCGCATGCACACACATGCACACACACAAAAGAAATAAAAAATAAGAGCAAATGATCACTACAACTTCCACTACTGTTATATGTAACACATCTGGCTTAGCCTGGGAAATAGCAAGGGGTGTGAGTCTGGTGGCGAGCCTTCTAGGGGTGGGGGGCTCTCAAACACATTCCTCTGTGGATGGGGAGCAGAGCTGCTCTGCAGTAGGAGGAGGCTCACAGTTCCAACAGGCCAGACACTCAAGACGTGAGTCTTCCACAGGCAGGAGACAGCCCTGGGCCACACCTGAGGCAAGGATGCACATCTGCTCAGTCCACAGGCCTCTTCAGTGAGTGCCCAGAGTGAGAAGAGCCAGACAGGGTTAGGTTGATGAGTCAGGGAGAGTCGACACCCCAGAGCAGAGCCACAGACTGACATCTGCAGATCTAGCCTTCAACAGCCTGCTATCATGAGAAGAAGAGGAGGAAGAGGAGGAGGAAGAGGAGGAGGAAGAGGAGGAAGAGAAGATGAAGAGGAAGAAGAAGAAAAGGGTTTCTGAAGGTATTCTTGCTGAGAACTCCCAGAAGCCATTTTTGCAACTGCTCTTATTTTGTCTTGCTCGCTCTACAGCAGAGTCTTGTCTGGCTTTGACTTGTAGCCTCCCTACCTCTAGCGCTGGGATTACAGGCCTGTGCCATGAGGCTGACTCAGCTCTTCAGCACTCATCCTGCTGTGGCTGTGGAGTAAGAGAAGCTAACATGGGAATCCCAGCAGTTAGGACATATCAAAGTGGAGGGAGGAGGGAAGGAGGAGGGAGAGAGGGAGGAGGGAGGGAGGAGGGAGAGACGGAGGAGGGAGGGAGGGAGGAGGAAACCCTGAATGGCAGAAGGCAGCTGTGGACCCCTGTCATATGGGGACCACAGCATAGGCAGACAGACTATGGACAACGAGTCTCTACCTGCCAACTAGCCCGGAGCCCCACACGTTCCATTGTTCCCTAGCTCTAGGCACCTGTCCAGCCCTACAAAGATAGAAGGCCTCACCCCAAATGCAAGTGAACACCACATGCCATCCCTACAGATCCCCAGCAGCCCCACCAGCCTTCAATCCTTGCACTGTGGCCTGACTATCTGCCATCACAGCCTCTCTAGCCATTTCAACCAAGAAAATTAAACAGTATGAAGGAGAGCTGCCATAACAACAGCAAAAACTCCAGCACCTTCCTCAGCCACTCCCATAAGCACCTTGCCAAGCCGCACACACTGCCCTCTGCTCCTTCAGCTACTCCTCCCTCTCTTCCCTAGTGACACCCAGTAGACCCCCTCCCTGAGGTCCCAGAGCACCATAGGGTCAGGCTCCTCCTTGGCTAGAGCAGACCGCCCACTGCAAAAATAAATAAATAAATAAAATAAGTAAATAACTAAATATATCAGGGCTTCAGTGGTATTGGCCTCTGAGCACGCTGGGTGAGTGGCAGAGCTGCAGACGTGCTCTGCAGGAAGAACAATGGAGCGCCCTGCACACCGTCACACTGTAAACTGCCATGCAGTGTGTTTTGGGGTGGTATTTCATCTGTTTTATTTTTGTGTGTATGTGTGGGTACATGTGCATGGTTACATGTGGAGGTCAGAGGACAACTTGTAGGCGTTGGTTTTCTCCCACACCCATGGGGATTTAGAGGATTGAGTTCAGGTTGTATGGGTGTGCAGCAAGTTCTTAGAACCATAAGCCACCTTGGCAGTCCCATGTAATTTTCTCAGTAAATTTAAATAGTTAAAATGATATAATTATCCTAAAAACATTAATTTTACACGGGTGGTGTCTAGGGATAAGCTTGAAGTGGGGCTTTGAGCCAGGCTGGGGACAACTCAAACAGGCATGAAGAAGAGGCTCCCTCCTGCACAGTGTTTTCCACCTGGAGTGGAGTTTGATCTCCAAACCCTGCTTTCTCCTTAGAAGGTCTGCAGGTATCCATATTCAGATGGAGGGATAGAAAGCTCCAATTTCCCACCCATAAGCAGATGCAAGATCTGCTGTCAGCTGAGGGAGAGGTGGAAACACCTGAGGAGAGGGAATAAATATAGCCACATCCTGGACCCACATTAAGGAAAACACATGAAAGGGAGACAGCGCAAGGGGCCACAAGGCAGCCCAATGGGTTGTGCTGCTTCCCCGCAGCGTGCCCGCAACCAGAGCTGGCTGCAGATGGATCTGCCACCAGCTCTCCAGGTTAACCTGTCCCCTCTCCTTCTCCAGGGTAAGTGGAGAACTGACGCTGAGGTCCCTGTACAGCTCTACATAATGGACTTGGCAAGCTATTGTCTCAAATATGGACTCCTGCTCCAGATCACACCAGGAATAAAGACAAGAATCTCTGATCTGGAACGCCTCCCTGCTTTATCTCCAAACCCTTGATCTCAGTGGCCAGTGGCAACGTCCATTGTAAAACACATATGATTGTTGGAATTACATGGAACAGGCAAGAGTAATTACTGGGACTAGGACCCAGGGTGGAAGGGTCGATGGCAGAGGCTCTTCCTTGAATTAAAATTTAACTTACCCTTTATTACAATCTACAAAAGCAAGTAATGAGCATGAACATTTTTATTTCTTTTAAACTGTCATTTAGGCTGCAGAGGGGATAATTACCTATCTCTAGTGTAGTAAGGTTTTATAACCCTTATTGAGGCATTTTCTAATTTAATATTTTTACTATATTATCATAAAACCTGTTTCTGGAAAAAATGATCACACAGTAGCAGCCATTTTCCATAAAGACAGGGTATGTGCACGTGTGAGCAAGGACGGGGTTTGCTGTGTGTGTTCTGAAGAAAGACATTCAGCATGGTGGGTGAGGGTAGACACGGACCTTTGTGAAGTGAGTGTGTGTGGTGTGCACTCCCCATAGGACTGCAACACAGATCATTGTCTTTCACGACACTATTTGGGCAAACAGTAGAAAGCGGAGTATTAAACCTGCAAATGGCCTGTGCGGGACTTTCAATTTGCTAGGTCAGTAGCTTGCGGCATCCCACTCTGAATTCTCCTATCTGCTTTCTGGAAGAGCATGCTCCTCCTACTCTGGCCTGGAAACGACAAGCTCCAAGACACCCCACCCACCCACGTGCTATACCTGGCTGTTCTTGTGGGTAGCACAAAGAAAGCAGCTGACCCACAGCTCCCTAGGAAAAAACCTGTCCTCCATCTAAAACTAGATCATGGTCTCTATAAGCAAGAGTCACGTATCTTCCAACACATGAACAGAGTAACTCGCCTTTCTGATTAAAGGCATAATCTGAGCCAGAAACAATGGTACATGCCTGTGATTTAAGCACCCAGGAGGCTGGGGCAAGTGAATCCCAAGTTCAAGGCCAGTCTGGCTATATAGCAAGATCCTATCTAAAACAGCAAGAAGAGGGGAGGGGGAGGGAACGATAGCTCCAAACCTATATACATAATTGCCTTTGATTAATTTAAATTTGTTCATTTGTTGCTTTTAAGGGACCAAGCAACCCTAAATAACCATGGCATATTTGGGAAGCACCCCAGCCACCTTTCTTTCTGCTCCCTACTTCCCCTGCATACTGCAGACCCTACACTACACACGATAGCATGGCAGCCTGAAGGGGACCCCTACACACATTTAAGAAGCAGGGATAGTGACAGCACACACAGGCAGAAGACAAACAATTCTAATTCCACCAGTGTCATGATGAACAAAGTCCAGATCAAGTTTAAAACCTTGCAAGAAGGCCCCTGGTAGACAAGGTGGGGAGTCAAGAGCACTGGTGCCTGTGGTACCCTGCCAAACACACTGTCACTAATGACACCTTTACATACCTGTGTTTTGAAAACAATTTACTTAGCACTTTTGGAAGCTTATAAACGCATACTAGATATGAATATGAGCCCTTGGCCTCAAATACAGCACACAGTAAAATAAATTAATACATGTCTGAACGCTGGCCTCAACTTCACTAGCTATTGTAGAGGATTACAAAGACATACTAGGAGCTAGAGAGACGGCTCGGCTGTTAAGGGTGCACACTGCTCTTGCAGAGGATCCAGCTTTGGTTCCCAGCACCTTCTCTGGATGGGTCACGACTGCCTATAAATCCAACTTCAGGGAACCTGATGCTCTCTTCTGGCCTCTGCAGGCAGATTCACTCATAATTCATAATTTTTAAAACTCTAAAAGCAAACAAACAATAACAAAAACTCAAGGAAATATCAAAAGTCAGATCAGAAAGGTGACCATTTTCAGTCACCTGCCCAGACAAGCACTCCACTAAGAGAGATTCATGGGGACCAAACTCTGCCAATCTACGACCAAGCCACTGGCCCTCACTCCCAGAGCCAGGACAGAAGCAAGGTAAATGACTGTGCCCCAAGGCAACCTGACTAGCTTCATATCCTCAGCTTTCTCCCCTGCTGCTGCAAATGTTCCTGGCTATCTGAACCCCTCAGGCCTCCAATTTGCCTCTGTAGGTAAGGTCAGGGGCCTTGGTGCCAAATCCCAGCACTGTGCCAACTGTGGCATTGCTGGTGTAGTCTGGATAAGCCAGTGGGAACAGAGGAGTCCGTGTGTGTGTGTGTGTATGTGTGTGTGTGTGTGTGTGTGTGTGTGCGCGTGGAACATATCCAGGGCCTTTTATATCTCAGGCAAGTACTGTAACACTGAGCCGTATCTTGGGCTGGCCTCCTGCATTCTGAGCATAAACATTTCCTGCCTTCAGAGTTCCACTCTCCTCTGCTCTGTCTACCAATAGGCCCTGGCATTCTAAATACCTACTGGAAGGTGCTTTCCAATTAGCACTTGGCATGTGCCAATGGAACTAAATAAAGGATCCCCTTCCAGCAAATCACCTGCATTGTCAGAAAAGAGTGTGCCTGAGGGCAACTGTGTGCTCTTCTCCTCCTTCTTCTTCCTCCTCCTCCTCTTCCCTTTTTTAAGCCTCTTTTAAAAAAAAAGAAAGAAAGAAACCAAACCAAGAGACAACAGTTTGCTGTCTCAAATATGCAAACAGGGAAAGTGAGCATAGCAGCAGCATACAGCAGCCTGTAATAGTGTACAGGCCGCTTCCTGCTGTCAGAGCTGGTTCCCACCTTGGCCTGAGTAAACTGTAAGCTCCAGCAGCGAGGCTACAGCATCCTCCATAAATGCCGTCTCTAGAATGCAAAGCAGAGTGCCCTCTTCACACCTCATGGTTGGCTTCCAATGACACAAGAAAGTCACAGGGCAGAAAGTGTATGTATGACTCCTGTGCACAGCTAAGGAAGTTAATGCAGACTTCCTTATTCTCCTACCAACAAAAGTAGCTCAGAGACTTCCCTCCTGATTGCCCCATATTTCACACCACGCTAAACCCAAACCAGAAATGAATGAACACACGCACACACGCACACACACACCACAAACAAAGGGAACAGAAAAAAAAGGAGGTGGCAGCCACCTACAGAAGACCTACTTCTTTTTTTGTCTTTTTTTTTCTTTAAAAAACAAAACAAAAAACAAACAAACACACAAAACTTCCTGAGAACTATTTGATGAGATCAAGCTAGCAAAAGAGACTCTCTTTAATTCACTAATCACCAAGGTCTGGATACAAAGTAATCTGTCCTCAACTGCCTCCCAAACTGCAGATGTGCCAATCCACCACAAGGTGGCAGTACATGACTCATTTCAAAGGGACCAGGAGACAAGGAGGCACAGAGCCCATAAATTACCCAGGCTGCCTGTTCTCATCACCATCCTCCCAGAGCTTGAAGGAGACTCGAGGAGAGCTATTCCACTGTGCTGTTTCGGTCAGGTCAGAGCTGGGTCCTTCAAACCCCTGCAGATGCCTTTAGCCCCACTGCTCTAAATTACAGCTGGTGACGCAGCCTCTGGCCTGTCTCCTAAAGATCAGACAGATTCAAGATTTATAAATGTTTAAAGAAGCAGGTTGAGGGCCCAAACAAAGGACCTGAAAAGGGAAGGAAGGAAGCAAGGGAAGGGGGACAAGGGTGTGAATTTGTAAAGGCCTTCTCCTCACATGTCAGCTATAAATTCATCCCACATTAACAACGACAAAAAACACTCAAAACTCCCACTAACCCTCACACTAACTTGAAGTCTTTCATATTCTAGTAGAGAAAAACAATTTACTTTATTACATTTGCTTGGGTGGGGGGTGTCTTCAGACAAAAGGAGCCCTGTTTCTCGCTGCTTCTCTGTGTTAATATTCCATATTCCTGGGCTGATTTCTACTTTCACAGTTTGACTGTTTTATAACAGATTTGATGTGAGAGAAGACAAATGGCCTCACAAAGGAAAGACGACAAATCACCTCACTGTTTCTACCAGGGTCTTCTCTTATTTTTATTTATTTTTATTCTGGAGCTGGGCTCAGGGCACTCTGCCTTGCTGAAGATGTTTAATATTAACGTCAGGCCACTACGATCCTGGCAATAGAGTTGGCTGCTGTTGTGTTTACGGTTTCGTGACTGCTGACTTCAGGAAGATGAAGCTACTGTTCAAACAGCAGCCCCTCCAATGGCTCCTGTGAAAAGCCAGGAGATGCTTCACTGCTTAGATGTGACTCACTTCCTTAGTAACAGGGAAGGAAGGTAAAGCTGGTGCCCAGGCGCAATGGCATTCACACCAGGGTGTTCACACCAGGGTTGGGGCCCAAGGCACAGGATGCAGTTCTCATTCCACTGAATCTTGACTTTATATTTATTTATTTATTTTGTTTTATGTGCATAGGTATTTTGCCTGCATGTATGTCTGTGTGAAGGTGTCAGATCTTAGAGTTACAGTTATGTGCTGCCATGTGAATGCTGGGACTTTAACCCAGGTTTTTTGGAAGCGCAATCAGTGCTCTTAACCTCTAAGCCATCTCTCCAGCCCTGAACCTCAACTTTTAAGGGGTGGGAACATGTAGAAATTGGCCAGTCAGGGGTGTTGTTCTTCCCTTTGGATGAGGCAGCACACTGGCCTACTGTCATGATGCCCAGGGCCCTCTCAGCCAGGCTCCATGAACAAACGTCTTGCCCTGCCCATCTTTAGTTCCTCTTCCACACTCCGCTCTCAGCCTTCCTCTTGCATCTGGGTAACTTACCGGCTCTCAATCTCATGTCTCTTCTGTGTGAAGGACACTCACAGTCTCCAGAGCCGCTAACACAAATGGAATCAATTGCATTCCCCTTTGCCATGCAAAGGTTCGTGTTATCTTAACCTATCATTCTATTTATGTGGCAAAAAATCCTATCACTCATATCCTACACTAAACTGTTTCGTGGCAGTTACTAATTAACTGTAACTGAATTCCAGATATCAATCCCATCTTTTAAGGTAATAATGATGAGGCCGGGCGTGGTGATGCACGTCTTTACTCCCAGCACTTGGAAGGCAGAGGCTGGTGGATCAATGTGAGTTCAAGGCCAGCCTGGTCTACAAAGCAAATCCAGGAGACCTTGTCTCAAAAACCAAACAGACAAAAAAAAAAAAAAAACCGATGGTGATGAAAGACTAACTTGCGATAGGACAACCACTGTGTAGTCCAACCTGGTCTAGAACTCACTATGTAGTTCAGACTGGCCTTGAATTCATAGCGATCCTCCTGTCTCAGCCTCTAGAGTTCTCAGATTATGGGCATGCTGCCATGCTCAGCTCCATGACTATCTGCATGATAATACAAATATCGGAAAGATATTTTCAGTTTCAAATACAACTTGGAAAGGCATATACTGCTGCCTCCATCCTTTTATTTTCTAGCAGTGTCCCTCAACCATAAATCAGCAGAGTTCTGAACAGTCCATGCTAGGTACACCTCCTGTCAGAACACACCCCTAGCCCCTACAGCATGTCCTCTTCCCACTCCAGCAGGACCAACTAGCTCCTGCAGTCAGCAGCGTGATGGCCTCAGCCAGTTTTATGACTGGCTTCATGGAGCCTGACTGCTAAATGCAGTATGAGGAGTTTTCATGTCTTCCCCTGGAAGCTGGTGTGTCCTGCTGGCTTGCATAGCTGTGCCTCCCCTTGCAGGATCGAGCTGTGGCAGAGAGAGGCAGAGAGGGCTGCCGAGCGTGTATGAGAAAATGTGTATTGATTTCTTCTTTCTTATAAAGGAGCACAAAGCATTGAAGAACAATTGCTCGTCTTTGCAGCGTTTTACACTCCAACACAAAGGCCCAGCCCCCACTGCCCTAAGAAGCAGAAAGGAGAACGGCCCAGGACGACACCACGGCCCCATCTAGACCCCATCTCGCCAGCCTCTGCTCAAGACTTTCCCCTTCCTGCCTGGTGTTCCTCATCTATATTGGAGAAGAAAGAGCCTTCAGCCTTATTTACCTTTTAAGTGGAGGTGCCCAGAGGGTAAAACAAGTTAATGTTTATAAAGTGCTCTGCTTCCCAGGGGAGCCACGGATGGAATACAAGGTGTGGCTGTGACTCCTTCAAGGCTTCATCCCAGGAGTGGTTAGTGACACCTTCCTGGACATAGATGACCCTTTTACTTTTTTCTCTTTTCTTTTTTCTTTCTTGGTTTTTCAAGACAGGGTTTCTCTGTGTAACAGGCCTGGCTGTCCTGGAACTCTCTTTGTAGATCAGGCTAGCCTCAAACTCACAGCAATCCGCTTGCCTCCGCCTCCTGAGTGCTGGGATTGAAGGTGTGCGCCCCCATGCCTGGTGATGCACCTTTTCTTATGCTTCCTTTTCATACCAACACCAAAATGACAGGAGGTGACCAGGTTCATTATACCTTCAGAGATAAACACAATCGATTCTGCTCCTGTTTTCTTCTTGAGTGAGACAATTCTAAAAGCCTATAGTTTTTGCTAGTCACCCAGAGCCCTCTTGGTGACCACCATGTTTCCAGATAATGTGTAGGAGGCCACCAGAAACTCAACCTGATATAAAAACCACAGCCAAGATTGGCAGGAGAAAAACCAACAGGAGCATACGAAATTCAAGAAGTGGTAGAAAAATGAGGAGTTTTGGAAGATCTTTCTCCTGGTTTATCCAAGCAAAAATGACTCAAACACCCTCTCTACAAAGGGTAGGCATTAGAGATCACCAATAATGTACCCCTCATCTCCGGAGGTTGTTTCCAATATGGCTGTAAGCTACGAATAAAGTAACCAGGTGGTGGCCAGCAGTGTCATGTTCTAGAACGAAGACATATTTGGAAAATTACGTGGTGGTAGATAGACCTGAAACACAGACAGGTAGAGTGCTGTGGAGAAGAGAACAATGTGCTGAAGAAGTCAGCATAGAGAAATCTCTATAATGGAGGCCACCTTTATAGGGCTGTTCTCAAAGATAATCTTACTGGCACCTAGGCACAGAATTATGAGGGCAGCCCTCACAGGCCTTCTGGAAAAGAAGCCATACCATCGCTAAGTTAGCTCACAGGGAGGAATGGGTGTGTGCCCAGGCAAAGTGACAAGGGCACACACAGATGTGTGAACACACAAACTCCATGTACTCCATTTTACTACTAAAAGCAGTCCTCCCTAGAAACAAGCACGAAAAAGGGCTTTTCATTTCACTCTTTAAAAAAAAAAAAAAAAAAAGGCAAACAAGGAGGACTGACAGTTGTCATTTTATAAAGAAAAACACTAGGATGCACAGAGAAGCTATCTCAGAGCGTGAGCACTAGGCCATACTCGTGCCCAGGAACCCCGAGCCAGTCCTCTGATGTCGAGAGTGCTGACAGTGACTCAGAAGGCTCTCAACAAATTGTCTTGCAAATATTATCTGAGCCACAAAAATGCTTTTAAAATAGGCAGGATACAGTTGGGTGTGGTGGCACACGCCTTTACTCCCGGCACTCAGGAGGCAGAGGCAGGTGGATCTGAGTTCAAGGCCAGCCTGGTCTATAAAGTGAGCTCCAGGACAGCCAGGGATACACAGAGAAACCCTATCTGGGAAAAACCAAAATGGCAGAATACAATTAGCATTAAAACACACTATTCTGGGGCTAACACTTTGACAACAGCTATTACCTTTATCCTTGTGAGTTAAGGTTCTCAACAAGAAAGACCGTCTAGTAAGTGTTCATCAACTGCAGTAAGTACTATAAGAGAGGAACCAACAAGACGGAGGGCTTCAGAAGGGATGAAGCAGGCAAAAGGCTGGATCTCAGGAGACTGGACATTTCCACAGGAAAGGACAGTGCAGAGCATGGGAGTGTGTTCTGTAATGCAGTCCCACACTGCATGACACCAGGCTGCTTCAACAGGTGACAAGGAGACACGAGTGCTGGCAAGGCAGACTGAAGTTCATTCAACAGGAAAAAAGGAACAGATTTCTTCCAGTGAATCAAGGAGGTGAGTTTGGAACTGTGCAGAGCTGACACAACCACTGTGGCAGTCATATGGGAAGGTCACACGTGGAAGAAGCGGAGAGCACTGAACAACATGCTGTGTAAGCAAAGCTCTGAGTGCATGAACTGGAGGGCATGGAGACAGCTCCTGGGATGGAGGACATCCAAACACAAACACAGGATGGACACTTACAGATTTGCAGAAGCAGCTGAAATGTCCCACAATAATAAGGCTTTAAAAAAAAAAAAAAAAAAGGATTCATTTATTAAGTACACAATGTTCTGCCTGCATGTAAGCCAGTAGGCCAGAAGAGGGCACCAGATCTCATTACAGATGGCTGTGAGCCACCATGTGGTTGCTGGGAATTGAACTCAGGACTTCTGGAAGAGCAGTCAGTGCTCTTAACTTCTGAGCCATCTCTCCAGCCCATAAAAACGGCTTTATAATGAATTCTGTTACTGTATGCTTAAATAACAACAAACGAAGGGCACCAAAATCCTTAAAATACAAAGTAAAATAAATTAATTAATTTAAAAAAATCCACACGCATGTATTTGTCTACATAAAATTACACACAAAATAATTCTTTGTAAAAAACAAAAGCAGGCTGTTATGGTGGCTCAGCTGGTAAAGGCACCTGGCTCCAGCCCTGATGATCTAAGATCTAAGTTTGGTTCCTGGAATCCACATGCTCCCATAAGTTGTCTTTTGACCTCCATATGGGCCAGGGTGTGTGCATGGATACACACAAAAGAAAAAAAAATACATGTTAAAAGAAAAGGTAGGGTGCTAGATGGACTTTTCTTTGTCCTTTCTGCATTTCAAAATTTTCTTCCAAACACAGGTGTTATTTTTACTATAGAGGAAAAGACACTCTAGGGACACGGTGACACGGTGACAGGTCTGGAATGGCGGGGGTAGAATATGGGAGGAAATGGGCAGAATACATAGGCCTGGGAGTCGAAGCTTATGCGGGCTAGCCCTCTGCACCAGCACCAGACAAAATAAGCACAGGGTAGGTCTGGTAAATCCAGTGATTCATACCAAAATGTAAACAGCTGGCAAGAAAAGCTCTCTTGTATAGAAAATGTCCCTTTACAAAAGAAAAAAATTACTCTAGGCAAGCTGAATTTTTCTCTTGGGTTGGGAGACTGCACTTATTCCCACAAACTCCCCGTAGCAGCAGCAGCAGGGTTAACAGCTATATTCGGGGACACTCTAGCTCACAACTTGCTTTTAACTTGAGCAAGTTATTTAATTACTCCATGCTTTAGTGTTTTAATCACAAAATGTAGATAATGCCAACCACTCCACAGCCTTCTGATAGATACGGGCTGTATGAAACGTGGGGAGGCTGGGGCTCAGGGAGCGGAAGGGCGCTGTCCCTCACTGCCACTCACTGCTGATCAGAACGGGGAGGAGATGATGGTGTCCCTTCCTGCCATTTCCCTGCTAATCAGGATGGTGTGGCCAATCAGGGTGGAAAACAGAACAAATACAGGTATCACAGAGAAACAAAAATGGTCTACACATATTAGCGATCTGATGTCAGCTGGGGATCCGTGGGAAACATTAATAACGTGTGAAAGGTGGAAAGCTCAGCTTACATACTTTTAAGCCACTTTACCTGTGATTAAGGCAGTATCTGTAGACTCTCAGTAATTTTAAAACGAATCCTTAAGAAAAACATCTAGAACCACTTTAAAGAATCTACCCCTTTGCAGGGAAAAGAGAATTTAAAAATATGAAGAAATGCTAAGAACCTGGTTGCAGAAATGAGAACTGAAGCCACAAAGCCCCATTTTGAAGCATTTATCTGCTCCGTATCCTCAGTCCAATTAAGAAGACACACTTTTATCACCCTCTCCTACTTGGAACCAAACTTCAATTTGACAGTTCAAATTCTCTAGTATGAGAGGCCAAACAGCAGCCAATAGGAAAAGCAAAGACACAACAGTAGTGTTTTCTTTTCTACCTACTTTTCAGAGTCTGGACCAAGCCTCAGGCTTGAACTTGAGTGTTCCTTTGTCCTTTCTGCTTTTACTGGAGGAAGGCCTGGCTCTCCTGTCTGCACTGGGACCATCTTTAATGTTGATATATGGGGGCCCTTTCCCCTCAGCAGTGCTGGGGGAGGTCAGGCACGTGTCAACACTCTCTTGAGTATCAACAAGTGAATTATAAACTATGTCAATCCGAGTTAATGCAAAGCTGTAATCCTCTTTAACAGAGATCAAATCACTGCCGTGAGTTATGTTTGCTCTGGAATCTGATAAGGAAGAGAGGGGGCGGCTAATAAAAGAGTAATGGGAGGCCTTAATGACGCTGGTAAAAGGTAGCGCCAGTTAGAGTGGGGCTCTTGTTCTGCTGATTAGATCAATGTTGCATATCTGCCCAGACTTGTTTCACCTGTCAGAATAACCTGTGTCTTCTTAGGAGATAAGAAGCCTCAGAGAAATCCTCTGTATTTTAACCACTCTTGCCTAAAATTCTTACCCAACAGAAAATGCTGTAAGGAGGGGTGTTTCTTGGGGTCATGAGCAGATGAGCTACAACACAGTATCTCATTAAGACCAGTGCCCGATTCTATCGAGTCAAGCAGCACAGGAGGCAGGGGAGCTTTAAGAGAGTGGGGATCTGGGCTGGGGACAGGACTGCCATCAGGAGGGTGGTGCAACATGCCTGCATGTAGGTTCCAGACCCATACACAAGAATGGCAAGTCAAAGACAAATTGCCTGAAAGAATTCTATTATACTGAGGCACCTCAGGAGCAGCATGGCCAAAATGTTGACAAAACACTTGACAAGATGGGCTTACATGTGTACATTTCTTACAGCCCAAATGTAAGACAATAGTGTGTCCAGTACACAGCACTTATCATCAAGGGTTCTTCTCCTTGTTCTTATTAATGCCAGGAGCTTTATACATGTGGGAAAGGTGAGGTTTTACTCCAGGAGAGAGAATGAGGCTGTTGTTCCTACAAAGAATTTGGGTGTTTTTTTTTGTTTGTTTGTTTGTTTTTTATTTTCTACAAAGGAATTAAATAATTCTAAATGCTAACATTGTCATCATGTTTGTAATAAAAGAAAGCAAGCTACACAGAAAATGCAAAAGCCTGCACTGATAAGGGTCAGTGTGACAGTCAGCCTGGTAGGAGAGCCTCCTGAAGCTGCACCCTGTGCCTCGCTCACCGTCATGGCTCAGATCCACTGCCCTTGCCAAGAGCAGAAACCAGTTAGTGCAGTTAAGCCATGGACCCCTTCTCAGCATGCGTCAGGGTCTACACTGCTCTTCCTGAGGGCACACGACTGACTTCTACCTGCACCACACATGATAAGACCTCACACCTTTAAAGTCGGCCTCCAAGGGCTTAGCATAGAGAGAAAAAGGCAGCTGATCTCTCCCATCTCCCAGTGCCTTGCTACCTGCCACAGAGGAAGGCCATGGAAGAAGACTCCCTGTGGTAAGCACTCACAAGCAGGTGAGGGAAGCTCTGCTTAAAAAGACCTCTGCCTGCAAGTCAGGAGCAGGGAGGACCTGTGCAGAGTGGTAGCCCATGCCTGTTCTCAGCCCACTGCTGGCTGTCTCTGCAGGCCCACAGGACTCCATGCCTTTGACAGGCAAACCAGAGTTGCTATGCGCAAAGGGTGTGAAGTGAGACTTGTTTTCAGGTGCATGGTAACCCTTGTGCAAAGGAACAAAGATTCTTCAATTCAGGAAAGTGTGTGCCAGACATACATGTCTCCCTCCGACATGGACATAGGACATGTCAGGGTCACACAAGACTTTCACTAACAAAAGTGCCCTGAAAGAACTTAAAGGAAGAACCGAAGTGAACCTCTCCCAGGGGGAAGCATGCCGACCAGGAACTCGGCTACTTTGCATTTAAAAAGGTTTTTAAAATAGAGCAGTTGAAGACAAAAATTCCTAGTGTGAGAAAAGAATGTGTATCAGCAAAAACTAACTAACTAAAGACCACTCCACAGGGGACAATATGGGGACCCACACAGCCCTTCCATGGACCACCAGGGCACTTAACACCCTGGTTAAAGAGCTGTGCTCTCTCTCTCTCTCTCTTAATGCGCGCATTCCCAGTTCAGTCCAATCCAACCAATCCAAATTTATTGAGTTCAAACTGGACAAGGATGAGGGAGAATCAAGGATGAACACTCAGAGCTTCCCCCCCAGCCCCCCACCCCCAAAACGAATCCAATGGAGCCTATTTGCAACAACAACCTGGAGACAAGCAACACTGCAGAGAGATGAAGGCAACCCCAGACCTGGTCAACTCAGAACTGCGGCGGAGGCTGCTTCTGGGAACAAAACACCAAGAGCACAGGAGTTCTGTGGTGATCATCTGGTTACACCACAGTTGGGGAGCGGAGCCTGAAAAGAAGTAGCTATCTGCCACAAAGTCAGTTTAGGGCGGAAACCACTAGGGAGAGATCATCTTCTTTTTGTTTGTTTTTTGATTTGTTTTTCCAGACAGGGTTTCTCTGTGTAGTCTTGGCTGTCCTGGACTTGCTTTTGTAGACCAGGCTGGCCTCGAACTCACAGAGATCCACCTGCCCTCTGCCTCCCTGAGTGTTGAGATTACAAGCATGTGCCACCATTGTAGCACAGATAAGTGAGGATACCACATGCCTGTTTAATGCTTTTTAATTTATTTATTATTTTATGTGCATTGGTGCATTTGGTGTTTTGCCTGCATGTATGTCTGTGTGATGGTGTCAGAGCCCCTGAAACTGGAGTTACAGACAGTTGTGAGCTGCCATGTGGGTGCTAGGAATTGAACTTGGGTCCATCTGAAAGAGCAACCAGTGCTCTTAACTGCTGAGCCATATTTCCAGCCCCTGTTTAATGTTATTTAACTTTTAATTTATTCATTTTATTTTATGTGTGTTTTGCCTGCATGTATGTATGTATTCATGCACATTATATGAAAGTTCACACGGCGTGCCTGGTACCTGTGGAGTTCAGAAAGAGGGCATCTGATGTCCTGGAAATGGAGTTACAAATAGTTGCAATTACCATGTGGATGCTGGGAGCTGGGTCCTATAGAAGAGCAGTAAAAGCTCTTACCTGCTGAGTCACCTCTCTAGCCTCTTAGTTTTTATCTTAAAATATAATGAGGGCTACAAGCAAAATCTCTTTCATCAGTTAATGAATTGTCCTGGAGATCTTCACATGACAGGAAAACTAATTCAGTCTTTTCCTCCCTACCTTATAAATGTTAGGTACCAGCAATATGAAAATCTGAAGCCTGTGCTTTGTTCTGTTTTCACAGTGCTGGGAATTGAACCTTCGGCGATGCCAGGCAATGGCCACGCCGTTAAGATGCATGCCAGCCCTGAACCCTGAAACTTTTTGAGTATGTACCAACATGCTGCTCAAATAGCTGACCATGTGGCACCTTTTAGATGCTAGATTTTCTCATTCTGGAGGCAACTAATAAAGTCTATGCAAATGTTCCCAACCCTGGAAAACTCCTGAATCTCTGGCTCTCGACATTTTGAATAACGGAGACTCAACTTGTTTATCTTAACTTAGAAATGGAATTATTATACAAAACATTTATTTAACCAGTTTCCTGTGGATAGCTATTTGGATTATTTGTTTCTCAGCAATACTGCAATTGAGATCCTAGAACAAAAGCTTCTCACACACCCAACAACACATGCAGACACACTTAAACATTAACCGATAATGCTCCAACAGGATTTGCTAGTCACACATTCAAGACAGCATATGCGAGCTCACTCCTCATACCATCACTGCAAGTTACCAGCCCTTTTAATGTTTCTAGCAAAAGAAAACAAAAGATTTCTTAATTTGTGTTTAATTTTTTAAAAAGTGTTTTTTTTTTTTCCCCAAGACAGGGTTTCTCTGTGTAGGCCTGGCTGGCCTGGGTTGGCTTTGTAGACCAGGCTAGCCTCGAACTCACAGCGATCCGCCTGCCTCTGCCTCCCGAGTGCTGGGATTACGGGCGTGCGCCACCACGCCCGGCTGGGTTTTTGGCGCACAGTTCCATGCTAATGTGCGCTCCCCAGGATGGTAGACTCTCTAGTCACAGCAGAGCGCCACTGACCGACTTGTTCCAGTTGCTCATTGCCTGTGAACCTGGCTTCTGATGTCTTTCTCAATGGAACGTATGTGCTTAGGTTTATTAATATTTCCCCCTGTGATTTCTGGTTCCTGTATCATGCTTACAAAGTCCTTCTCTTACTCAAAAATCAGAAACAACAGCAACAAAAAAAATTATTTAAATCTCTGTTCTCTCACATACATAGCAAGAATGACTTATCTGTAAGTTACCAAAACCTAAGTTGTTCACTTGAGGAAAGGCAGGGCAGGGAGACAGTGGCATTCAAACACTGTCAACATTTCCCATGGTGGCATAAAAATGAGACACAATGCTACTAGATGAACGCCACAGTACAGCGGCCCTTCAGTACACATGGCAGACTGGCTCCAGGACCCCCAGCCCTTCCCCTAAGACACTAGAATCCACCACTGCAATGACAACTGTCTCCCTACCCATCCATGGGGACCATACCAGTACCAATATCTGCAGAGGCCACAGTGCTGTATATAAAATACTATAACATTTGCATAAACTTCTGCCAATCACTAGACTGGCACCTCTACTCACAACCAAGGTTAGTGTGAGCTAGGTAATCGTCACTTACTGTAATGTTTAGAGACAATGCCATGGAAAAGCATGTTAAATAGTTACATAAGTTAATACTTATATAACCTTTTTAGTGGTTCTAGGACCACACCCACAGCCTCAGGCATGCTGGGCAAGTGCTATACAGCTGAGCTACAGCTTCAAACCCATACATAATTTTTCTTTCCTTGAACGTTTTCTTATGTGAGTGCACATGTATGTATGTGTGACCACAAAATTTATGTCTGTGCAGGCAGTCACATGTATGCCACAGCACCCACGTGGAGGAGAGGGCACAACCTTGGGTGTCAGTCCTTGCCTTCCACCTTGTTTTATTAAATTTGTATGCTTATGCGTATGTGTATGGTGTGTGGGTATGTTTGTAAGGAGGTCAGAGGATGACTTTTGGAAGCCAATTCTCGCCTTCTACCATGTGGGTTCCAGGGATCAAACTCAGATCATCAACCTTGGGAGCAAGAGCCTTTACCCACTAAGCCAGTCCTGTCCACCTTGCCAGTCCTGTCCACCTTGTATTAGACAAGTTCTCTCTTCACTGGCCCCTGAATTCTTAATCTTGTCACTACCTCCTCATGTGCTGGGGTATACACACTGCTCAGTTTTTACTTTGGAACTTTCAAATGACTAGATCTAAAAGCCAATAAAAAGGCAACCATACCTGGTAGCCACTTACAAAGTATTTGAGAAAAATGTGGTCACAAAACAGATACAAGAGTGTGTAGGATTACGCACAAGCTGCTTTATAGTCAAACAAGCCAAAGGAAAAGCAGCCAACTGTGTTTGCCTACACCCACAGATCTACTATTTTCAGGAAAAAGACAAAGTGATCTGATGAGGTTTGGTAGCAAGTTGAGAGGCTTGAGGTGACTTGAAAGACACCTGGCAAAGCCACACCAACATACAACCAACCAGGGGCTTCATTTGGCAATTGGGTACACTAAAATTACACAGCATTACTTATGATAAAATAATGTGCCCACTGCTCAATGAACGGCTAAATGATATAAAATACTATAGTCATTTGAATTTTAAAAATTATTTTAATGACAAAAAATTTCACATTATAAATAAATAAATATATCGTTGTTGTTGTCTGTTTTTGTTTTGTTTGTTTTTCGAGACGGGTTTTCTCTGTGTAGTCTTGGCTGGCCTGCAGTCACTTTGTAGACCAGACTGGCCTTGAACTCACATAGATCTGCCTGCCTCTGCCTCTTGAGTATTGGGATTAAAGGCGTGCATCACCTCTTCTGGCCCTAAAAATATTTATAGTAGAACATAATTTTGATTCTATGAAAAACAAAAACAAAAATAAGCTGAAACAGACAAACCCAAAACCAGCAAAGACCCTGAATGGAAGCATTCTGAGATATTAAGTGGCTACCTTCTGTGTACACATGTGTGCCCACATGCTCCCTGTTCTACACAGTGAGCTTCTGGATATAACAATAACAGAAATAATAAATACTCTTTTACACCTAGATCTGAACATCACTAAAAGGAAGGGCTTCTTCATGAAGGAACAATGTCAGGGCAAACACAAGGAAGGCTTTGAAAGGCCTGGCATGGTGGAAGCCAGTCTGGTCTACAGAGTTCCAGGCCAACCAGGGATATGTAGTGAGACCCTATCTAAAAACAAACCACCAAGCAAAGATAAGCTTTAAGTATTGTGTGCCAAAGAATAAGGAAATAAAGAATGTCGGAGTCATACCAAAAGATACAAGCCAGCTTGAAGGGACTTCCACCAATCTCTACAATTTTAATATCAAAATAAATGATTCATCGAGTAGGATAGAAAAGCAGGAGTCCACATTGCTAAAAAACAAATCACTCTATGGTAAATAAATATAAGGAAAGGAAATCTCTTCATTAGAGCAGAATGCAAATTAGAGAAGAAATAATTCCTCCTCCTCTTCTTTCCCTCCTTTAACAGAAACTTGCTATGCAGCGATGGTCTAGAACTTGCCATGTAGACCAGACTTGAACTCACAGAGATTCACGTGCCTCTGCCTTCCAAATGCTAGGAGTAAAGATATGCACCACCATACATAGCAAAAGGAATTTATTATGTTTTTGATACATAATTTCTCTGTGTATGCCTGGCTATTTTGAAACTCACTCTGTAGACCATTCTGGCCTCAAACTCAGAGACCTGCCTGACTCTGCTCCCTGGGTGCTGGGATTAATGGTGTGCAACACCACGCCCAGCTAATTAATTAGCTGTGTGTGATGGCACACTCCCTCACTTGGGAGACTAAGGCAAGATTATTGTCCCGAGTTTCAAGCCAGTCTGAACTACACAAAGAATTTATGCTAAGAGCCTCAAAAAACAAAACAAAACAAAACAAAACAAAACAAAAAAAACCAAAATAAATTAAAAACAGCAACAACAACAGCAACAAAGCAAAGCATTACAGCATATCCCTTTAATTCCAGCCTTGATAGGCAGACAGATCTCTATGAGTTCTAGGCTAGCCTGAGCTACATAGAGAAAGCCTGCCCTAACAAACAAACAAACACAAATAAATAAAAGTGTTATCTCTGAATAACAATGAGCATCTACACTTCCTCTCGATATATCCTATCATTTCAGCTTTATGAACACATACTTCTTTAATTAAAAAAAAAAAACTGCATTCCTCAACACAGCTTCAATACACACAACAGAAGCTGTATCTCCCTGCACTGAGTGCTGCAGAGAGTATTTGTATACAGCAAACACTGACTGCCATGGCAAGGAGCTCAGAAGACCCAGGCAGATGGACTAATGCTGAGAAAACAAACCACCAGAGGTAGTGTTGAGATTTATGGAAATTTTGGCTGGGCTTTATAATAATCATGGAAGTAACATATGTGACAAGGACATTGCTGTGAAGTCAGCAACTGATAAGAAACAGGAGGGCAACAGACTGCACAACTGGTCAGTATCAGGCGCTATGAATCCCCTTGAGACACACAAGTAACGCACTACTCACCTGGCGTCATCATTCATTGCCGTGTGGTCAATAGGTACCATGAAACTCAGGAGCTTGCTGAGGACATGGAACCTAAATAAAGCAAGAAAACAGACAGCAATATCAGTAACCATTAACTCAGCAAAGGAAACATATTCAACAACTAAACCCTATGACTGATTCCATGGACTTTGGTACCAGGATGGAATGGAGAAAAGTTTACAGACAATACCAACTCTATTCTCTCTTTTCCTCTTGATGCAGCAGGAAACGATCTGGTAATAGAATAGTGAAAACCTACAGCAGTGGTGGTGCACAGCTTTAATCACAGCACTCAGGAGGCAGAGGCAGGTGGGTCTCTGAGTCCAAGGACAACCTGGTCTACAAAGTAAATTTCAAGACAGACAGACTGACACAGAGAAACTCTGTCTTGGGGGCGGGGGGATGATAATTCATCAATTTAGATCACAGCTAAATAGGTGGGGGGAAAAGAACAGATTCATTTGTATCTTTGAGCATGCATAACCCTTCAACATCTTTCCAGACAGAAGTCAACAAGGGCCCAGCTGCCCTAGCTTCCTCTTCTTAGTTCTCATTACAGCCCCTCCTGGCAAGGGGCAGGCAGCACTAACGCTGCCACTCACTGACTCTGCTCCCTAAGCCAGGAAAGACTCCCAGAGCTCCATCTTTCCTTAGGAGCTCTGCCTTTAGCTGAAGGAGCACAAGGAAATTCTGAATAACTTTGAGGCCAATGTTAAGTTTGAGATGCCATGAAATTTAAGCTGCCTCTCCTATACTTCCTACCAAATGATAGAGGTATTTTTGTGTATAATCATTTGAATTTTGCAGGAAAAGTGGCTAAACAAATATACCACTGGATACAAATAAAATTACACCAGAGTTCCACAACACACTCTTTTCTATTCTTTCTATTAGAAAAGGCTTGGATGACTTGTACACAACCCAGCACACAGAAAGATATGTAAAATTTCTACTTGAGCAAAACATTTACAAACAAAAATCCAATACACATTCTCATGCATGTAATTATTTCAGTTTTAAAAATAATTTCACACTTATCAAATAATTATCTATTGAATCACTCATATCTAGGCCTCTCAAATTTCATTCTTTTATCAACAAATGAATTTTATAAAATAGCAATATGCAATTTCTTCCAACAAACAGTAATAGACAAATACACACCCATATGCACAAAACAGTTAAAGAGAGACTGTGGAACAGCTATCCCCACATATAGTATTTTGGCTAATGACAGCTACACAGCCAAAGGCATACACTATACAGCCTGGCTGGGTCATAGGCTATGATACCTAGTTTTGTGTGAATGTGTAAACAGATCACCAGCAGGCCTTCCTCTTGGTAAACAACAGATGACTGCACTTAATATTCTGCATTATCCTCAGTTTTGGAGTGTTCTTATGCCTACATAATTTAGTTAGTGTCATACCAAAAAGGATTTATTTAGCTCTGTTCTTTATAAACGTATTATACAATGTGAAAATTAAGGGTTTTTGTTTGTTTATGACAGAGCTCACATTGTAGCTCGGGTTGGGTCTCAAACTTGAAGCAATCTTCTTGTGCAGGCCTCCAGGGTGCTAGGATTATAGGTGTGAGCCACCAATCTGACTCAAAGAAGGCTTTGTTTTTCTTTCTGTGTTTTTGATGATGCTGGGATTGAATCCAGAGCCTCACATGCTAAAACAATTTGAGGCCATAAGGATATATTGTTTCTCCTCAAACTTTTTCTTCTCTTTTTATTTTGACAGGGGGGTCTTATTATGTAGCTCAAACTTGCCTGGAATCTACTTATGTGGACCAGGGTGGCCTCAAACTCACAGAGGCCTGGCTCTCTTCACACTTTCTGCCTATTGATTTAGTGTTTATTTGTGGGCCTTATCTGCAACATGCATTACTATATGGATCTAGGGAGATGGCTCAAGGGGTAAAGTGCTTGATGTGTAAGACAGAGGACCCGAGTTAGGCTCTCCCGAATCCACTGAGAAGCCAGGCACAGCGACACGCCTGTAACCACAGCGATAGGGGCGGTGAAGTCGCAAGAGGGTCCTGGAAGCCTGATGAGCAGCTAGCCCAGCCAAAATGGCAAGCTCTAGCTTGTAGAGACAACAGAGGAGAAAACTGATGCCAACTGATGCCCACCCCCTCCCCCACTCAATGTTTTAACTTGAAATAAATCATTTGCTGTAGTATTTGCCCACTGGTGATTTTTCTACTTCTCTGGTTCCCTCTACATTTATTTAGTAACTGGAATTATATGTGACTCTGGACAGCATATTAACTGGTATCCTAAAAGAGGGCTACACAGAAAGAAAAGGGGGGAGGGGGAAAGAGAGGAAAGAACAAAGAGAGAAACAGAAAGAGAGTGAACAGAGAAATTCTTGAGGCATGGAAAGCCTCTTGGCTGCTGCTTCTAGTCTTACACAGTGGCCATGAGATCCTTGGGTAGAGAAAGTGATGACAATGGACATGCCACACACTTGTGGCTCATACAAACACTCCTATGTGCGCTATGGTGCCTTTGTCTCACCTCCTCGGCATTCTCTATGAACTCTCCTCCCTCTGTCAATCTCAAATATGCTGATATTTATTTCTTGAGGTTTTATTCTTCTCATTATAGACTCATCATATTACAGTTTGGGGAAATGGCAAATAACTTGCTTTTAAACTACCAAGTAATAAATAAAAAATGTCTCAAAAAATAAGACCTCTCAAGGTTGTGTCAAATTTAACATATTCTGTAACAGAATCTACCCTCTCCCTTAACAACACCAAAAAACAAAAACCAACCAACCAATCAGATTTTTTCCTTGTAGTATGTACTTAGCTGTTCTTTTACAATGTTGGAGGTCATTCCAGCCTCCTCACTAAGTCACTATGATGTGCCCAGTCCTTACCTGAGTTCATTCTTCTTCTACCATCTCATAAATTTCTAGTCCATTTCCTAGTTCACAAATCCCTAGAATTGTCTTTCTACAACACAAGTGTCTGTATGCAGACGGTTACTGTGTAAGTCAAGTGCTGATTTCTGCACCCACTACATCTGGTTGTAATCCCTGTTCTGAGAATTCCTATCTCGATGTTGTATAAACACTGCTCCCAAATTGTCCCCTGATGCGCTAATAAAGCAGCTTACAGCCAATGGCTGAGCACGGGAAAGAATAGGGCTGGACTTTCTGCCAGCCAGGGGAGGAGGAGTTAGAGGAGGTAGGGGATTCAGCCAGGGGATTAAGCAAGGGAGATGTCTAGAAGAGACCAGGAGAGAGAGAGTTGAAACAGGAAAAGCTACAAAGTGCAAGTATCTCTGGAATATATGCTGGGAAGAAACCAAATTAGCTTAGAGGGTTAAGAATAGATCAATACCCAGCACTCAGGAGGCAGAGGCAGGAGGATCTCTGTGAGTTCGAGGCCAGCCTGGTCTACAAAGGGAGTCCAGGACAGCCAAGGCTACACAGAGAGACCCTGTCTCGAAAAACCAAAAAAGATCAATAACAGCTCAGTTCTTGTGCTGTGAAGCTTGTTAAAATAATATAATAAAGTTTCAATTATTGGGTGATAGCTGGGTCAAAAGAGAAACTGAGAAACAAACACAGTTATATAAAAATAACATTAACAAGTATAATATCAGTATTCCTCTACCCGGAATCTTTAAATGCCTTACAGCCCAAATTGCTGGTGTGGCTGTGATCTAGCTTTCACCTAAACATCAAACCTACTGCCTGCCACTTCTCACTGTTTACTGTAAGCCAGAAATTCCCAAGATGGGCCCCCACTGTCTTAAGCAGGCAAACATTTGTATATATGTTATTCTTTTGCTTGTAACTGGTTTAACTAGCCTCTCATGGTTCAGTGTCTATATGGTGCCTTACAGTCCTCCTGTGCATACTGCTGGCCTCAAACTCACAGTGATCCGCCTGCCTCTGCCTCCCGAATGCTGGGATTAAAGGTGTGCGCCACCACGCCAGCGAATACTTGCTTTTCAATATCAACCTTGACTTTCCTTTTTGGCCTAAGGACTAAATGAAGAGCCTCATGCACTCTACCAGTGAGTGACACTTCCAGCCCCAGATTTCTTAATCTCTGCTTTGCAATTCTATCATCATTTTTATCCAAGATGTTTTCTGACTGACTAGTATCAACAGGACACTACAGTTGGTAGTGAGGTTGGAACGCTATGAAAGGATAAAGCTGAGCACTCTTGACCACAAAGGGTACACACAGCTCTTGGCTCTAACAATGTAAAAGTTTACAGTAATACAATAATGTAGATGTTTTCTGTTCTCCTCTCTTTCCTTTTTTACTTTTTTAGGAAGCAGGATCTCTCGCTGTGTAGCTCAAGCTGGCCTCAAGCTTTTGACCTCTGGCTTTAGCCTCCTAAGTGCTGAGCTTATTGGTTATACCATCACAGCTGGCCTCTCTCAATTCTTTGGAAGAACACACATTTATTTCCAAGAGAAATACCATTAGATAAACATAAGAGAATGCTTACAATGTACCAGATATCTCCTTTAATAAATGGAAACAGTGAAAACTACAGAGTAAAGAACCAAAATATCATGACCTGACAGAGCCAAGATTTGAACTCATGTTCCTTCTGGAGAAACCCCAGTAAGCCACAGAGCCTTATAAACAGCTCCACAGTGCAACCGAAGCAAGGCTGACAGTGAGACTGAAGCTGCCACTTATAACACACTAATAGTGTTTAAATAGATACCTGTGGGAAGAAGGGACAGAGAGGGACAGAAAAGGGAATGGAAGTGAGCAAGAAAACTAACACTAGGGTGGCCAACTGGCCCAGCCTCGGCAGAAGGACAGCAACAGTAACAGCAACAACGGCAGCCAATGCTGTAATGGCGTTTACCGTGGAGCAGGCACTGTTGAGAGCTCCACATGTCTTCTTCATTTACTCTCTCCACAAACTGGTTCTCAGTGATCATCACCCCCACTTTACAAGTGAAGAAATGAGCATAAAGAGTTTAAGGTCTCCCTCAAGTATGCACTAGTCACTCTCAGAGCTGGGACCCAGATAGTGTGTCTTAATCACAACAGTAACAATGCCCAGAGAAGCACCAGAACTGCTTGTTTCAACATAGTAGAGAAGTGGAAACATTGTAACAATTTAGGCAGATTGATATTTGTCTAAAGGAAATGCAATAAAGGAGGGGGTCTTTAATGACAGGATTAGCTATCTGTCTAAAACTATATGCATATGATACATTGATACACACACACACACACACACGCACACACACATGCACGCACACACACACGCACACACACGTGCGCGCAGAGATTCAGGGTTTGTCAGTTGACATTGCTCCTACTCTGGTCAGGATATAAATCTGAAAGTCTAGCTATGTCAGTTGCTACTCTCTTGCTCTGTCTTTTGCTGTATCTTTATTTTTTAAAAAATATTTTTTATTATTTATTTATGTATACACACATGTATCTATACATGAGGTCAGAGGGGCATCAGATCCCCTGGAGCCAGAGTTACAGGCAGTTGTGAGCTGCTGGTTATGGGTGCTGGGAATCAAACTCATTTCCCATTTAAGAACAGTATCTGTATCTTCCTAAGACTCATTATTAGCTCAGAGTGGAGAATTTTCATAGCATCAAAATTGATTCTATTTTCCCATGAAAAATTATATTCCTCATCTCATTTAAGTGCACTGTTAGTATTTTTAAAGTCCTCTATTTTTGACTTTTTAAAGCTAAAATAATCATCTCGACTTTGTTTTCTAATTATTTCTTTCAGGGAAACACTAACAGTATTTTATACATCCACTGATAACAATAGAACAAAAATTCAATAAACTGTGTTTTCCCTTTTAGAGTAAGAAAACAGGGTCATAAAAATATCTGCTTCTCACTGTGTTACCTTTATCATCCATAAAAACAGAATTGTGAGCAATGGGTGTGGTAGCACATAGCAGAATATTAACTTTCGAGAGGGTCAGGCAAGGGGATATTTAGTTCAAGGTCAGCCTGTCTCAAAAATCAAAATCAAAGCTAGAATCATCAGGAGAAATAAAGACAGGGCAATCAAAATGAACAAGAAGCAACATTGACACCTCTTGTTCATTTGCTTCCCACAAACTTACCGAAGTTTCCTTCCTTTGCTGGCTTTTCTATCTACCGTCTTGCGGATTTTGCTTCGTAGTTTCTGGATTGCAAGCCACTGCCTGGGAAGTTCACAAGCCATGTTATGCATCATCACCCACAGAAACAGTTATGAATATTGACAAAATGGAATTTTTCTCACTAACAACCCTGCAGAAAGAAATCACCAACCTACATCAAATTCCTCAAGATAGTCTTGGGCCAAAGTGACTAATCAATTGGAGAGGATTTGTACAATGGTAAAAAACAAATGGCAGCTGGGAAATTCTACAGCAAATCTAATTAACAATGTTCCTCAGTATCTTGAGTTGCTGTGGCAAGCACTCAGTCTGCCACTCTTCAGGGAAGCCCGCTGAGCCTAAGCCATTTGGGTCTCCTCTCATATTTAGGCTTATACATATGGTCTCTTGCTACTGCAAGTGCTGGTTGGTCTGAAAGCATCAATTTATTCTCACTTATATTCTCATCACCCCTTTTTCTTTTGGTTTTTGAGACTGAGTCTCTCTATATAGCCCTGGCTGTCCTTGAACTCTACCTCCCAAGTGCCAAGGTTAAAGACATGCACCACCAAGCCTGGCCCATTTTTCTAACTCTTATTTTCCTTTCTCTAACAGTGTTTTTGTGTCTTTCTAATAAAAATGTTTACACTTATTTATTTATCTAGGTGTGCATGCCCACACTTACTTCAGCACATGTACGAAGGTTGGAGAGAACTCATGGGAGTCTCCTTCCACTGTGTGGATTCTGGGAGCCAAACTCAGGTTATCTGCAAGAGCAGCAACTCAGAGCATCAGACTTGGCAGCGAGTGCCTTTACCTGCTGAGTCATTTACAAATTCTCTTTTCTAAGATTTATTTATTGTGTATTAGTGTTTTGCCTGCATATATGTATGTGGACCATGTGTGTGTGCTGTGCTCATGGAGGCCAGAAGATGGTATCAGATCCCCCTGGAACCGCAATTATATGATGTGAGTCACCATGTGGGTGCTGGGAACCAAATCCTGGTTGTATGCAAAAGCTTCAAGTGTTCTTAAGGGCTAAACCGTCTCACCAGCCCTTCCTTTCTAATTTGCAATAATTATCCACTGGGTTTATAGTTGTCTAATTTGTATTCTCTATAATAATGTTTGCATTCTATCTGTAATATTTCTGTGTTAATAAAATGTAAAGACTCTTCTTCTCCTCCCTCAATATAAGCTCTCTTATTTTACTTTTTAAGGCAGCTTTCATTATGTAGCCTTGCTGTCCTGGAATTTCCTGTGTGGACTAGCTTCAAATTCACAAAGATCCACCTGTTTCTTCCTCCCAGTTACTGGGATTAAAGGTGTGTGCTACCACCTGGCCTCAATGTAATTTCAATACCATTCTCATACCTTTCAAAAAAAAAAAAATCCAAGAAACCTTACACAATAAATATTTCTTTTCAATTATTTATCAGTCTTCAAACTCCCTAGATTGTCTCTTTTTCATAGTTGGTTTATGTGGATCAGGGTTCCTACAGAATTCATACATCTGTGGTCATCTTAAGAGCCCCTTAGGAATTTAATTTTTCAAATAAAGAATTTGAAAACAAGCTAGAAAAATTTCCACAACTTGTTCCTGAGAAAAAATGTAAAAGGGAAACTGCAGTCGCTGCTAGTCATCTTACCTGACTTACACAAGGAAAACTCAACATGAGGTAGGGGAAAAATCTAGGGAAATCCAATTACTGTAATCTTAATATAATCTTAATTACTATAATCTATTTTATTGTAAAGTCAGATAAATTTACAATATAATCACCACTTAAATACAATTTGCTCTATCACATTAGCTATATGGTGAACACCCACCCCTACAACATTCCAAAGACACAGGAAATATCAACAGTACCCTACCCTAAAATTCAACCCAAAATTACTTCATCAATGCTAATTTTTCTTTGCCTACTCAAAATGCTGCTCTGCCCAGAATCTCATTCTGATATTTACAGTTTTTTGTTTTGTTTTGTTTTGTTTGTGTGTGTGTGTGTGTGTGTGTGTGTGTGTGTGTGTGTGTGTGTTTACGCTTTTTCAAATTATGGCTCACGGTTATTTACCTGCACACCACTCATTAGGTAGTACTCTAAATGCCCTTCTTATTTTCAAACCACAGGAGGAAACATACAAACAAGTGCCTTCCTTCACTACTCTGCATTCTACACTGACATCTGGGTAATGCTGCTGTGTTCCCGTTCCAGTTGAACTAAAGCTTCTCTGAAGGGGTGGAGGTCTACACTAGGAAGATTAACAAAGCAGATTCAACTGGGCAAGGGACCTGTTGTGTACAGAACCCGTTCTGACTGCAGAGAGCACAGGTTTGGGCAGAAGCCTTTACACACATACAGTCAGCAGACTCTATGTGTGTATGTGTGTGTGTATATACGGATATACACACACACACACACACAACCCCCACTAAGGGTAAAGAGCATAAAAAAAAAGATTGATGATTATAGGGCCAGCCACTGCCCTGGAGGCAGAATTAAGGGGGTTCGATGGGAGAAACAACTACACAAGTAGTTTGAAAGAACAGAAAACCACATCTAAGTTACCTTCCCATGGCCACCTGATCATTTGGATCCAAGGAACTGGTTTTCCGCTCTATGAGTTCTCGAAGGAGCTATGGAAACAGGAAAGCAATTGAGTTATTATCATCTCCCAGCAGAACAGGCTTAAATAGGCACAGAAGGAATTCTGAGTGGCATAGTGATCACTCTTAAACTACAACCAATGAGAGAATTTTCATTAACCCTTTTATATTTATATGGTTTTCAAAGGTAGCTACCACAATAACTGAGAACAGACATCCATTTGGATGACTCATAGCACTATAGTTTGTTTCATATGCAGAGTGTGCAACATTTTTTTTAAAAAACTGTTTTATGACCAGTTAGTTTTGCTGTCCTATCAACAATGGATAATCTTTAAAAGGTCAGGTGGGAAGGGTTATAGACAGAAAAGGAAATGCATCAGCTTCCAACTAATCAGATAATGGTGCAAAGTTAACTTCAGAAATATAACCCCAGCAATCAGAAGGTCTTCCCTGAGTAAAAGTCTTGACTATTAATAGACTTCATCCTCTTGCCTACTACAATTGTACTCTGCCATGCTGATAACACAAGCTGACTTAAGCAGACATGACACAAACACACACACAGCCGCCAAAGTTCTGAGGAACCATAGGAAGTCATTTGAGTTCCAAATATAATAGAATGGGTCTCCATCCTCTTAGGTTAACTCCATGAGTGCTCTAACATTATTCTCCCATTTTCTTAATTCTGGCACTCGACTGCATATAATACAAATCTCTATCTATACTTTGCACACACTTAGGAATTTGCATTGGACCTTAAGAGTCCTCAGTATAAAGGTGCCATGGTATTTAAACATTAAAGGAGAAGAATTTTAAGTTGCAACAATAAAATTAGATGTAATCTCTCCTATACAAGTGCTACATACAGAGAAATGACAACAGAAATTAAGTTTCCAGACAACCAAGAGAAATCTAAAGTAAACTAGATCCTGCTAACCATCTATCAATAATACAGGTTTGGCTTTAAAATTTGTTTCTTCAGAAAAACAAGCAATTATTTTGTAGTTAAGGCATAGTAGTAATATAGATATTTCACCAAATTAAATGGCCGAAGCTTGTGGGAGGATGGAGAGGAAATAATTTCCCATAAAAGCAGCTTACTTTCTAATTTTCATTTGTGTATGTAAGTAGGC